>NC_064646.1:449486689-449809189 GCF_023864345.2 Schistocerca serialis cubense | reverse complement strand
TTACTGAGGAGTCTAGAAATTTTTGAAGAAATGCTTCCAGCAATGGCTAGAAAAGCAAATGATTTACAAGTATCCGGCGCTGGTTCACTGGATGATATATTAAAGTGTTCTTTTGCCTTTTGCCAAACTTTCCGCACCACAGCCTGCGCAGTGCGGTCATTGTTTGGGCTTTGACCACACCACGGCGAGCTGCAAGGCCCAACCAAAATGTCCGTATTGCGGTGGAGACCATCAACTGAACAGGTGGGACACAAAGAACCCGGAGAAGTGCTCTAACTGTGACGGCGGCCACTCGGCCTGTCATATACGTGCACGTTTTGAAGATGTTGTGAAGGAAGCAACTGAACTCACTCGTGACTTCACAATGAATGATTCAGCGATTGTTGTAGCAGGCGCTAATGACATTAACCAACAAGGAAGGAACTTCAGTGTTGCTGCTCAGAAGCTAATCTTGGCGATGAACCATACACAGCTGATACTATGCACAATACCATACCGATATGACGAGCCTTACTTGAACAAATCTATATTTTATCTCAATAGCATATTAATGGATGTTATGAGTGATAAAGTCCGAGTAGTGGATATCATCTATCTTTTACAGAGGTATGATTACACGAAACATGGGTTACATCTCAAGGCAAGAGGAAAACTTAATTTGTTCAGAAGCCTTGCTATTTCAGTTAAATGCACATGGAATAGAACAGAGGTAATGAAAATAGTTGCCAGTTCATAAAATTGGTTAAATCGGATCTGAGGCGAAGTGCTCAGTTGATAGCATGCAGTAGGACTACTACCCCACCCCCTGGTTTATTACAGAACTCCCAACAGAGGAGGATGTCTGCAAAAGCCAACACACGACCTGCAAATGTTAACTGTGATACATCTTTATTCTCTGCTGAGGTGGTGCAAAAAGCAAGCAGCCAGACCATGTGTAGCATGAAACAAACTCCAGTACAGGTGTCCTCTATGGCAAGAAAGCTACCAAAGAGCAGCAACGATTTTTTATGGTTAGCTTCAGGGAATCTGCATCACCAGCGCCTGGATCCAGCGCCAGTGCCTGGATCCAGCACCAACAAGTTAGCAGCATGTGTGAGTAAGCCAACTCCAAGTAACAGAAGACTTCATAAGGCAAGTTCACTAACTGATGTACAATTGCAGAACAATTTAGACATACCATCATGTAACAATGAATCCCTTTTATTCATGCATATAAATATCATGTCTTTAAGAAATAAAATTGATGATTTGAGTATTCTCTGAGGAAAGAACAAAACCACCATACTACGTGTTAATGAACATTGGCTAAGTGAAGGTCAGTTGGATTTGTACGTACCACCGGGCTTTGATTTAGTTACAGGATTCTGTAGAAAAACAACAGCATGGTGGGGTTCCAATTTATATTAGTAGTGATCTAGATTTGCAATATAGTGTCTTTAACATTGCTGAATACTGTATGGAGAATGTGCTTGAAGCTGCTGCAATGCTACTTCCAACACTAAAACTTGTAATAGTGTCAGTATACCATACTCCAGATAGTGACAGTGAATTATTTACACAGGTCTTAGAAAAAATGATCTTACACTTTGAAAAGTTAAGCAAATGTAGAATATTAATATAGGGAGACATAAACATTGATATAAGGCTAAAGACATCAAAGCAGCTTTATATACAGAATATGTTAAGATCACACCATCTATATCGCATTAATAACAATCCAACAAGGCAGTTATCTTGTTTTGATGTTATCACCAATGTTGAAAAAGATCTGTATGAGCTAGGGTTGGTCAGTACTTATTTTCTTTCAGACCATGAGGGGATATGGTTAAAATTAAAAATCAATAAACCTATATCTAACTGCCCCAAAGCAAAGCATATCAGGCTACTGTATGATCAAAATATTGACAACTACAGGACACAGTTGCAGATGGTTAGATGGAATGACATCCTACTGGATAGTGAAAGTGTTGAGGATGCATTTACAGTTTTTATCAATATACTCGCAGACATTTTTATGACCTGTTGTCCAAAAGTTCTGAAAAGAAATGACTCTCCACCCAAGTGGTTCACACCCACTCTGCAGAGGCTTAGAGCATTGGTTATGATTTATTATGATAAATATAAAAATCGTGATGCAGACAAAGCTAGTTATATTAAGTTAAAGAGTGAATACAGATCAGTAATCAAGTTAGCAAAGTGTGAGGCAAATGACAATTACATTAATAATTCTTGTGGTGTCACCGCCAGACACCACACTTGCTAGGTGGTGGCTTTAAATCGGCCGCGGTCCATTAGTACATGTCGGACCCGCGTGTCGCCACTGTGTGATCGCAGACCGAGCGCCACCACAAGGCAGGTCTCGAGATACGGGATAGCACTCGCCCCAGTTTTTTTTTTTTTTTTTTTTTTTGTTTGTGGTTTTAGGGCGCAAAACTTCTATGGTCATTAGCGCCCAGCCCGTGACGTAGAAAACAGGAAAAAAACGAAATTTAAAATCAGCAGCAATGGAAACATAGTCAGAAAATTGGAGAAACTAAAGGCAGAAGGAATGCTTAAAAGTCCACTATAAAAAGGGGTTGGTTGTCCACAAAAAAAAAGCTTCAAATGACTGACGTCATTTCACTGTCACTAATAAACTGTAGAACGCGGTCAGCTGAGCGCGTGTCATCTGCTAAAATCGACGATAGATCAGGCGATAGCTGTAGACGGGAGCGTAACGGATTAAAATAGGGGCATTCAATTAAAAGGTGTCTGACCGTCCACAGCTGAGAGCAGTGGGGACAGAGTGGGGGAGGATCACCGCTTAAAAGATGTCGATGACTAAAAAGACAGTGCCCTATCCGGAGTCGAGCTAAAATTACCTCCTCCCGACGACGCGTTCGGGAGGAAGAGGTCCAAGCGCAAGGAACGGCTTTCACTTCCCGCAATTTATTGTGGGGAAGTGTTGACCAATGCGCATGCCATAAACGAGTAACTTGGCGACATAAACCGCTCCGTAGATCGGTAAACGGAAGAGACTGAAGAGCTGGCCGAGGAAGAGAGACTGCAGCCTTGGCCGCTATATCGGCCGCCTCATTTCCACAGATACCAGCGTGTCCCGGGAGCCAGAGGAACGCCACTGAGACGCCCCCCAGGTGGAGCAAGCGCAGACAGTCCTGAATCCGGTGGACCAGAGGGTGCACAGGGTAAAGAGCTTGGAGACTTAGGAGAGAGCTGAGAGAATCTGAGCAGATTACGTACTGTATCCGCTGATGGCGGCGGATGTAGTGGACAGCCTGGAGAACAGCGTAAAGCTCTGCAGTATAAACCGAACACTGGTCGGGAAGCCGAAAGTGATTTGGGGTGTCGCCAACAATATAGGCACTCCCTACACCTAACGATGTTTTCGAGCCATCGGTGTAAATAAATGTGGCTTCCGTCATTTGTGCACATAGAGCAGCAAATGCCCGACGGTAAACAAGTGTAGGGGTACCATCTTTGGGAAATTGACATAGGTCTCTGAGCAAGTCGATCCGGGGACGGTGCCAAGGCGGTGCTGTACCCCAAGTTGTCAAGAAGGTTTTAGGAAAGCGGAAGGAAAGAGAATGGAGCAGTTGACGGAAGCGGACTCCCGGGGGTAGTAGGGAGGAGGAGCGGCCTGCATACCCGACATCAAAGGAGGCATCGAAAAAAAGGTTATGGGCTGGATTAGCAGGCATGGAAGACAGATGGCTAGCATAACGACTCAGAAGGACTGCCCGCCGATTGGACAGCGGAGGTTCAGCAGTCTCAGCATAAAGGCTTTCCACAGGGCTGGTGTAAAAAGCTCCAGACACTAAACGTAATCCACGGTGGTGGATAGAGTCGAGACGCCGAAGAATAGACGGCCGAGCAGAGGAGTAGACTATGCTTCCATAATCCAATTTCGAGCGCACTAAGGCGCGATAGAGGCGGAGAAGGACCACCCGGTCCGCTCCCCAAGAGGTACCATTCAGGACACGGAGGGTGTTAAGGGAACGCAGACAGCGAGCCGAAAGATAGGAAACGTGGGAGGACCAGCACAGTTTTCTGTCAAACATAAGACCCAAGAATTTAGCGACGTCGGAAAACGGAAGGTTGACAGGACCTAGATGTAAGGAGGGCGGAAGAAACTCCTTACGTCGCCAAAAATTAACACAAACGGTCTTACTGGGTGAGAAACGGAAGCCGGTTTCGATGCTCCACGAGTAGAGGCGATCGAGACATCCTTGAAGACGTCTTTCAAGAAGGCTGGTCCTTTGAGAACTGTAGTAGATCGCAAAATCGTCCACAAAGAGGGAGCCCGAGACATCAGGAAGGAGACAATCCATAATTGGATTAATGGCGATGGCAAACAGTACAACACTCAGCACGGAGCCCTGGGGTACCCCGTTTTCTTGGGAGAAAGTACGGGAGAGAGTAGTGTTCACCCGCACCCTAAATGTGCGCTCTGCCATAAATTCGCGAAGAAAAAGGGGCAGCCGGCCTCGAAAGCCCCAAGAGAACAGTGTGCGGAGGATGCCTGTCCTCCAACAGGTATCGTACGCTCTCTCCAGATCAAAAAATATTGCTACCGTTTGGCGTTTCCGGAGAAAATTGTTCATGATATAAGTGGAGAGAGCAACAAGATGGTCAACGGCAGAACGATGCTTTCGGAATCCGCATTGGGCAGGTGTTAAAAGACTGCGGGATTCCAACCACCAAGCTAAACGGTAATTCACCATACGCTCCAAAACCTTACAGACACTACTCGTGAGAGAAATGGGGCGATAGCTAGAGGGGAGATGTTTGTCCTTTCCAGGTTTCGGAACGGGAACGACAATAGCTTCCCGCCATCGCCTGGGAAAGGTACTGTCGGTCCAAATTCGATTATAAAGGCGAAGGAGGTGACGCAGGCTATGGGTTGATAAATGCAGCAACATTTGGACATGGATACCATCCGGTCCTGGGGCGGAGGAGCGAGAAGTAGAGAGTGCATGTTGGAGTTCGCGCATGGAGAAAACAGTATTGTAGCTTTCGCGATTTTGAGAGGAGAAAGCAAGATGCCGCACTTCTGCTGCACGTTTCTTCGGGAGAAACGCTGGCGGGTAATTTGAAGAGCTCGAAATCTCAGCAAAGTGCTGACCCAATGAGTTAGAAATTGCGACGGGGTCCACTAAGGTATCATGCGCGACAGTGAGCCCAGAGACCGGGGAGAAACTAGGCGCGCCTGAGAACCGTCGAAGCCGACTCCAAACTTCCGAGGAGGGAGTGAAGTTGTTAAATGAGCTAGTAAAGAATTTCCAGCTTGCCTTCTTGCTATCGCGGATGACGCGACGGCATCGCGCACGGAGCTGCTTATATCGGATACAGTTGGCCAAAGTTGGATGGTGACGGAAAATGCGAAGAGCACGTCGCCGCTCACGTATTGCGTCACGGCAGGCCTCGTTCCACCAAGGAACTGGAGGGCGCCGGGGCAATTCGGAGGTGCGTGGTATTGAACGTTCCGCAGCTGTGAGAATAACGTCGGTAAAATGTGTGACCTCATCGTCGACGCTGGGAAAGCGACGGTCATCGAATGTCGCTAGAGACGAAAAAAGTGTCCAATCGGCTTGGGCAAACTTCCAGCGTCGCGAGCGCATATATGGCAGTTGAGGCTGCAGTCGAAGAACACATGGAAAGTGGTCACTCGAGTGTGTATCATCAAGGGCGAACCATTCGAAGCGCCGAGCTAGCGGAACAGTACCGACCGCAAGGTCCAAATGGGATAAATTTGCCGTGGAGGCAGACAAAAATGTAGGGACCCCAGTGTTGAGGCAGACTAGATCCGCTTGGTGGAAGACGTCTAGCAATAGTGAGCCACGTGGACAAGGATGTGGAGATCCCCAAAGCGGGTGGTGGGCATTGAAGTCCCCAACCAGCAAATAGGGGGGTGGAAGCTGATCAAGAAGATGAAGGAGATCAGCTCGTGCCATTGGTGTAGACGATGGGATGTATACCGTACAAAGAGAGAACGTGTATCCAGAAAGGGAAAGACGGACGGCGACAGCTTGGAAGGAAGTGTTTAAGGGGATTGGGTGATAATGGAGAGTATCATGGAGCAGAATCATGAGTCCTCCATGGGCTGGAGTGCCTTCAACTGAGGGGAGGTCATATCGGACGGACTGAAAATGAGGGAGAACAAAGCGGTCATGGGGACGCAGCTTTGTTTCCTGAAGACAGAAGATGACCGGCGAGTAGGATCGTAAGAGGATCGACAATTCCTCCCGATTGGCGCGAATGCCGCGGATATTCCAGTGGATAATGGACATAGGGTGAACAGAAAATGGAGGAACGGCACCAAGGGTGCTGTCAACTCAACGACTGCTCAGAGCTTGCGACCGACAGCATGGAATGGCATTCAGTCGAAGGCAGAAGATCCTGATCCATAGGTTGGTCAGGAGCAGCTCCTGCCACCAACGATCGGCCAGTTGACCGGCCACCAACAGTGCGCCTCGGCGACACAGAAGATGGCCGAGGGCGATTTCCGCCAGGTGGTGCTGTAGGTGGGACACGCCTTGGCGGAGAAGGAGAGGAACTGTGTTTCTTCGTAGCCTTCTTGGAGGTATGTTTAGATGAAGGAGGAACCGATGGTTGTGAAGTTGCAGTACGTAAAAACTCTTCACGAGAATGCTCTTTTTTTGTAGACTTGGCGTCTGACTTTTGGGCTCGAGATTTAGCAGAACCCGACGAAGGGTGAGCCATAGAGTGGGCAGGCGAAAGAGGTGAGGTTGAACGGGCGATCTTTGCGCTGGCCGATCTGACGACCGTGGTACTAAATGTGAGGTCGCAAGTCTGCGTGGCCGCCTCCTTTGTTGGCCGAGAAGAAGCAAGGACAGCGCTGTATTTTCCTTTCTGAGGCACGGTGGGCTGTCGACTGGCGAGTAACTTTCGAGCAGCAAAGGTCGACACCTTTTCCTTCACTCTTATTTCCTGGATCAGCTTTTCGTCCTTAAAAACAGGGCAATCTCGAGAGGAAGCAGCGTGGTCACCCATACAGTTGATGCAGCGAGGGGATGGAGGTGGACAAGCACCCTCATGGGCATCCCTGCCACACGTAACACATTTGGCCGGATTGGAACAGGACTGGCTGGTGTGATTAAACCGCTGACATCGATAGCAACGCGTAGGGTTTGGGACATAAGGGCGAACGGAAATTATCTCATAGCCTGCTTTGATTTTTGATGGGAGTTGAACTTTGTCAAAAGTCAAGAAGACAGTGCGGGTTGGAATGATGTTCGAGTCAACCCTTTTCATAACCCGATGAACAGCGGTGACGCCCTGGTCAGACAGGTAGTGCTGAATTTCTTCGTCAGACAATCCATCGAGGGAGCGTGTATAAACGACTCCACGCGAGGAATTTAAGGTACGGTGCGGTTCCACCCGGACAGGGAAGGTGTGGAGCAGAGAAGTACGCAGCAATTTTTGAGCCTGGAGGGCACTGTGTGTTTCTAACAACAGGGTACCATTCCGTAATCTGGAACAAGACTTTACAGGACCCGCAATTGCGTCGACACCTTTCTGAATAATGAAAGGGTTGACCGTGGAAAAGTCGTGACCTTCGTCAGACCGAGAAACAACAAGGAACTGTGGCAACGATGGAAGAACCGTCTGTGGCTGAGACTCAGTGAACTTACGTTTGTGAGCAGACATAGTGGAAGGTGAGGAAACCATTGCGGAAGAATCCCCCATGATTACCGGCGTCTCCGATGGCGCGCTCCTCCCTTGTGGGGGCCCTCACCGAGGGCACACCCGCCTTAGGTGATTGTTCACACCTCAGGTCACACCTCCCGACATACGGACGGAGGGACCAATCGGCACTTTCGGAAGGTATCAGCTCGGGTAATCACCCCTCCCTGGGCCTGGCCTTTACCAGGGGGTACGTACGTGTCCTACCTGTCTACCCGGGGCGGGGAATTACGCGTTACCCCGTCACCGGCTACGCATGGAAGTGCGTGGGTCGGCCTTCAGACACGCACAGGGAGGAAGAAAGAGAAAGGGAAAGGAAAGAAGAGGGGGTCTCAAACGCCGCAGCGGAGAAAAGGGTAAAGAGAAGAGGTAAGGAAAGGAGATGGACAAAGGAAGGAAGAAGACATACAAGCAAGGAAGAAGAAGAATGCGGTACATTTACAAGCGTCCGTCTCCGGACGTAGGCGCAAACCATACTCCCAGAGGGGGAGAAAGTGAAGGAAAGAGCAAGAGGTGAGGGGGGGGGGGGGGTGAAGACGGGGGATGGGGAAGGATGCGGGAAGGGAAGGTATGCAGCCCGGAAAGGAAGGAAGGCCACATTAGCTCGGGGCCCCGTGCTCGCTACGCACGTATCCACAAAAGAGTTGTGGATCCCCTGGGGGGCTCGCCCCAGTTGTACGGACGACGTAGCTAGCGACTACACTGACGAAGCCTCGCTCCTTTGCCGAGCCGATAGTTAGAATAGCCTTCAGCTAAGTCAATGGCTACGACCTAGCAAGGCGCCATTAGTAACATTGCATGTATCTATGGAGTCTCACTTGTATCGCCACAATCTCCAGATGTACCAAAAGGATGGATTAAAGTTAAGTATTCCAGGAGCTACGTACTTTTCTTTATAGCTTTCATTACGTATCCTCTTTCAGACCTCACGCCCATCTGCGTGAGCGTAGCGCGTGCCTTTCGGCTTCCTCTCATTGTGTCTAGGCTGTCTTGTCTAGACACAACAATTCTGATAACAAATGTAAAGCTGCATGGAATGTTGTAAAGACTGAACTGTACAAGAACTGTAAAAGTGATGACTATAATGTGAATATCACACCAGATGAATTCCATGCCTATTTCGTTAATGCTTGTGACATAAGTTCCTCTGCTGCAGCTGAGTCAAATAATAAACATCAACAGGACCTAAAGGAAGCTGTATCTTTCCTACTACTTTTGGAACACATTTCTCCTACACGTAAATGGAAAGAAGTCCAGTTAAGTGATATCATGAGATCAATTGCAAAATTAAGAAGTTCAAGAGCAGAAGACATTTATGGTCTTTCTAATTGTGCAATTAAAAAAAAAGGATATACTGGGTGATCAAAAAGTCAGTATAAATTTGAAAACTTAATAAACCACGGAATAATGTAGATAGAGAAGTAAAAATTGACACACATGGGGTTTTATTAGAACAAAAAAAAAAAAAAAAAAAAAAAAAAAAAAAAAAAAAAAAAATTGCTAGACGCGTGAAAGATCTCCTGCGCGAGTCGTTTGGTGATGATCGTGTGTTCAGCCGCCACTTTCGTCATGCTTGGCCTCCCAGGTCCCCAGACCTCAGCCCGTACGATTATTGGCTTTGGGGTTACCTGAAGTCGCAAGTGTAATTTGATCGACCGACATCTCTAGGGATGCCTCACCATACATCCGGACATACTTTACAGTGCTGTTCACAACATTATTCCTCGACTACAGCTACTGTTGAGGAATGATGGTGGACATATTGAGAATTTTCTGTAAAGATCATCTTTGCTTTGTCTTACTTTGTTATGCTAATCATTGCTATTCTGGTCAGATGAAGCGCCATCTGTCGGACATTTTTTGAACTTTAGTATTTTTTTGGGTCTAATAAAACCCCATGTCATTCTAAGCATGTGTGTCAATTTGTGCCTCTCTATCTACATTATTCCGTGATTTATTCAGTTTTCAAATTTATACTGACTTTTTGATCACCCGGTATAATAGCATTTCCACTCTGTGTACTTGTAAATTGGATGTTTACTAGTGGTTGTTTCCCAACATGTTTAAAAATGACAGTGGTCACACCACTACACAAAAAAGGAGACAAGTCATGTCCAAGTAATTATCGACCAATTTCTCTTATACCCACTCTATCGAAAGTAATAGAGCATTGCATACAACTCCAAATCCATAAGCATGTATCTGCCAACAACCTCCTTAGTGATTCTCAATATGGATTCAGACCTATGTTATCAACTGTGAAGGCAGTGGAAAATATTTTTTTCACTTTGTCTGCATTCGAATCCAAACTTTCTGTAAATGTCACACTTATAGATCTAAATAAAGCTTTCGATTCTGTCAACCACAGATTTCTATTAAATAAGCTCTGCTCGTATGGTTTTGAGAGAAACCCCTAGAGACATGAGGGGGGCCAGAGCAGGAAAGGCAATGCTCTTCCTGGCAACATTTATGTATGTATCCACAGTCACATTGAAAAATTTGAAGTTTCAGAGACCCATTTTGATGCGGAAAAGAAAAGTATTTGGATACTCGTTTAAATATCACAAAACCTCATGAGATGTTCACTAATGGCAACCCTGACTTAAAAGATACTATCAAGTACCATTTTTACTATTCTTATTTTCATGAAAACTTTGGGTACTCATTTGGTCGACTTGATGTATGTAATCAATGTGAAAGCCTTAACGCAAAATTGAAGGATAAATCCTCGAATGATAATGATAAACGTACTGCAACTGCAGAGCTCACTGTACACAAGAGGAGAGCCAAGAAGTTTTATATTAGTATGAGAGAAGCATCTCAAAATGATGACCAAGAAACCACCGCTTTGTGTTTTGGTTATATGCAAAACATGCCACACCCGAATTTTCCTGTTCAGGACATTTTTTACATGCGGCAATCATGGGTTAACGTTTTTAGTATCTATGATTTGAAAAGCAACAAGTCTAAAATTTACCTTTATCATGAGGGTGAAAGTAAGAAGTCTCTAGATGAGGTGTGCAGTTTTATATTGAATTACATGGAGACTTAAATATCCAGCAGAGTACAGAGAGTGACTTTTTAGTGATGGTCCATCAGGACAGACCAAGAACCAGACACATGAATGGTGGACTCCATGCGGTTCTTAAGTCGTGCAGCGACCGTAAACCATTAAATTACCAAATATGCAGCAACCAGTCGCAAAATCATGTTTTATTTATTCACTTTTGCAAATCGATTTCATCTGATTAACAGCCATCATCGGTGCTACAAATACAAGAATAAAAATAATTAATAACAGTGGCCAGATGAATAAATGTATATAAAGCAATGTAAGCCAATTAAATGCATGTAGACGCATTATACCATTTAAAATGAACATACGAATTTACCTTACAACCAATATGTGCCCTGAGTAGTAATACTGCCTTAAGCAGAGGTCAAACAAAGTGATACATCGGGAATTGAATATGACAACGAAAAACCGTAAGAGAACGCTGCAAAGCAAACCCGCCCTCTATGCGAAAAGATACAGCTAAAATAAAAATGAGAAGAAGAAAGGTCTTAAAGTTTCAGCTGTTTTAAGGAAACTCAAGGTTAAGATTGTTTTTTCAACTAATAATCATTTGGGATACATTTTAGCTCCTGGCGTAGATAAAGTAAAAAGTTGTACACCAGTCGGGGGTTTAGAAAATACTTTGTCCAAGCTGTAAAGCATGTTACGTAGGTCAGACTGGACGAAAAATGGAAACTAGATTTGCTGAACATGTCGCCGTTGACAGAAAGGAGCGGCTGATAGGTCGAATTTTGCAGCTCACATTATAAATAGTGGCCAGGAATTTTCTAGAATTGAGACAGATGTGAGGTTATTACACAGAGCGGAAAAGGGAAATTATCTTGATTTGCTAGAGGATATGGAGATCTTTTGTCATTTTAGATCAGGTAGCGTGTGCCTTCTCAAAGAGTAGGTGACGGTGAGGGGAGTTCATTCTTAGGAGCTCTTTGCTGAGCATTTGCTTGATGGGAATGGAAAGATTGAGGATATGAATTATGTTATTGTGACTTAGTTTGCGTTGACGCCCTTTAACTGGGCTTTTGATGTCTTGTCGGCTGCACTAACAGACAGATGGTGTATTTTTTTGGTAATATTACATTACAGTTTCTTTTTCCTTCGATTAATTTTACAATGCAATTTATTCTTTGCCATTAATAGTTTATAATTATATTTTATATTACAGGTAATTACTTATGTTACTATACATATGCATTTATTTTACATTTTGTTATTTAGTGTGCAGAGCGAGGGAGGGGGAGTAGAGGGAGTTAGAATGGGTATGTTTTGGTGGTTCTTTTGTGGGTCATGTTCTTGTGTGCTTGGTAGTGTTTGCTAGGGTGTGGGAAGATGGTGGTTCAAATGGCTCTGAGCACCATGGGACTTAACTTCTGAGGTCATCAGTCCCCTAGAGCTTAGAACTACTTAAACCTAACTAACCTAAGGACATCACACACATCCATGCTCGAGGCAGGATTCGAACCTGCGACCGTAGCGGTCACGCGGTTCCAGACTGAAGCGCCTAGAACCGCACGGGAGGATGGTGGTATTTGTTGTAAGTGGTGATAGGATTGTGGCGAGATCGGGGTACGTCTTTGCTTGTGTTGTGCGCGATTGTGTGGAGGGTGTTGTGTATTTGAATTTAGGTTTCCTGTTTGTTCTGTGACTGACTGTGATAGTGTCCTCTATGTCCGGTCTTTTGTTTAAGATATGATTTCCGTATCTGGCTCTCATTTTGGCTAATCTGGTATGTGGCGGCTCCATTCTGGTTGCCTCATATACTTCGTTGCTGAGTGTTATATACAGTAGCCTGGTGATACTTCGTGATGGTCTGCGTTCCGTTCTGAACAGTCTTTTTGCGATCGGTGCATGTATACCTCCCAGGGGGGCTGCTGCATACTCTAAAACTGGACGAATGAAGGTTTTGTACGTATATGTACTGCTGTTTGAGTGTTGCAGCCATGGAAGCATCCTTGCACTTGTCGTATTAGGTTTTGTCCGAGTCGGGTTTTTTTAAGGAGGTACGTCAGGTGGGTCTTCCAGTTGAGATATTTGTCTAGGTATACTCCGAGGTATCCGACTGTGTCGTTTAGTTGTAGGAGGCTATTCCAGAGGGTTAGTCGGATGCCATGTTCGTTCTGTCGTTTCTTTTTTGTTAAGTGTCTGTGTCTGAAGAGGACTGTCTGTGTCTTGGTTGGGTTAGGTCGTATCCTCCATTTTGCCACCCAGGTTTCTAGACGGTGGAGGTATGTGGACGTTTTTCCTTGCAGTGTCGTTGTGCGTAATTCCGTACACCAGTAAGCCGTGTCGTCTGCATATAGTCCAATTTCTTCGTGGGGAGTCGTTACGGTAGGTATGTAAGCAGTGCAAAGGGTGTACAGTAGTGGGGACAAGATGCCAGCTTGGGGGACGCCAGCTTGTGGGGTAAAGGCTTCTGACACTTGATTGGCGACGTGCACCCTTCAGGTCCGGTTGGTGATATATGTTTGGATTAGCCTTACTACTTTGGATGGGATGCCCATGCTGATTAGATTGAGCAGCAGGCCCTGGTGCCATAGTTTGTCGAAGGCCCGTTCTGTGTCCAGGAACACTGCGAGTGTGCAGTGTCCCTGGTTGAACCCTTTGGTGATACTGTCTGTCAGTTTGAGGAGGGGGTCATTAGTCGAGTGGTTGTGTCAATCCTGCTGGTGTGAGGGGAAGTAGGTTTTTCGTCTCGACGTAAGTACTTACGCGGTCAGTTATTATTCGTTCCTATGTTTTTCCTATCACCTCCAGTAGGGATATGGGTCTCTATGATTTTGGGTCTGTCCTAGATTTGTCGGGTTTAGGGATCATGATAGTCTTGCTTGTCTTCCAGTTTGTTGGTACTGTCTCATTGTGTAGACAGTAGTTAAAGATAAGGGATAGGATGGGGATTATGATATGGAGGGGGGTTTTTGTAGGTGAATGTGTCTGATTTCATTCTGTCTGGGAGCGGAGTTGCGTCCTGAGAAGATTGCGTCTTCTATTTCAACGTCTGTGATGTTTTCGGTGACGGCCTGGTGTTCTTCGGTTTCAGTTGTTGGGGAGTTTATCAGGGTTTCTAGTTGCATGTCTATGTGTTGTCCGAATGTGTCATCAAATCTGTTGTCGTTCGGGAAAGAGTATACAGCTTTTAATGTTTCTTTGAAGGCTGTTGCTTGCTCAAGGGGGTCTGTTGAGGGTTCATTGTTTACTATTAGGGTATTGGCATGTGTCTGGCGTTGCCCTGTGAGTGTTTTCAATCTATTCCAGAACTTGCCCCCATTCCTGTAGTCCAGTTTACTGCGTGTGTCGTCCCATTGTCGTCGTCTGTGTTGAGATATTAGTCTTTTGATTCTAGCGTTTATTCTGTTCCATGGTCTTTTTAAGTCTGGTTTGTCATCTCGTCTCATCTGTCGCTGTTGTCATTCCTTCTGTCGTATTAGTTCTAGTGCTGCTTCTGGGATGGTGGGTTTCCAGTTTTCTACTACTTTGGTGGGGACTGCTTCCTGTACTGCTTTGGTGACAGCTGTTTCGAGTTTGTTGGTGATCAGATGTAGGTCGTCTTCGTCAGTAATTGTTACAGGAACGGATAGTTCGTGGTTGAGTGTGTCCTGATATTTTTCCCAGTCTGCTCTGTTGTATTGGCATATTATTCTTCTGTGAGGGTTGGGCGGAGGGGGGAGGTTGGCTGATGTGGAAAAGAAGATGGGTAGGTGGTCGATGGTGATGGAGTCTCCGATTCGGGGTAGGTGGAGCGAATTGTGTAAGTCGGGGCTGTGTAGGATGTGGTCTGGGGCTGAGGTACCTTGGTGTCCTATGAAAGTAGATTCGTTTAATGGGAGTCGGAGGATCAGGTCTGTGGTCAGGAGGTAAAATAGTCAGCGTTCATTTCCGCTGTTTCTGTCGCCAAGTCTATGGTATCTGGCATTAAAGTCTCCTACTAGGATAGATCGGGGAAATGAGGTGAAGTACTGAATCAACCGGACCTGCAGCGCCGTCCCTGGGGGGGTCATACATGCATGCTATTTTGATAGTTCTTCTGTTGCTGTCTTATTTCGGCTGCGATAGCTTCTGTGTTGTCAAAGGCAGCGGGGAGAGGTTTTTTTTTTTTTTGTTTGGGGTTTAAGGGCGCTCAACTACTGAGGTCATTAGCGCCCAGTCACAATTGTTAGAGCACATAGAATCTAGTAAAACTCAAGGGGGGGGGGGCACCAGAAAGTTCTTACAAAGATGCAGATAAAATAAGTGAAGAAGTTAGATGTCTTTGGACAAGCCAGTCAAAGTAATGAAACGAAGAACACAAGCAGCTGCTCGAGTGTCATCAGCTAAAATATCCTGTAAAGTAGATGGCAGAGACAGGACAACACGAGATTGACTAAAACGGGGAAATGACAATAAAACATGGTGCACTGTTAATGCATGACCACAAGGGCACTGCGGGGCTGGGTCACCGGAGAGCAGGTAGCGGTGGCTAAACCGGCAATGCCCAATCCGCAATCTGGTCAGAAGGACCTCTTCTCGCCGAGATGGTCGGGAGGAGGTTGTCCAAGCAGATGGGGACTGTTTTACTTCCCGGAGCTTGTTTCCTTGAAGTGATGACCAAGTATCCCACCACAAAGACACAAGCCTCTTACAAACAACCCCACTAATGTCAGATGACGGGACACAATGGGAGGCTGGCCGAGGCAGGAGGACTGCAGCCTTGGCTGCAGCATCAGCAGCCTCATTCCCAGGCACTCCTACATGGCCGGGAACCCACAGAAAGCTGACAGGAGGGCCATCAGCGGCAGAAGAATGGAGGGACTGCTGGATCCGTTGCACCAAGGGATGGACCGGATATGGAGCTCCAAGGCTCTGAAGAGCACTGAGTGAATCAGAGCAGAGTACATACGATGAGTGGCGGTGGCGGCGGGCATACTGAACGGCCTGATGGAGAGCAAAAAGCTCGGCCGTAAAGCTGGAACACTGGTCGAGGAGCCGGTATTTAAAGGTGCCGGCCCCGACGACAAAGGCACAGCCGACACCATCGTCAGTTTTGGAGCCATCAGTGTAAATAAAGGTGTGACTGGCAAGTCGCGCACGAAGTTCCACAAACCGTGAGCAATACACTGCAGCCGGAGTACCCTCCTTCGGGAGCGAGTTGAGGTCGAGATAAATATGAACCGGAGCCTGGAGCCACGGTGGTGTCGGGCTCTCACTCTCTCTGAAGGTGGTAGGGAGGGCAAAATCCAATTGTCGAAGCAGGCGACGAAAGCGGACTCCAGGGGGCAGCAGGGCAGACACATACAACCCATACTGACGGTCGAGAGAATCGGCGAAGAAGGACTGATAAGAGGGGTGGTCGGGCATTGACAACAGCCGGCAGGCATACCGACAAAGCAGTCGTCACGCCGGTAGGTCAATGGTAATTCGGCAGCTTCAGCATAAAGACTCTCCACAGGACTAGTGTAGAAGGCTCCGGTCGCAAGACGTAACCCCTAATGGTGGATGGAGTTGAGACGGCGTAAGAGGGATGGCCGAGCTGACGAGTAGATGAGGCTCCCATAATCCAGCTTTGATCGGACTATGGACCAATACAAGCGAAGCAAGACAGTGCGATCCGCTCCCCAAGGTGAACCACTAAGAACTCTGAGGACATTAAGGGAACGTGTACAAAGGGCCGCAAAATAAGAGACGTGCGGAGACCAACGAAGTTTCCTGTCCAATGTGAGCCCTAGAAACTTAGTTGTTTCCACAAATGGGAGAACAACGGGACCGAGATGTAAGGATGGCGGAATGAACGCTTTATATCGCCAAAGGTTGATGCAAACCGTCTTCTCTTCAGAGAACTGGAAGCGATTTGCCACACTCCATGAGTATAGGCTGTCTAGACAACGCTGAAGGCAGCGCTCCAGGAGGCATATTCTCTGGGCACTGCAGTAGATCGTGAAGTCATCGACAAAAAGAGAGCCTGAGACATTAGGTGGAATGCAATCCATAATTGGATTGATCGCTATAGCAAAAGGGGCTACGCTCAAGACGGAGCCCTGAGGCACTCCGTTCTCCTGGAGGAAGACGTCGGACAATACGGAACCCACACGTACCCTTAACTTGCGATCTGTTAAAAAGGAATCAATAAAAAGGGGCAGGCGACCGCGTAGACCCCACCTGTGCATAGTGCGGAGGATACCTCCTCTCCAACAGGTATCATAAGCCTTCTCCAAATCGAAGTACACGGCTACCGTTTGCCGCTTTCGCAAAAAGTTGTTCATGATGAATGTCGACAAGGTCACAAGGTGGTCAACAGCGGAGCGGCGGCGACGAAAGCCACATTGAACATTGGTAAGTAGCCGTCGAGAGTCAAGAATCCAAACTAACCGAGCGTTAACCATGCGCTCCATCACCTTACAGACACAGCTTGTAAGAGAAATGGGGCGGTAACTAGAAGGAAGGTGTCTATCCTTCCCGGGTTTGGGTATAGAAACAACAACGGCATCACGCCAACGCATGGGGACTTGACCTTCAGTCCAGACGCGATTGTAGGTACGAAGAAGGAAGCTTTTGCCTGCCGGAGAAAGGTGGGCCAGCATCTGAACGTGAATGGCATCTGGCCCCGGAGCAGAGAACCGGGACAGTGCACGTGCACGTTCGAGTTCCCGCATAGTAAAGGGGGCATTATAATTTTCCAGATTCAGCGAGTGGAAGGAAGGTCGCCGAGCCTTTTCTGCCTCTTTCCTGGGAAGGAAGGCAGGATGGTAATGGGCGGAGCTTGAAACCTCCGCGAAAAAGCGGCCAAAGGCGTTGGAGACAGCCACAGGATCAACAAGGACCTCATTACCTGAGGTCAGGCCAGGTACCAAGGAGTGGGCCTTAATGCCCGACAGCCGGCGCAGGCTACCCCAAACGACAGAAGAGGGAGTGAAACTGTTAAAGGAGCTGGTGAAAGAGGCCCAACAAGCTTTTTTGCTGTCTTTGATGACTCTACGGCATTGCGCTCGGAGTCGCTTGTATCCAATACAATTCGCCAACGTAGGATGGCGGCGAAAGGTGCGTAAAGCACGTCGTCGAGCACGGATAGCGCCTCTACAAGCCTCATTCCACCAGGGGACGGAAACGCGACGTGAAGAAAAGGTAGTACGAGGAATGGAACGTTCGGCAGCATTGATGATAACAGCCGTGAGGTATTCGACCTGACTGTCACAACTGAGAAAATCGTGGTCCGGAAAGGTCGCCCGGGAGGAGTAAAGTCCCCAGTCAGCTTTCAGTATGTTCCAGCTCGAAGGACATGGGGATATGGTGTGGTGCAGGAGACGAACGACACAGGGGAAGTGGTCGCCCGAATGGTGTCAGAAAGGACATACTGTGGTGTCACCGCCAGACACCACACTTGCTAGGTGGTAGCTTAAATCGGCCGCGGTCCATTTAGTACATGTCGGACCCGCGTGTCGCCACTGTGTGATCGCAGACCTAGCGCCACCACAAGGCAGGTCTCGAGATACGGACGAGCACTCGCCCAGTTGTACGACGACATTGCTAGCGACAATACGGACGAAGCCTTCCTCTCATTTGCCGAGAGACAGTTAGAATAGCCTTCTGCTAAGTCCATGGCTACGACGTAGCAAGGCGCCATTAGCCTTACCTACTTTGAGAGTTATCGTATAAATGTCTCAAGAAGAACGTTGTAAACCAACAAAGATTAAAAGTTAAGTATATTCCAAAGCTACGTATTTTCTTTATAGCAGTCATAACGTATCCTGTTCCAGAATTGACGCCAGTCGGCGTGTGTGTACGCGTGCCTTTCTTTCGGCTCCCTTCCCAGTGTGGCGTAGCAAGCTTGTTACGCCACAACACATACCACTCGAACCGACGGGCAAGAGTGGTAGAACAGATCGAAAGGTCCAAGTGGGAGTAGGTATGAGTAGAGTCCGAGAGGAAAGTCAGGGCGCCAGTATTGAGGCAGACAAGATTGAGATGGTTGAAGACATCCGCCAAGAGGGAGCCTCTCTGACAGGATGCAGGGGAGCCCCAAAGTGGATGATGGGCATTGAAGTCACCAAACAATAAGAACGGCGGGGGAAGCTGAACAAGCAGGTGCATCATGTCAGCCCGACTAACTGCGGATGACGATGGAGCGTAGACAGTACAAACGGAAAAAGTAAAGGCAGAAAGAGTAATACGGACAGCTATTGCTTGGAGTGGGGTGGTCAATGGGATGGGATGGGATGGTAATAGACATCGTCCCGAACGAGCAACATGACCCCACCATGAGCTGGAATACCGTCCACAGGGGTGAGGTCAGACCGCTCCGAGGTATAGTGGGTAAAAGCAAGACGGTCAGTTGGGCGCAACTTGGTTTCCTGGAGACCAAGGACGAGCGGACAGTGCAGGCGGAGGAGCAGTTGTAATTCCTCCCGATTAGATCGAATACCTCTTATGTTCCAATGTAACAAAGCCATCGCTAGTCAGAAAAAAGGGGGAACGAAACGGGTGAAGAGCTGGTCACCTCGACGGCCGCATAGGGCCACGTTTCGAGGGAACAACGCTACAACCGGCGGGAGGCGGATCCTGTTCCATCGAGTTGTCGCCAGCTGCGGCCGCTTTCCCAGGTTGCGTAGGAGGGGCAGCATCATTCGCCGACGAGAGGCCAGCTGAGCGCCTGGCAGCAGAGCGTCCCGGCGAAACTGAGGACGGCCGGGAGCAGCGACTCACGGATGGAGCGTCAGACGAAACGCGCCGGGGTGGAGAGGGGGATAAAGACTTCTTCTTGGAGGCCTTCTGGGAAGTCCGATGAGGCACGGGGATGGTGGGCTGGACCTGAAGAAGATTCTCACGCGCGGGGTCCGTTTTGGAACGCCGGACCTCGGAAGGGCGTGGCCCCTGGGGCAGAGGGGGCAGGGGACGCGAGGGAGGAGGATTTGGAAAGGAGGGATTTCGGAGGCGGAGGCATAGACCCCAGACGGGGTGAGGAGGTGGAGGGGGGACAGGATAGGGGTGAGGATACTGTGGAAGGAGCGGACACGACTGAGGCAAACGAAGTTGTCAATGTCACGGGATGGAAGCGGTCATACATCTTCCTGGCCTCAGAATAAGAGAGGCGATCCAAAGTTTTTAATTCTTGGATCTTCTTCTCCATCTGATATGCGGGGCAGTCTAAAGATCTAGGCGAGTGGATGCCAGGACAATTGACGCACCGAGGTGGTGGGGTGCATGTATGTTCCTCACGAAGAGGACGTCCACAATCGCCACAAAGGGGCTCAGCCTCACACCGTGACGACATGTGCCCAAAGCGCAAACACCGAAAGCAGTGCATAGGAGGCTGAACGTAAGGTCGCACATCGCGCCAGTAGCACATCACCTTTACCTTCTCCGGGAGAACGTCCCCCTCGAA
The DNA here is from genome assembly GCF_023864345.2 of Schistocerca serialis cubense. Classification (NCBI taxonomy): domain Eukaryota; kingdom Metazoa; phylum Arthropoda; class Insecta; order Orthoptera; family Acrididae; genus Schistocerca; species Schistocerca serialis. The sequence continues at coordinate 449,789,063 of NC_064646.1, read as the reverse complement.
GGCGAGGATAAAGGCCCCGGTGTCGATGCGACGGTCTTTGGGGCCGTGCTGGACTCGCCGGACGAAATGCACGCCTCGGCGCTCCAGGTTGACCCTGAGCTCCTCATCAGATTGCAGCAGGAGGTCCCGATGAAAAATAACCCCATGTGTCCTATTTAGTGCCAGATGTGGGACAATGGATACTGGGATGTCCCCTAGGCGGTCGCACGCCTGGAGCGCCGCCGACTGAGTGGCGGAGGTGGTCTTTATAAGAACGGACCCAGAACGCATTTTACTGAGAGCCTCGATTTCCCCGAAGATGTCCTCAATGTACTGGACAGAGAACATGGGCTTGGAGGTGGCGAACGTCCCCCCATCGGTCCGAGAACAGACTAAATAGCGGGGGAAGTACTTCGCCCCAAACCGGCGGGCCTGTCCTTCCTCCCAGGGAGTGGCCAAGGGGGAAGGGGCAGGAGAACCAGAACCAGAGACAGTACTTTCCTTTTTAAAAGACTCGGCCGCAGAGCAACCTGATACACGTTGACGTTTCATATGCGAAACGTCCGCCCCGATACCACCCACTCCGACCAGGGGCTCTCCCCACGGGCGCCACCCAGCCTCAGCAAGGGCCACCTGGCAGGATGACCGTTGCCGGGAGTCCTGATGCCCCAAGGAGACGGGCATCTACTCCTTGGCCGACGTGGGGAGGGTGCAGCTCAGGTATCGGCAGTACGATCCCTGTGTTGTCAGGGGGGCTACAACCTAGGGGGTACATGATGACCCCACCACAACGGGCTGGCTACCGTGCTGGATTTCAGGTGCCATGGAAAGCCCAACATGATCGTAGGTGCAGATGGGGACGCACTATGGGCGTGACTTGTGCAACCCATCAGGCGTTTACGTCCAATTTGAGGAATAGCGGGTGTGGTTACAACGCCGTTACAATGCTGAGTGCCAAGGTCTTAGTGCACTGAGGACCAGTGAGACACCACGTATGGCGTCCTTCCCCAAAAGGCTCGTACTTCTGTAGAATTTTGAAAAATGGAGGTCAAACCCCAAGGGGGACCATCACATGGAAGGCCGAAATGGTTGAAACTCCTTTTAGTCGCCTCTTACGACAGGCAGGAATACCTCGGGCCTATTCTTACCCGGGACCCGCAGGGGGGGGGGGGGGGCGGGGGGGGGGGGGTGACCTCTTTCACCGCAGTTGTGTTGCTGAAGTAGATAGCCACCCCTCCTCTGCCGTCCTGCCTGCCTTTCCTGTACGTATTGTATTTGGGGAGGTTGCATTTGGCTCCGTCTTTGAGCTATGTTCCGGCGAAAGCACCGACGTGTATTTTTTCTTGATGGAGCATGTGCATCAGTATGGGGCGTTTGGTTTTTATTTCTTTCGTGTTTTCGAAAATGAGGTTCAGGTAATTTGTTTCTCTGGTTTCGTCTATGTTAGGAGGGGGAGGGGGGTGGGTGGGTGAGTGGAGTGTACTTCCCTACTTTCGTGTGTGTGTGTGTTTGTGTTTCGCGTTGGTTGAGGTGTCGTGGGTCTTGCGGCGGGGTGGGAGAGGGGGAGCGAGGTCGTGCTGTGTGAACGTGGTGTGAGTGCCATTGTGTTTGTATTTCTGGGTCCCAGCGGTCTGTTACTGTCACATGGAGTAAATCTCTCACTTGTGTAGCGAATATGCCCAGGAGTTGTCTGGATGCACTGTCTATTAATTTCTTTACGTCCTCACGGCGGTCTTGAAATAAATCCATCAAGACTGTTGTGAGGAGTCTGATTAGATCGTCCTTAAGTACTACTTCTTCTGGGAAGATTTCTTCTGTCGGGAGGGGCGCTGGGACATCAATCGTTTTGAAGGGAGGCCGTAGTTTCAGTGCTGGTGGCTTTGTTTGTGCGCTGGGGCACTTGTAGGACAGTGCCGCAGTTGGAACACTGTTGCTTCTCCATTTGTTTGCACTGGGAGAGGCTGTGGGCGCCTGCACATCGCGCACACTTCACTTGTTCAGTACAAACGGTGTAGATTTCTCAATTCATCCTATCGATCCAGTGTTAATTTTCCCATGTATGAAGTGTGCTAGCAATTTATTTTTGCATTTGGCCTTGTTTCGTTAATACGTTTGTTTCGTTCGTGTCCGTAATTTTCTTATCTCAACTTAGTTTTACATGTGCATTCAGCAATGTGGCGCCATCTGCCGGAAAAAGTCCGAGCTTCCCGAATGTCATTAACTGTACGCTAGATGGATGCTAACATCCGTTTAAGTTTTGGCATTATGATTAACTTTGTTCTTGGAGAAAAATAAAAATATGATAAATAATTTTAAAAATTTTAAATTTTTTCTATGGTATGCTTCTCATCTATGTTTGTTCCTCTTTACGAATTTGTACAATCGCTTTTTGGCGTATATAACTATACTATGAGGTTGAGAAAATCTTTGTCAATATACCCATTTCATGTAATTATTTTAGTATTATATCATTTTACCTCACTTTGTATATCATACCACTTTCTTCTTCTTCTTCTTCTTCTTCTTCTTCTTCTTCTTCTTCTTCTTCTTCTTCTTCTTCTTCTTCTTCTTCTCATTTTTATTTTAGCTGTATCTTTTCGCGTAGACGGCGGGTTTGCTTTGCAGCACCCCCTTATGGTTTCTCGTTGTCACAGTCAATTCTCGATGTATCACTTTATGTCTGACCTCTGCTTAAGACAGTATTACTACTCAGGGCACATGTTGGTAATAAGGTAAATTTGTATGTTCATTTTAAATGGTTTAATGCGTCTATATACATTTAATTGGCTTACATTGCTTTATGTACATTCACTCATTTCGTCACTGTTATTAATTATTTTTATTTTTGTATTTGTAGCACCGAAGATGGATGTTAATCAGTTGAAATCGAATGCAAAAGTGAATAAATAAAACAGGATTTTGCGACTGGTTGCTGCATATTTGGTAATTTTAAGAACCAAACAGTTATGTTTTTGATGAACCTCTGTAACAGTATCAGCCACATCTTCCCTGTTCGTGATCACTCGTATTCACTATGAGATAGATACTTCGGGGCTATAAGCGTATCACGAATAAAGTGGATTGAATTTATACACCAGGGCAATATATGGAGCTTATACTGAAAGCCAGTAAAACAATTTGCCTCCAGAATGTCAGAAGTTTCAAAACATGGTGCCCGCATGCATACAAAAAGCTTACAAACTCAGCCGAAACTTCTGGTAGAGGTGTTCCTAAAGACCAAAATGAGAATTTCAAGATATCTGCATACAAACAATTTTGTTGCAACAGTAATACACCTGGAAAAGTAGCAGTAAAGCCACATATTGATGGATTCATTCAGTCAACTTTCACACTCCTGACAACAGAGCCTGCTCCTGACTTACCCACCAATTTGGCCTACCCTTCAGGAAAAGTAAGTTTATAAATAATATAATGTAGTCGGCAACTTACACAAAAAATACTGATAGTTGTAACTTTTCTTTCATTCAAATGTTTGCCTAAAATATTGTAGTGTAGTCTGAAATAACATTTTTTGTTCATTCTCCACTTGTGTTTAGATCTGTTTCTGTTTTAGGCTCCTATCAATATCCAGAAGCTGCGAGACCTAAATGCCCTAAGACCTTACCTGGTGGGGTATGTAACATTTTATGATAGCATCCACAGAAGCAGAATGTGCTGTGGAGTTTATGAGGATTGAGTAGCTCCTACCGTTATGATTGAAGTAGTTTATTATTTGATCTGTGTACTAGTAATGTAGTTTTAATACCATTAAAAATTCTGTCCTTTTCCAAATACAGGATTTTTATTTGTAAATCCTAAAAATATGGAGAATTATACCATAAAACTACGTTTGCTCTACTCATTTACTGCAAGAACCTGTTATGTAAATTCTTTTTCTTCCATTGATAGCAGTGTTAAATGACAATTTTTATACAATGATTTGCAACATATACTACTTTCAGAAAAAATACTACAGAAACATGTAGTATGATGGTACACAGTTTGCGTTTTCCCAAAATGGACGAACTTAGTGCGTGACTGGTTTCTGAAATAAACGATTCAATTACGGGAGTGGAGAATGTGTTGTACTCATGGTAAGCTTTGTGTAAGTTGACAAACTGCCTGTTGGCTTCTGTCTCGGGTTCTTCGGCCGACGTTCATCTAATGATTTTTCTGACGTTTCGCCAGCACGAGTGGCTGGCATTGTCAAAGCTTCACCCTCCATTGCCGGTGGTGAACTGGAGCCGAGCTCGCGGGCGCAGACTATATGTACCTGGCCCGCCAACGTCCGAGGGATTCTCCGCGGTCATTTCCGGTGCGGTTCTCCTCTTGCTACTTGCGACGGTCGTTCGCTTCAGTACGGGAAGCCAGGATCCGTTTACCTTAAGGCTTTCCTCTTCCTTGTTGGAACTGTTCGCGTGTTTTTGTATTTCTACAGCTTCTCTGAACATGCGCGTGTGATAGTGGTTCTCTACAGCCAGAACTTCCGTGTCGGCGAATTTTATTACGTGGTCGGTCTCATTCAGTGCGTGCTCTGCCACGGCCGATTTCTCCACCTGCCCCAACCTGCAATGTCGCTTATGCTCTTTGATCCTGGTGTTAATTGATCGTCCAGTCATTCCGACATAAACTTTTCCGCATGTGCATGGTATACGGTATATTCCCGACATTGCAAGTGGGTGTCTTTCCTCCTTCGCCGATCTAAGACACTCTTTGATCTTCCTTGACGGTTTGAAAATCGTCTTTACGCCATGTTTGCGCAATATACGGCCGATTCTGTCCGTCACTCTGGGAATGTATGGCAGAAAGGCCGTACCCGACATTTCTTTTTCTGGTTCCTTACTTCGCCGAGTGTTTGGCTCAGTTACACTTCTAATATAATTTGTGGAGTACCCATTGCTCCTCAGGACAGTTTCCAGGTGTTGCATTTCTCAAACCACCAGCTTGCAACCTGAAGAAAGAAGATGTACGAGCCATTAAGAATCTCAACGCCGACAAGAGTATATTGGTACTGCCTGCCGATAAGGGGAATGCGACCGTCGTAATGAAGACCGAAGATGATGAGCAAAAGATCCGAGACCTATTAGACCCGACGACGTACCGAAAACTAAGCGCAGATCCGACGCAGCGTATCACACGGAATACGAATCGATTAATCAAGGCGTCTTCTCTGCCGGCGGACATACAGAGAAACCTGCGCAACACAGAAGCCCTACCACCTCGGCTGTATGGATTACCCAAGATCCATAAGAACAACGTTCCACTGAGACCGATCGTTAGCGCTCCTGGATCACCTACATATAAACTGGCAAAACACTCGGCCTCTCTGCTCCAGCCACACGTGGGGAAGACCGACACATACATTAAGGACTCAGGGCATTTCATTGAGAAGCTGAAGAAACAAACTTGCACCAAACGACATCCTGGTCAGCTTTGATGTTGTTTCGTTATTTACGAAAGTGCCACTCAGTGACGCTCTGGAGCACATCGGTTCCATTTTCCCCGCAAGACATCAGAAAGCTCTTCCATGCATGTCTCACCACGAGCTATTTCACGTGGAATGGCGATTTCTACGAACAGCTGGAAGGCGTCGCCATGGGTAGTCCTCTCAGTCCAGTGGTGGCCAACTTCTTCATGGAACAATTCGAAGCACAGGCACTGGACTCGGCGACTTGCAAACCTAAGGTGTGGTACAGGTACGTCGATGATACTTTCGTGGTGTGGAGCCATGGTGAAGAACAGCTCGGTGACTTCCTAAGACACTTTAACAGCCTCCATGCCAACATAACATTTACCATGGAAGTAGAAAAGGACAAGAAACTGCCATTTCTGGATGTGCTGGTCACAAGGGACGGCGATAACCTGGGACACAGCGTGTATCGAAAATCGACTCACACGGACCGACACCTGCACAAACCGTCAAATCACCAACCGAGCCAAAAAAGAGGCATGATTAGTACGCTCGTAACGAGAGCAGGACGAATATGAGAGCCGCAACACCTCAAACGAGAAATGCAACACCTGTAAACTGTTCTGAGGAGCAATGGGTACTCCACAAATTATATTAGAAGCGTAACTGAGCCAAACACTCGGCGAACTAAGAAACCAGAAAAAGAAATGTCGGGTACGGCCTTTCTGCCATACATTCCCAGAGTGACGGACAGAATCGGCCGTATATTGCGCAAACATGGCGTAAAGACGATTTTCAAACCGACAAGGAAGATCAAAGAGTGTCTTAGATCGGCGAAGGAGGAAAGACACCCACTTGCAATGTCGGGAATATACCGTATACCATGCACATGCGGAAAAGTTTATGTCGGAATGGCCGGACGATCCATTAACACCAGGATCAAAGAGCATAAGCGACATTGCAGGTTGGGGCAGGTGGAGAAATCGGCCGTGGCAGAGCACGCACTAAATGAGACCGACCACGTAATAAAATTCGCCGACACGGAAGTTCTGGCTTTAGAGAAGCACTATCACACGCGCTCGTTCAGAGAAGCTGTAGAAATACAAAAACACGCGAACAGTTTGAACAAGAAAGAGGAAAGCCTTAAGGTAAACGGATCCTGGCTTCCCGTACTGCAGCGAACGACCGTCGCAGGCAGCAAGAGGAGAACCGCACCGGAAATGACCGGGGAGAAGCCCTCGGACGTTGGCGCGACAGGAACATATAGTCTGCGCCCGCGAGCTCGGCAGCACAAACAAGCGAGCAACCAAACTCGCTAGGCAATCGAAAGGCGCTGTTGCCTACACCCACTAGCTCATCTCAGGCTAGCAACATTAACAAAAAAACAAAACGCAAACACAGTTGTGGCGAACAACAACACAGCACACAAAGCCGCAGCGGTGCCCACACAACATAAGACTGGTTTCCCCCCAGTTGTTATACAAAACTATGGGAACCTTAGTGCCCGTAACACTGCATTCGCGGCAAGGCACATAAACAGCACATTACATGCAAAGTACTCGGGGGATAGGGCCTCACTGTACGTTGCCACAGACAACGAATATAAAGATCTTCTGACCTTCTTCAAAGATCGGAAGATCGAACATTACACGTACAGAACGCTGGACAAGAGAACCCAGCAGTACGTGATCAAGGGAGTGGATCCCAGTACCCCCAACGAGACAGTACATGCGGCCCTTTGTTATCTACGATTCGACTGTAAAAGTGCCTCCCGGATGACAGGGTTCCGTACACACGCACCGTTACCACACTACATGGTTGAGTTAGCCGACACGGCTGATTCCCGCGCCATCCTGCAGATAAAGAGCTTTCTGCGGATGGACGTACGTGTAGAACTTTACGAACCACCCAACGTCCCCCAACAATGCAACAACTGCCAGCGGTTCGGCCACTCGGCCCTCCGCTGCGGCCTGGCAACTCGCTGCCGCGGATGCGCTGGCAATCACAGATCCAACACTTGCACACTAACACAGCCAAACCAGCGACGCTGTGCCAACTGCGGTGGGCCCCATGCGGCAAACTTCAGACAGTGCAACTCATACAAACAGGCGCTGAAGCGAAAACAAGACAAAACCAGGGTACTGTACGACATACCACGCCCAAGGCCAGCGCCGAACCCAGGAAATCCTGGGCCTAATCTCAATGAGGAATCGCCTCAGGAGACAATGGCAGCGCACCAGGCGCCCGTACTTCAAACGGCACATTAACAGACTACAGGGCATCATACACGATAAAATACAAACACACAGAACACAACAGTGGAACCAAAAACTCGAAGGGCTGGACACCGCATGACCTGGCGTGTGGCAACTAGCCCCACACTTCACCAGGGAGAAAATATACACTCCAACGCTTCAAGGGCCTGACGGACCTGCATACTCAGCGGAAGAGAAAGCAGAACTAATGGCCCGCACACACGCACCGTCATTCACACCGAACCTGGTACCATCAGATCCAGTGTTCACACTTGCTACTGACCAAGAGGTTACACGCATTCTAACCCAACCATCGCGCGACGACATTCGACATGCTAGCACAGCCGAAGTCTCCTGGGCTATAATGCATTCCGCTGCTAGGAAAGCCCCTGATCATGATGGCATTCAAAACCGTGTCCTCCAGGAGTTCACGGACAAAGCAACTGAGTACCTAACACACATAACGAATGCCATACTAAAACACCAACACTTCCCCGCCTTTTGGAAGACGGCCAAGGTCCTGATGTTCAGGAAGCCGGGAAAGACCACAGCCTCCCACGAAATTACCGACCTATCAGCCTTCTGAGCTCGCTCAGTAAGGTTGTTGAGAAGGTGATTCTCAAACGCATCACTAGGCACTGCGTAACAAATGACATCCTGAGACCGGAGCAATTCGGCATCAGGAATCACCACTCCACAACACAACTACTCCTACGGGTCGTTGAACATATAACACATGGCTTCAACATAAACAAAGCTACAGGGGCAGTGTTCCTGGACATCGAAAAGGCTTTCGACCGTCCATGGCACAACGGCCTCATCTGCAAACTCAGCGACGCGGGATTCCCCGACGGGCTGCTGCGTCTAATACACTCATACCTCACAGACAGGAGTTTCAACACTGACGTGCAGGGAAAACAATCAACACGACACGGTATACACGCGGGAGTACCCCAGGGAAGCATCCTAGGGCCCCTACTGTTTAACCTCTACATAAACTATATCCCAACCACACACAACACAATGATGGCAATCTACACGGATGACACAGCCATCCTTGCGCAAGATTGGAAACCATCAAACATTACTTCACGCCTACAGACTGCACTCCGTATGGTTGAGCCTTGGTTGGAGAAATGGCGTGTTAGAGTAAATGTCGACAAGTGCGAAGCCGTTCTGTTCACTAGAAGACCGAAGCAACTGCGCTGACACCGCTACTGCAGACCAGTAACTCTACATGCACGTCCAATACGTTTCCGCGAGAAAGTCAAATACCTCGGTGTCTGGCTGGACCGGAAATTACTCTGGGGAGACCACATACAACACATGACCAACCAAGCTAGCGCGAGGCTCAAACAGCTCTATCCTATGCTCAACAGGCGTAGCACACTGAACAGAAGGGTGTCGAGGTCCATGTACATGACACTTATCCGACCCCTGATGACGTACGCAGCTCCTGTCTGGGGATACGCTGCACCTACACGCCTGCACCGTCTGCAGCTCATACAAAACGAAGTACTCAAAATCATAAGCAATGCTCCACGATACACGTGCATCGCGGACCTTCACCGGGAATACCGACTTGAGACTCTCACGGAGGTAATCCACAAACTCACCACAAGACTATACAGAAACTCCAGACATTCACAGAACCCGTTTATTCTGAATCTGGGGAACTACGACCACAACCATAGATGGAAACATAAAAGACCAAAAGACATACTTGTAAGGACATAACATCTATGGCCAAGCATACGCAAACATAACGGCACAGGCGAGCCCCTGTTAATCAGACGCCATTACTGGATATCCAGCTGAAATACACTGTCGAATAACGCACCACACAGGGAAGCCGTACCGTACACTGCATGCAAACAAGCTCCACACATCCCCCACACAGTGAGATGATCTATGGCCGATCTCCCACTACTGTATAACAATCTTTATTGTTCCAGGAAAGTAGCAGCTGCAGCAACTGGGACACATCGCCATCGCCTGTCACGGTAATGATGCATGATACCTATACTAACAAATCCAACCTTGCATGAGCTATCGCAGCTAGTAAGCCACTACTGCTCTTACTACCCATCCCACTGTCGCAGAGGTTTTTTTCCCACGGCACGAGCCATGGCACTTTTTTCCCTCTGCTCTTCAAATCGCTACCCTCACTCGCGTTTCGCCCACTATCAATCACCTGATGGACCGTGGTAATGCGTAGCCTTACCCAGACGCACGGACAACATCACAGCCCAGCATCCTGTGATCCACTTACTAGATAACTAACATGTTTACGGAGGTGACAGTAGAAAAAAATGGTTCAAATGGCTCTGAGCACTATGGGACTCAACTGCTGTGGTCATCAGTCCCCTAGAACTTAGAACTACTTAAACCTAACTAACCTAAGGACATCACACACACCCATGCCCGAGGCAGGATTCGAACCTGCGACCGTAGCAGCAGCGCAGCTCCGGACTGGAGCGCCTAGAACCGCACGGCCACCGCGGCCGCCGTGACAGTAGAACTTTTGGTTTGGTCACCACATTGGTACGGGTGTGGAGGGGCCCCATCTCTATATAAAAGCTCGGCTCCAGTTCATCACTGGCAATGGAGGGTGAAGCTTTGACAATGCCAGCCACTCGTGCTGGCGAAACGTCAGAAAAAATCATCAGATGAACGTCGGCCGAAGAACCCGAGACAGAAGCCAACAGGCAGTTTGTCAACAAGTGGCCACGAAAGCCTCAACAATTTTATGTAAGTTGTTTTAATTGTGCCTGTGTGCAACCTGACGTGCCTTCTTTACGGTAAGCAGCAATCTATCTATTCCTACATTGTTGATACTCATACCTGGAGTTTCCACTGTTAGAAATTTTCCTTTGATATTCTTGTTCGCTTTTGATGCAAATGAGTATGGCCACAATAGTGATGGGAAAGTATTAAAAGAGAATCATTTCGTGAAATGTATTTGCAGTTGCTAATATGAACAACCATCAGGTGTATAAGGAAAGGACAACACTGAAAAATTGTTGCTGGCCCAGGGCTCAACACCAGATTTCCTGCTTTATACAAGCAGTCACCTCAACCGCTTTGGCTAGTGGTGCAAGAGTCGTGGCCAGACCCAAACTTACACACACTATGTGATCAAAGGTATCCGGACACCCCAAAAACAAACATTTTTCATATTAGGTGCACTGTGCTGCCACCTACTCCCAGGTACTCCATATCAGTGACCTCAGTAGTAATTAGACATCGTGAGATAGCAGAATGGGGTGCTCAGCGGAACTCACGAACTTCAAACGTTGTCAGGTGTTTGGGTGTCACTTGTTTCATACATCTGTACACAAGATTTCCACACTTCTAAACATCCCTAGGTCAACTGTTTCTGATGTGATAGCCATGTGGAAACGTGAACGGACAGGTACAGCACAAAAGCATACAGGCGGACCTCGTCTGTTGACTGACAGAGACCAACAACAGTTGAAGAGGGTTGTAATGTGTAATAGGCAGACTTCTATCCAGACCATCACACAGGAATTGTGAACCACCTCAGGATCCACTTGAAGTATTATGACATTTAGGCGGGAGGTGAGAAAACCTAGATTTCGTGGTCTAGCGGCTGCTCATAAGCCACACATCACGCCAGTGAATGCCAAAAGACGCCTTGCTTGGTGTAAGGAACGTAAACATTGGATGATTCAACAGTGTAAAAACATTGTGTGGAATGACTAATCACGGTATACAATGAGGCGATCCGATGGCAAAGTGTCGGTATGGCAAACGCCTGATGAATGCCATATGCCAGTGTGTGTAGTGCCAACAGTGAAATTCGGAGGCAATGATGTTATTGTGTGATCGTGTTTTTCATGGAAGGGCCTTGCACCCCTTGTTGTTTTGCACGGCACTATCACGGTACAGGCCTAAATTGATGTTTTAAGCACCTTCTTGCTTCCCACTGTTGAAGAGCAATTTGGGGATGGGGATGCCGACTGTATCTTTGAACACAATCAAACAACTGTTCATAATCCACGGCCTGTGGCGGAGTGGTTACACAACAATAGCATTCCTGTAATGGACCGGCCTGCACGGGAGCCATGATCTGAATCCTACAGAACACCTTTGGGATGTTTTGGAACGCTGACTTCATGCCAGGCCGCACCGACCAACATCGATACCTCTCCTCAATGCAGCATTCCGTGAAGAATGGGCTGCCATTCCCTAAGAAATCTTTCAGTACCCGACTGAACGTATGCCTACGAGAGTGGAAGCTGGTATCAAGGCTCAGGGTGCGTAAACACAATACTGACTTCCAGCATTACCGATGGAGGGCGCCACGAACTTTTAAGTCATTTTCAGCGAGGTGTCTGGATACTTTTGATCACGTAGTGTATGTTGTCATTCCTGCATCACAGTCGGTACTCTTACACACATAATGTAATTCCCCATGAACTTTTTTTATAGACTGTATGTTCCATCTGATATCACAAGTTACATGCAAACCTTGTTCCACGCCACACATACATCTCTTTCCACCTCGCTCTGGTGGATGCCGTGCCAAATGTAAGACTTCCCACACTGGAATGAAATCTTGTATAGACTGTTTTCAAAGGACACGGTTATTTCTGGGCAAACATAAAACTTACTCCGCACTGCATTTGAGCAAATAATGCAGTTTATGTTCTATCCCTTGGGGATGCTTTTGCCTTTTAAAAATTCTGGCAGCATGTCAGTTGCTTTGATGAAAAATTGTGCAACTTACACAATGTTATCCAGCAGCAAATCTGAGTCATATTTGTAAACTAAGCAAGTGAATTATACTAAATGCATGGAAAGAAACAGTTGCTATGACAGCGGACAACAGAGGTGTACCAATGTTTCAATGCCTTATACTCGAACATGGGGAGATGATAACTCAGTTGCTTTCGTAAATCTAACAGAAATATACAGAGTGTTTCATAATTGTTAATGAAAACTGACACTGATGAAAGTACATGATATCAGACACAAAAGATTCTAGTGAACATGGGCCGGTAAACACACCATTTGTGAGAAAATTACGGAAGTATGGTTACATGCTGCTACTCATTTCTGTATGAATTTTTGTCCTAGTTAGTAGCAATTTATTTCAAATGTAAAATTTTAAAGCCATTCCTCATCTAATTAGGTTTAAATATTAAGGATGACCCACAGCTGGCAAAAGTGATAGATTCAAGACGGTGCATTGGCTCATTTAGCTGGTACTGTAAGATGATACCTAACATACCAATATGGTCCAGTGTGGATAGGTTGACCATGGTTAACCTCGGCTACCAAGATTAACTGACTACAATCATCTGGATTTTCCTGTCTGTGATTATCTCAAAACTGAAACCTACACAATAACCATCAATATACTTCAGGAATCTGAACATCAAACTGTACAGTCTCACCAAGATTTATGAGATGATCCAGGAATGTTTGAATTGGTAACTGAATGAAGAAACCACTGCAGTATTGCATACACATGCAAGGATGACCCACATGAACACCACCTTTAATAGGTAATAGTGTACAGAAAATAGTGGCAATGTACTGAAGCAGTATTGTATTTGTTGTTAAAGTGCCTCAAGTGCAAAATTTGAGCCAAATTACATTTAACTGAAAATTTTACACTTTATACACATTTGTACCATGTAAGACAATGTTCCATTCTGAAGTTAGTGACAGATGTTTCCACAGATGCAATCATCTAGGTAACAGTCAGTTGGCAGACTCTTGTGTACTGGAACTTGTTTGCTTCTATTATCATATATTTTTATTTGTGCCAGCATTTGCTATTAACTATGATACATGTTGTGTAAACTTTAACTGAACAGGTGGATTATAGTAAATCCATGAAGACAACACAGTCACTCCAATAGCAAAAAAATACTTCACACAGAAGGGACATATACCCAAAACATGCAGAGAAACCAGTTACTCTCACAGCATTAACAGAAATATATTAACATTAAATAAACATTGGAGTTATGTACCTAACCCAGTTGTCCCAATCTTGCCAACATTGCAGATACTACAGGGAGGACAGTGAAATGAACTTACATTATTACTCTGAGAAATATAATAGCTTCGTAGGGCTATGTGTAGAGGACATCACACACGAGTAACAAACCAGAGGTGTACTCAGCTATCAAGTGTTTTACACATGAGCTTCACTCCTGTGCTTACTATTCTTTATCCAGTCCGGCCACAGGTCCCTGGACCACGGACCTGGAGCAGAGATCAGGGATGTCACAGGAGCACGATGACAATGGCAACTCTCTGTGACACTGCTGATCAAGTAATGCGAACATGACTTGAGGTTCATGTAAAAAATGCTTCACACAAGCAAAGAGTTCACACTAGGGATGAAAAGTTGAGATCAGATGAAGTTGATGTAAATCCTTAGAAATTGTGGTAGTGATCAGACAGCATAAGAACTACACTAGAATAATAACGTGAATCTGTGTTGGGAGCAGCGTAGCATTTTCAGATAAGAATAAAGCAGATAATATAACAACTTCAAATAAACATTGCAAGTGTAAAGTTGAGTGGAGGCAAGATCCTAGGTGGGTTATATTAAACCACAAAGAAATGCAAGCAGTCTGAAGTGCTGGCTAAAGGACTGTGTGAACACTACACTGCTACAGAAGTCAATAGTGAATTATGTGAGCTACATGGAATGTACACGATCAGCTGCTTTCCACACTGACGTTCACAACTCTGATGAGAGAAATGAAAAGCATAGGTTACAGCTGAGGATTTATTAAGTTACTAAATCCACAAATTCACAGAAAAATAAAATTTCCTCCTCCTGTCATTACAGGAGGGTGTGTACCTTTTTCTCCTGACAGAAAAAGCCGATTGTTTTGGTTTGTCTTCCTGGCACATGACAGATTCCTCTTATGCATTTACATAGAAGCGAATTGTGGACACTGCAAGTGTCCAGTGCATAGAGTCGATGGACGACAGGCTTGCTGCTAACTGGATGGTAAAGAGGTGAGACATTCAAGAGCTTTAGATGCAAAATGCAGGTCTTATGATGATCGGTAAATGGATGGGGAGCTGATGCAGCCACACCTCCAGCTGCTCCAGATCCCCCCTCCAGTGATTAGCAGAGCTGTACAGGATAACTTCAAAAGCCAGCTGACAGAGATTGTACTTAACGCACAGTCCACGTTAGTGTACTACTTTAAACTACCGGTAACAGAAAGCTGTAAGGCTGCCACACTGTTGTAGAAGTGTAGTTAAGTACAAAAACTACCAGTATGATTTACATTATCCTGAGCTTATGGCAACTTTAAATTGTAAGGTAGTATAGTTAGGAAATATTGCCATTCTATTTTATATCCATATAATTAATCGATGATTGGTGGAGCTGTTCACTCAATGTCACTTGCAATTTTGTATCAGATTACGAAACTGACAACAGCCAAGATTAGGTATTTTGTGTATGATAAATTTAATAATAGTGCATAACAGTGTTCCATTCCGACAGTGAATTAACTCTGTAAATATTAGCTGTTCCAGTTTACTGTATTTTATTCACCTAGTTTGGCAACCTCCAATAATGTTACCATTTTTCATCAAAATATCCTGGCACTGAAGAATAAAGTAGATGAGCTCCTGGTTTGTTTAGATGACATTGAATCTTATAATGTAATAGATATACTACGCCTGTCTGAGAATCACACTGTGTCTGATATGGAAAACGTAAATATCAGTGGTTATAAACTAGCTGCACATATGAGTAGAGAGAGTAAGGTGAGATGAGGAGTTGCCATATATGTCAGAAGTTATCACTGTGTAGAAAGCTTACATACAAAAAAAGTTTTGTCTAGAGCAACATATAGAAGCATGTGCCTGTCAACTTAAACTGAAGGACTCTTTTATAATTGTAACAGTATATAGGTCCCCTTCAGGAAACTTTCATTTATTCCTGGAAAACTTGGACGCCTTTTTGTGCTATCTGTCAGGTAGGGGAAAGCAAATTATTATTTGTGGGGACTTCAATGTTGATTCACTGAAAGAGTGTAATAGGAAGAATGACCTGGACGTCTTGCTCGGTTCTTTCAATTGGACATCTGTCAATCTTCCAACTCGGGTAGTAAAGGACATCAACACATTGATAAATAACACTTTTATAGACCAAGATAGGTTTAAAAACATAAATTCTTGTCCTGTTGAGAATGGCCTTTCTGATCATGGTGCTCAACTAATTACAGTATATGACATAGCTCCATTCAGTAATTCAAAACCACCCTCCAAAGTTTTGTGTTCAGTTAATGACTCAACAATTAGAAATTTCAGAGAAAATCTTCAGCAGTTAGACTGGGATGAGGTGCACAAGGAACCTGATGCTAATTTAAAATATAACTTATTTCATGATACACTTTCAAGAGAACATGAAAACTGTTTCCCCAAGAAAGTAGTTAAATCTAATTGTAACACAATGCAAAAAACCTTGGCTTACTAAAGGAGTAAAAATATCTTTTAACCACAAAAGGGAACTGTATGTAACAACAAGAAAGAGTAATGACCCAGAAACAGCCACATATTATCAAAACTACTGTGTTACATTAAGAAAGGTTATTAAAAAGCCCAGAAGCATGTGCATCATGTCTGAGATTAACCTCTGATAACAAAATCAAAACAATTTGGAATATTATTACAAGGGAGACAGGGCAACCAAGAGTACAGGATGACGGCATCACCATCAAAGCGAATGGACACTTGATAAACAACAAGCCAGAAGTCGAAAACATTTTCAATAATAGGATCTAAATGTTCATTAGAAGAAGCAAGGCAGTTAACGGAAGAGGCCTTATCCACACCATTTGATACAACTGAAGTTCCACCCATCTCTCCTTCTGAAATTAAGAAGATAATAAACTCTCTCAAGAATGAAAGCTCACATGGAATTGGTGGCATTTCCAGCAGGATAATAAAAGCTTGTTCCCAAGAAATAAGTGGGATTCTTAGCCACATACATAATAGCTCTCTGAAGAGGTTTTTTTTCCCAGATAGACTGAAGTATGCCATAGTTAAACCACTGCATAAAAAAGGGGATACGTCTGACGTCAACAACTACTGCCCAATATCTCTTCTGACTGCCTTATCCAAAATTCTTGAAAAACTAATGTATTGTGGAGTAGCTTCACACCTTTGTAAAAATAAAGTTTTAACAAAACGTCAGTTTGGTTTCCAGAAGGGTTTTTCAACAGAAAATGCTATATATACTTTCACTAATGAAATATTAAATGCTCTGAGTAACCGGAAGTCACCCATTGGGACTTTTTGTGATTTATCAAAGGCTTCTGATTGTGTAAATCATGGAATACTTATAGATAAGCTCAAGTACTGTGGTATGAATGGGACAGTGCTCAATGGTTTAAATCATACCTAATTGGAAGAGTACAGAAAGTTGAAATAAGCAGTTCACATAATATGCAAAAAACTGGTGATTTCTCAAACTGGGAAATAATCAAGAATGGGGTGCTGCAAGGTTTGGTCTTTGGTCCTCTGCTGTTCTTAATATATATTAATGACTTGCCATTCTATATTCACGAAGATGCAAAGCTGGTACTTTTTGCCAATGATACAAGTATAGCTATCACACCCTGCAGACAAGAATTAACTGGTGAAATTGTACACGATGTTTTTCAGAAAATCATTAAATTGTTCTGTGCAAATGGGCTCTCATTAAACTTTGACAAAACACAGTATATAAAGTTAAACACAGTAAATGGAATGACACCATTAGTAAGTATAGACTTCGATCAGAAATCAGTAGCTAAGGTAGAAAATCCAAAATTTCTAGGTGTGTGCATTGATGAGGGGTTGAACTGGAAAAAACATACTGATGTACATCTCAGTAAATTAACTTATATATATATATATATATATATATATATATATATATATACATATACATATATATATATATATATATATATATATATATATATATATATATATATATTGACACACACACACACACACACACACACACACACACACACACACACACACACACACACACACACACACACACAAAGATGATGTGACTTACCAAACGAAAGTGCTGGCGGGTCGATAGACATACACACATACACACAAAATTCAAGCTTTCGCAACAAACGGTTGCTTCATCAGGAAAGAGGGAAGGACTAAAGGATGTGGGTTTTAAGGGAGAGGGTAAGGAGTCATTCCAATCCCGGGAGCGGAAAGACTTACCTTAGGGGGAAAAAAGGACAGGTATACGGGCGCGCGTACCCCCCCCCCCCCCCCCCCCCCCGCCCCCCCCCACACACACACACAGTGAGTACCAATTCAAACAGTTCAATGACCCAAGAAAATGCATAGCTGTATGGATAGGTAGAGTAGGAAGTCTGAATACACTTCCAAATTGGCACAGAAAAGGAATCAGTAAACGTCCAAAAGGCTGAGAAACAGTGTCAAGCCTGGAAACGACAGTAAATCCACAGTAGTTGTTGGGATATTGTACATGAGCACTACTAAAGAAAACCATATAATTGCACCTCAAGTCCAATGAGACCAAGTTTTGGAAGGATGTCATAGTAGTCCACTGGCTGGACATAGTAGCAAAATAGCAACTAAACTGCAAATAGCGCAAATCTATTGGTGGCCAAATTGAAAAGCTGAAGCTTGCAGTTCTTCTCACGTTGTTGCGCAATAAGCAGAATGATATGGTCAAGATGAAAGAATCTCTACAAAGAGCTTCCACAAACAAGTGCACTTTGAACAGCTAGATCTTGATATTGTAGGTCCCTAGCAAAATCAAAAAATGGAAATCATTATATTTTGACTATTCTGAATCTTCACTCTTCTACACTTACCAAACAAGGTTCCAGTTTCCCTTGGGACTTATTACAGCAAGTATACAGATTGATAAGCTAGGAGCAACACCAGCTCATTTAGTGAAGAATGGGCAACTGTTCATCGAATCGTGACAAAAATGTTAAGCCACTGTATTGGCAGTAAGTATGATTCATGGGACATCTACGTATCACACATATTCAGTGCTTACACTATAGAAGTATAAACTACCATGCAACTCATCCCTTATGAAATTGTGTATGGCAGCTGAATGACTTTGCCTGTTGGCTTCCCAACATCAGCAAGAGGCAGCGGCTAGGAACACATCAGGGACTTAGCCAACAAACTACGTGAAGTATGGAAGCATGTAAATGGTCAAAATCTTCAGTCATTTCTCTAGCAGGCTGCTCAACATTACAGCAGAGCTGTAGTACCTAAATACTGTCTTGGGGAGTCACTTTATATGACCAATACAGTACTGAAGAAGTGTTACATCCAGAAGAATGAATTTCATTGGAACAGACTGTCTAAACTCCTTGATATCAACTCCCTGGTTACATGTAAAGCCCTATTGCAGTTTCGTTGTATCACAGTGTGCGTGCACTGTGTAAATCTGTATTTGAGCAGGCTAGCAACTGAACCAGCTGATGAATCAGAAGAACAGCCCCGAGGCAGATCTTCGAAGCAGCTGAGACAGCTGCACAATGCATTGAATGGTGACCAGCTGGTGACCTCTATGACAAGGTGGTGGCCTACCAATGCCGAGATCCATTGCTGACTGACCAGTCAGGACACAGTCAGATGAGCCAGTGTGTGGGCAAAAGTTACACTTTGACACAATATCTACAACACCAAACACAGCACTAAGGATGTGACATGTGTGTCTATACTGTCCAGCCAGAACATTATGCTCACCAACCAAATATCAACAGTAACCCGTCCAGGTGATAGCATCTTCACCTGGCTAGGAATGAATGCTAGTCAGACACACACATGGTGTATGTAGTATCAGTGAGCGAGCTGTCCGTGTTTGGGATGGGGAACGCGCGCGGTCTATCCGAGTTTGACCAAGGACAGATTGTGATGGCCCAGAGGCTCGGCACAAGTATTTCGGAAACAGAACAACTCGCTAATTGTTCGAGAATGCTCTGGTGAGTGTCTTTCAACACGTGGTGAAACCAAGGTGAAAACACGTCTAGATGTCGTGGGGTTGGGCAGCCATTCCTCATTACAGATGCCGGACGTCGTAGGCTGGGCAGACTGGTAAAGGACAGGCAGCAAACTGTGGCAGAAGCAAAATCAGACTTTAATGATGGTCAGACCACAAGTGTGTGTGAACATAGTACACCGAACACTCCTCATGATGGGCCTCAGCAGCTGATGACCCATGCATGTGCCAAAGTTACCACCACTGGACATTGGCACAGTGTTGCATGGTCTGACGAATCCCCTTTGTCACGCTAACAGAAAGGTGCGAATCAGTCATCCTCCAAGGGAAGATCTCCTTGACAACAGCAGTGCAGTACAGACACAAGCTGACAGCGGCTCCATTATGCTCTGTGGAGCAGTCACGTGGGCATCCATGGGTCCAGTGGAGCTCATGCAAAGCACCATGGCCAATTTTTCAACAAGATAATGCACTATGTCACAATAACAAGAGTGTGACAGTGCTTCAAGGAATACAGTGATTAACTGCAGTTGATGTAGTGTCCCCCCTCCCCCTCCCAACTTGCCAATCTGAACCCGATGGAACACATCTGGGATGTGACAATGTGGCGTTGGGAGCTCATTGCCCCCCTCCAAGGAATTTACAGGAATTAGGCGAGTTGTGCCTGTAGGTGTGGTGCCAACTCCCTCCAGCCACCAATCAAGGCCTCACTGCTTCCATGCCGTGATGCGTCGCTGCTGTTGTCCATGTCAAAGGTGGACAGTGTCTACTGGCGGTCATAATGTTCTGGCTGATCAGTGTACATCACTTACAGATAGCACCCAAGTATGTGTGCATATGTGGAAGTGGAAAGAATGTTCATCACCTGTAAGTTGGATGGACGGTTTAAAAGAGGGGGTGAAGGGACCAACTACAAGGTCATCGGTCCCTCGTTCCTAATAAAACAATGCTGTAAGTGTGAGAATAAAAAGGACGAGACACGTAACACAAAATGGAAACAAAGGAAAACCCACAAGAACAAAGAAAAGGTAACAATCACTAAAAGGAACAAAAGAGGACAAGAAAACAACAGAGACACTAGAAACAGAAGAGAGAAACAAGAAATCAGATTACAGAGGCTGGCCGACCACAATAATAAAAAGGAAAAGCCAGCCACTCTGCAACACATTAAAACCTCCACCCTAAAAGCATTAGGGTGGAGGACACAGAGGGGACAAAGGATACACGCTAAAACTTAGATCAAATGATAAAACCCATCCTCACTAATAAAACTTAAAACTGAATCAGCCGATGAGGTATTGTCAGATAAAATTAGTGACAATGAGTCTGGCAAACCACGATTTCGTCGCTGGGCAGTCAAAGTATGACAGCACACCAGAAAATGGGCCACTGTCAACCATGCGCCACACTGACACTCAGGCGGGTCTTCACGGTCTAAGACCTAACTGTGGGTCCCCCGAGAGTGGCCAATGTGGAGCCGGCGAGCACAACTGATTCGCTGCAAGAGGCCCGCATGGAAGACTTCCACACATTTGTAGTCTCCTTAATGACGTGCAGTTTGTTGTGTGTACTGTTATGCCATTCCGTCTCCCAAAACCAATGAACTGTGCAGCGTAAGTCAGAACGCAGGTCAGGTTCAGAGATGCCCATCTGCAGAAGCGGTTTCCGCGTAGCCTGTTTGGCCAGCCGATCGGCACGTTCGCTGCCTGGGATGCCGATGTGACCTGGGGTCAACACCAACACCACTGAACAATGGGACCGGTCCAGGGCATGGATGGACACCACCAAAGGATGGTGGGAGTAGCACTGGTCGATAGTTTGTAGGCTGCTCAAGGAGTCAGTACACGGAAGAAATGATTCCTCAGAGCATGAACGGATATACTGAAGTGCATGAGATATAGTCACCAGCTCTGCAGTGAATACACTGCAGCCATAGGGCAAGGAATGCTGTTCAATATGGCCACTGTGAACAAAGGCGAAGCCAACATTACCATCAACCATCGAGCCGTCGATGTAAACCAATTCAGAGCCCGGGAACACTTCAATAATCGAGAGGAAATGACAGCTGAGAGCCACAGGGTTAACGCGCTCCTTCGGGCCACACGGAAGGCCCAGGTGAAGCTTCAGCCTACAGCTACACCGTGGAGGTGTATGTGAAGGGATTTCGAGGAGAGGTGGTGAAGGGAAGGACACCAGTTCAGACAGAAGCAATTGCACACGAACCCGAATAGTTAGCCCTGACCTGGGCCGCCTATGCAGGTGGTAAAGTGCCGTAGTTGGGAAAAGAAGACAGTAATTAGGACGTTCAGGAGAGCTGTAGCTGGCAAGCAGTTGTGAACATCTGATCTTCAATGGAGGAACTCCAGCCTCCACCAGCACACTTGTCACCAGACAATGGCCGAAAACCAGACCTAAGAATCGATATGTGTCCACTACAGTGAGTGAATCGTCATTAGTGACTGGGAACTCCAATGTTAGGCGGGTGATGGAGCCCCTTAAGGAAATAGCAGAAAGGTCTGGGGAAGAAGGCCAATGTTCACTCTGTCTGCTTGCCGTGGGGGGGGGGGGGGGTCTCATCCAAGATGTGGAGGAGGCCATGCCGGCGGTGATAGAGAGCACTGGATGCACCCAACTGCAAATTGTCGCTCATGTCGGCACCAATGACACCTGCCGCCTGGGTTCAAAGGTCACCCACAGTTCATACAGGCGGTTGGCAGAGTTGGTGAAGGCAGAAAGCCTAGCTCGGGGGTGGAATCTGAGCTAACTACTTGTAGTGTCGTTCCCAGAACTGATAGTGGTCCTCTGGTTTGGAGCCGAGTGGAAGGCTTAAACAGAGGCTCAGACGATTCTGCAGAGATCTGGGATGCAAGTTTCTCGGCCTCAGCTATCGGGTGGAGAAATGTAGGGTCCCTCTGAATAGGTCAGGCGTGCACCACACACAGGAAGCGGCTGCGAGGGTAGCAGAGTACATGTGGAGTGCACATGTGGGTTTTTTAGGTTAGAGAATTCCCTCGCTAGGCCCGACAAGACGCCTCCTGAGACGCGACAAGGTAGTAGTAGGCAAAACACAACAGGGAATAACAATATGAATGTGTTAATAGTAAACTGCAGGAGCGACTATAGAAAGGTCCCAGAACTGCTCTTATTAATAAACGGTCACAATGCCCACATAGTACTATGGACGGAAAGTTGGCTGAAACCAGATGTAAACAGTAATGAATTTCTAAACTCAGATTGGAATGTATACCACAGAGACAGGCTGGACAGTGAAGGGGGAGGCGTGTTTATAACAATAAAAAGTGCAATAGTATCAAAGGTAATTAAAGCAGATTCGAAATGTGAAATAATTTGGGTGAACGTCGCGGTTAAAGCAGGTAATTGGATGTCTCTATAGGCCGCCTGGGTCAGCAGCTGTTGTGGCAGAGCAACTGAAGGAAAATTTGGAAAATATTTTGAGTAGATTTCCTGACCATGTTATATTTCTGGGTGGAGATTTTAATTTGCCAGATATAGACTGGGAGACTCAAATGTTTGTAACAGGTGGCAGGGACAAAGAATCCAGTGAAATATTTTTAAGTGCATTATCTGGAAACTAACTCGAGCAGTTAAACACAGAACCGACTCGTGGCAATAATATATTAGACCTTCTGGTGACAAACAGACCCAAACTATTTGAAACAGTTAACGCAGAACAGGGAATCAGTGATCATAAAGTGGTTACAGCATTGGAGATTTCAGCCGTAAATAGAAATATTAAAAAAGGTAGGAAGATTTTTCTGTTTAGAAAAAGTGACAAAATGCAGATTTCAGAGTACTTGATGGCTCAACTCAAAAGTATTATCTCATGTACAGATAGAGTTGAGGATCAGTGGACAAAGTTCAAAACTATCGTACAATATGCATTAGATGAGTATGTGCCAAGCAAGATCGTAAGAGATGGAAAAGAGCCACCGTGGTACAAAAACTGAGTTAGAAAACTGCTGCGGAACCAAAGGGAACTTCACAGTAAACATAAACATAGCCAAAGCCTTGCAGACAAACAAAAATTACACAAAGTGAAATGTAGTGTGAGGGAGAGGCGTTCAGCGAATTCGAAAGTGAAGTTCTATGTACTGACTTGGCAGAAAATCCTAAGAAATTTTGGTCCTATGTCAAAGCAGTAGGTCGATCAAAACAAAATGTCCAGGCCCTCTGTGACCAAAATGGTGCTGAAACAGAGGATGACACACTAAGCTGTTTCACAGAGGAAGACTTTATTGTAGTTCCTTCTCTAGATTGTCGCACAGATAACAAAAATGGTAGATATCGAAATAGGTGACAGAGGGATAGAAAAACAATTAAAATCGCTCAAAAGAGGTACGGCCGCTGGATCTGATGGGATACCAGTTCGATTTTACACAGAGTACGCGAAGGAACTTGCCCCCCTTCTTGCAGCGGAGAACTACAGACCAATATCTCTAATGTCGATAAGTTGTAGAATTTTGGAGCACGTGTTATGTTTGAGTATAATGACTTTTCTGGAGACTATAAATCTACTCTGCAGGAATCAGCATCTGGAGACTAGAAATCTACTCTGTAGGAATCAGCATGGGATTCGAAAAAGACTATCGTGTGTTACCCAGCTTGCACTATTTGTCCACGAGATCCAGAGGGCCATAGACACGAGTTCCCAGGTAGATGCTGTGTTTCTTGACTTCTGCAAGGCGTTTGATACAGTTCCCCACAGTCGTTTAATGAACAAAGTAAGAGCATATGGACTATCAGACAAATTGTGCGATTAGATTGAAGAGTTCCTAGATAACAGAACGCAGCATGTCATTCAAAATGGAGAGAAGTCTTCCCAAGTAAGAGTGATTTCAGGTGTGCCGCATGGTAGTGTCATAGGACCGTTGCTATTCACAATATACAATAATGACCTTGTGGATAACATTGGAAGTTCACCGAGGCTTTTTGCAGATGATAATGTAGTATATCAAGAGTTTGTAACAATGGGAAATTGTACTGAAATGCAGGAAGATCTGCGATGAATTGACAGATGGTGCAGGGAATGGCAATTGAATCTCAATGTAGACAAGTGTAACGTGCTGCGAATACATAGAAAGAACAATCCTTTATCATTTAGCTACAATATAGCAGCTCAGACACTGGAAACAGGTAATTTCATAAATTATCTGGGAGTAGGCATTAGGAGTGATTTAAAATGGAATGACCATATAAAATTAATCGTCAGTAAAGCAGATGCCAGACAGATTCATTGGAAGAATCCTAAGGAAATGCAGTCCGAAAACAAAGGAAGTAGTTTACAGTACCGGGATTGAGCACCGAAATGATGGTACTCTCCCGCCATTGTGATGGAAAGACGCCATCGCACCACACCCGGCTTAAGATGATGAGAAATGTCGCTTTTAGTCAGTGCAAGGGCACTGAGGAGCTCCCACTCTGTAAATGGGACGTTATAGGAGTCACTGCAGCGTGTAGTGAATGAGAGGACGTTCCCTTCCAGCCGCTATTTGCGTGTGCGAAAAGCTGGGGGGGTAATTCTCCGATGCAGATGCTCGAGCAAAGTTCACGGCAAGTGCGTTTGCGTCGGTACATAACTCACCATTTATGGATACACCAGGGACAGCTGTTGGGGCCTGGTACCTGAAAGGACATTTGATCTTTTCCTACACTTGGGAACAGGATGTGTGGCACCCAATGGTTGGGACGTATCTCTCCCAACACTCCTCCTTCCATTGTTTGATAAGGCAGAGAACATGGGCACAGAGCCATTTAAAGGCTCTGAGGTGCTCCACGGAAGGGTGCTGCTTATGCTGCTGTAGAGCTCGCCGACGCTCCTTAATTGCCTCAGCGACTTCCGGTGACCACCAAGGGACTGCCTTACACCTCGGGCACCCTAAAGAGTGAGGGATCGAGTTTTCTGCCGCAGAAACAATTGTGCTAGTCACCTGCTCAACCGTCACATCGATGTTACCGTGTGGGGGAGATTCCGCGGTGACAGCCCATCTGGGTGGGCGTCCGTGTGAATGACGCTGGGACAGTGACAGGCAGATGGGGAAGTGGTCACTAACACACAGGTCGTCATGTGCTCTCCAGTGGATAGATGGGAGAAGTCCTGGGCTGAAAACTGATAAATAAATTGCCTAGTAACTACCATGTGCCACACTGAAATGTGTGGCAGCTCCACTATTTAAGAGGCAGAGGTAGAAGACAGGAAAGTTTCGACATCTCTCGGACCAGTAAGCACAGTGCCACCCCACAAGGGGTTATGAGTGTTGAATCTCCCAAAAGTAGGAAAGGTTTAGGGGGTTGATCAACCCGTGCACCCAATGCATTCAGGGGTACTGCGCCATCTCGACGAAGATATACATTGCAATCAGTTACTTCCTTGTCCTGACAGCCTCAGCTTCAAGAGCGGTTTGAAGGGGCACAGGTTCACTGCAGAAGGAGTTCAGGCCATAGACACAAACTCCACCTTACACTCTATTATAGTCGCTATGGTTCCTGTCATATCCCCTATAGCCACGGAGGACAGGGGTCTGCATTCTCGGGAATCTGGTTTCCTGGAGGGCAATGCAGAAAGCAGGTGTAAAGCTTAAGCTTAACAGTTCCCGTAGCTCAGCCAGGTGGTGGAAAAAACCGCCACAAATCCACTGGAGGATGATGTCATCATGAGACTGGAAAAGCATGGAATATCCAATGAGGCAGTTTACACCTCAAGGTCACCTGCTGCCACTGACTTATTGCCTGAGCAGCCTATATCCATTGTGCCTGAGGGTCCGGGGAGATCTAGGTCCTCAGCGGACAACAAAATCTCCACCGCATCCTCAGACACAGAGCTTGTAGGTAGTGGTGGTGTGGGTGCCACCGCAATTTTCTTGGTCTTAGGGGTCTTCTTTTTGGATTTCTCCCGCTGCTCCTTGGGTTTCCCTGGTTGAGAGGACTTCACTGATTCAGTCTCCGGGACTGAGAGTGAGCATGAAGACCTACGACCGGCTGCTTTTGGGCTCTTCAGCCACTAGTGGGTGTCATCTTTCCCACTAGCACAAACCTGGGAAAGAAGTGACCCTCGAGACCCATTCCTAGCGAGCAGAGCCGAAGAAAACTTACACTTCTCTGGCTGAGAAGTGGGGACTGATATCCTCAATGGTTGGGGGGGGGGGGGGGGGGGGGTGTTGCTCCCGAAGTAGGTAGTGCAGGAGCAACAGGGAGGGAAATGCCCCCCACCATCAAGGGGGAAGTTGTAGTTTTCCGGCCGTGAGAGGTGACTAGGGTTGGCGGAGCTCATGGTGCCAGAACTGTTGTAGCGGCAGCGTAAGACAATGTCACACATACAGGATGCAAGTGTTCAAATTTTCTCTTAGCCTCAGTGCAGGTCAGTCGGTCCAGGGCCTTGTACTACACGATTTTCCTTTCTTTCTAAAGACTCCTGCAGTCTGGTGAGAAAGGAAAATGGTGCTCTCCGCAGTAGACACAGATGGGAGGCAGGGCACATTGAGTATTGAGATGTGATGGGCATCCGCAATCTCGGCATGTGACACTGGAAGTACAGCAGGAAGACAAATGGCCGAACTTCCAGCACTTAAAGCACCACATTGGGGGAGGGATATAGGGCTTTACATCACACCGGTAGACCATCACCTTGACCTTCTCGGGCAACGAATTCCCCTCAAAGGCCAAGATGAAGGCACAGATGGCAACCTGATTATCCTTCAGACCCAGATGGACACGCCAGACGAAATGTACACCTCGCCGCTCTAAATTGGCACGCAGTTCATCGTCGGACTGCAATATGATACCCTGGACCATATTTAAGCTCTTATGGGGCATGACGGTTACAGAAACATCCCCCACCTTGCCATAAGCGAGTAATGCCTGTGACTGGGCAGAGGATGATGTTTTGATCAACACTGACCCAGATTTCATTTTGGACAATCCCTCCACCTCCCCAAACATTGTCCTCTAAATGCTCAACAAAAAACTGAGGCTTCATGGTCATAAAAGTTTCCCCATCAGCTCTTGAACATACAAGGTACTGGGGAGAGTAAGATCCGCTCCCATCCTTAGTCTGACATTCTTCCCATGGTGTGGCCAGGGAGGGGGACGATTTGGGGTCATACTTCTGTGCGTTGGATTGAGCTCGTGATCGCTTAGAGACTGCTGGTGTTTCGCCACCAACAAGAGATGATGGACTATGCTTCATCGTGTGTCATCCGCCCTGAAGCCACCCACTCCAACCAGGGGCCCTCCCCACAGGTGGCACCCAGCCACAGCAAGGGTCACCTGGCAGGATGGCCACTGCCGGGAGTCCCAATGCCGCAGGGGGATGGGCATCTACCCCTTGGCATTCATGGGGAGTTAACGGTGCAGGCATCAGCAGAGTGACCCCAAGGTGGCCAGGGGGCTACAACCAACAGTATACATGGCGGGCAACCAAAACGGACTGACTACTATACAGTATATCAAGTGCAAAGAAGTCCATGGTCATCGTCGACGCAGAAATCAACACTGCATAGTGCATGGTGGAAAACGCACCCAGGAAGGTGTCCTCGCCGAAGAGATGGAGAATGGGCAGGACCGCAATGCGACGACGAGAAAGTGGGCTAAAGATCTCAATGCATGATGGACACGATGCACCAAGTAAGGTGCCCTTCCGTGACTGGCTCGCTCTTCAGGAAAATTTTGAAGAATGGAAGTCAAACCCGACAGGGACCATCACATAAAGGCCTAAACGTGTGAAACACCTTTTAGTCGCCTCGTACGACAGGTGGGAATACCTCGGGCCTATTCTAAACCCGGACCCGCAGGGGGAGCAAAAGCTGTCAAAAAAAAATTCCTTAATCCAGACTTAAACCTAACAATTATGTACACACTGTACAAAGAGTCATGTGTGGAAAGAGGAATTGTGCCTGAAAAAGAAAGCTTCTATCGAAAAATTTTCAACACAAAGTTTAATTTCGGTTTTCAGATGCCTCGGACAAATACCTGTGTCACTTGCGACAAGTTCCAAATAAAAATTTTGCATGGCTCGAAAGCAGAAAAAAGTTGTCGATGAAACAAAAAGAATTACATTTGAGAAAGGCTGAAACTACAAAACAATTAGAAGAAGAACACCAAAAACAAGGCACAAGATACAGCATCAATCTCTTTCGACCTTCAAAGAATGATACCAATGCTTGCAGTTAGAAACTCCAAAGCATATGATATGCGACAACTGCAGACACATAACTCAAATGTCCATCATCTCAAAGACTGTACCGGAAACATGTACATGTGGCATGAGGGGAAAGCCAACAGGGGGTGTCAGGAAATAACGAGTTGCCTTCTAAAATACATTAAGACCCTCCCTAGCTACATCGAACACACTGAGGCACTTGCCAGCAATTGTGGAGTACAGAACAAAAGCCACTTGACATCAAAGTTTTGGTTCTACATAGTAAGAAACACAGGCACTGAGACAGCCACACAGCATCAATTTGTACCTGGCCACTCGTACAATGAATGTGACCGAGACTTTGGGCACATAGAGATCAAAAAGAAAAGAAAAAATAAACAACGGAGACATGTACGTTCCAGACGAATGTGTGAACCTTGTAACATCAGCAAATCAGAAGTTTATTGGTGCCTTGAACAATGCTTTCCCCAAAAAGGCATAAAAAATGCAAATTCTTAAATTTAAAAAGAGTACTCCAAGCATCCTATACTACAATTATTCGACAGGATACCTAGAGCCATACAGTCAGCTTAACCTGGAACAAAACGCCACTGGGAAACTACCTGCAAAGCTCCCAAATCTACAACCAACAACCAAGTCTAAACTAAAACCTCAAAAAGTAAAAGACCTGACAGAACTACTCTAGTTTGTACCACCCATCCATCATCTCTTATTTGGAGTTAAAAAATGAAGCCACTCGGCCTGAAGTCCAAGCAGCAAGTCGGCGTGACTGTACGTTTTTTGATTGATCTTTATTTTTTGTAATACCAATTTTTAGGTCTTAAAAATAAAGACAAGTGCTTTTCTACTTTCAAAATAATTTCATTATTGACCAACATTCAGAAGGCAAGGAGTCCAAGTGCATGTGTACAAGAGATCCAAGTGCAGCGTACAAAACATGGTGAACTTCCAGTACATATAAATATGTTCATATATAATTAAAATAATGATTTAAAATGCTGTTATGATGAGCTATATCCTTGAGATATGTATCCCCAGACGTTTGCGAGCATTTGCTGGTGACGCAGCTCTGGAAATCTTTCACATTCTGGACTAATTCTGGGTGATGACAGACCAACCTGTTGTGAGGTTTACTTACTTCTGTATAGTGGAACACTGAGTGGTGGTCAACTGACCCACAGGCTTAGGTTAGTCTCTCACTGTTACTTTGAATGACATTACTTATACTTTACCTTAGGTATGTGTTGATTCCTTATTCTGGAACTTCTATAATTTGCCTATAGTTGAAGCATGGCTCAATGAGTACTAAGAAGTAATCCATATTAAGATATACCCGTGCAGGGCAGCCTATAATTTGTGAATGCCCACCATTCAGCAGTGCAGATATTTAGTGAATTAACCACTGGTTATCAATTTTACTTCACTCTAGTGCTTTGATTAAATATTAACTAACTTTATATAAACTATAAATTCAAGGCCGGTTATCATGAGACGGTACCCCACGTGCTCTCAACAGCTGGACAGTAATGTGTTGAATCTATGCACGACCCCTCTCCCACCTTGTTCCCGTGCAGAACACACAATAATGAGGCCAAGGCACTCAGGAAGAAAAAACAGGAAATGGTGTAATTCTGCACAACCATATCCTACACGACTTTCACAGAATTGTGGCCTGACATTCACAGAAGGTCCACATTGAGGGCAAAGTACACTGTTTTAGTAGTGACAGAACTACACACGCTTGTATCGAATAGGGAGAAAAGTGCTCTATCCTGAGTTTACACAAAACTTTGTTTTTTAATGTTGAAGATACACATGAGTGAAATCATTCATGGAAACATAAGAAAAACGTTTTCTAGATAGTAACCGAAATCCAAGAGCAGCAAGGAACCTCTTTCCTGGTTGATCTGCTCACCTGAACTGAGGTTCTGGACAACCTCCAATGAAATGCAAAATGAAGAAGCAACCAAGCTGCAAGTATCAATGGAAAAATACTTTTCCTCAAGTATTACAATAATTTTCAGATGAAATGGTAACAATGTCTTATGGAACAGGACTTGCCCACTATACAAAAGGTAGAAGTAGATAGTGAAGAGTGGAATGCAGAAGAAAAGGAGTCTATGAGAGGTCCGAGAAACCATAATTGTGTATTTATACATAAATTACAACTCATAAAGAGTAAAGAAACAGAGCTATACAGTGAAATATATGTAATCACACCACCAATCAAAAATAGGTTAGAAGAGAAACTGCTGCATTTGTCAGAGCAGAATAGAAACAAATTTTATATACTATTCTGAGAATTCATATGGTAGTTTAATGGAAGGCAGGATTTAGATGCCACTGCCTGGGCACCACAAAGAATTTTGACAGGAGGTAAAAACTGTAATAGTCAACAGCATACTTTTATTTTCTAGTCTACAGGTGATATATTCACTAAATTCACTACCCAGGCCCGTACTCTTTCTTGCATAATACAGTTTTTCCACTATTATTTGCATTCATATGGATGTTGGTGAGTATGCTTACGCACTAATGCAAAGAACTTTTTCCTCCTATTACTGAAATTCCAAAATTTGAAAACTGTAGTACTTCTGAAAAGAACAGAAGACTTATTATTAACACTATTTTACCTACTATCATCATTACTACAAACAGTTTAAATGCTATGCATTGAAACAACTAAATGAAAACTACAGATTGTACACTGAAATTATATTTAACTGTGTTGTGAGATGTCACTGTAAAGAAACTTCTAAAGAAACAGAGACTACTGCACAACAGTTGTGACACAAAGTGAAGTAATATAGATAGAGAGATGCTGAATGGAACACATTTGGCTGTCAAGAGAACGCGTAATGCCTTCAATGACTACCACAGCAGAATTGTGTCAAACGTCATTTCACAAAATCCAAACCAATTCTGGTCATATGTAAAGGCTGTTAGTGGCACCAAAGCTAGTGTCCAATCCCTAGCAAATGAGACGAACTGAAATTGAGGGTCACAAAGCAATAGCTTAAGGGCTGAACTCTGTTTTTAAATGTACCTTTACAAAGGAAAATCCAGCCGAGTTGCCCCAATTTAATCCTTTTACCAATGAAAGGTGAATGAAATAAATATTGCTGTAAGCAGTACTGAGAAACAGCTGAAATCATTAAAATTGCCTGAAGCTCCAGGCCCTTATGAAATACTTGTCAGATTCTACAGTGAATTTGCGACTGAGTTAGCCTCTCTTAACTATGATCTATTGTTGCTCCCTTGACTAAAAAACAGTGTCCAGTTCTTGGAAAAAGGTACACGTCACACCCGTCTATGAGGATAAAAAACTATCATCCAGTATCCCCGACATTGATTTGTTGTAGAATCTTAGAACATATTCTCAGCTCAAACCAGCATGCATTTCAAAAACATCAATCATCTGAAACCCAACTCACACTTTTCTCACATGACATACTGATGGCTTTGGATCAAAGCAATCTGGTAGATGCAGTGTTTCTTGATTTCTGAAAAGCATTTGACTCAGTACTGCACCTGTGTTTACTGTTGAAAGTATGATCATATGGGGTATCAAGTGAGATTTGTAACTGATTTGAGGACTTTTTGTTAGAGAGGACACAGCATGTTATCTTGGATGGGGAGTAATCATCGGATGCAGAATTAAATTCAGGTGTTCCCCAGGGAATTGTGTTGGGATCCTTGCTGTTCATGTTGTATATTAACAGCCTTTCAGGCAATATTAACACTAAAATTAGGATTTTTGCTGATTATGCAGTTGTCTATAATAAAGTACTATCTGAAATAAGCTGCATAAATATTCAGTCAGATCTTAATAAGGTTTCAATGTGGTCCAGAAATTGGTAACTTGCTCTAAATGTTCATAAAAGTAAAATTTTGCACTTCATAAAATGAAAAAACTGAAGTATCCTAGGACTATACCAATGAGTCACTGTTGGAATTTGCCAACTCATACAAATGCCTGGGTGTAACACACCGTAGGGATATGGAATGGAATGATCACATAGGTTCAGTGATGGGTAAAGCAGGTGATACACTTGGGTTTATTGGTAGAATACTGGGGATGTGCAATTGCTCTACAAAAGACACTGCTTAAAAATCGCTTGTGTGACCAGTCCTAGTATATTACTCAAGTGTGTGGCACCCGTACCACATAGGACCGATAGTGGATATTGAACATATACAGAGAAGGGCAGCATGAATGGTCACAGGTTTGTTTAACCTGTGAGAGTGTCACAGGGATACTGAAGGAAATGAACTGGCAGACTCTTGAAGACTATACCAAGATGGTCCATTAACAAAGTTTCAAGAACCGGCCTTAAATGATTACTCTACGGATATACTGCAATCGCCCATGTATCGCTCACATAGGATTTGTGAGGATAAGATTTGAAGTAATTACTGCACGCACAGAAGCATTCGAGCCATCATTCTTCCCGCACTACATATGTGAATGGAATAGGTAGAAAGCCTAATAACTGAAACAATGGAATGTACCCTCTGCCAAGCACCTCACACTGATTTGCAGAGTAGATGTAGATGTGTTTGATGGACAGAACTATGTTACTTCAATTCAATGCATAATGTGAAAAGTTATTCTAAAATGTTTACTAAAACATGAAAACTGACTGCAAAAAAGCATCCTACATTTCATTCACAGTGACACGAGGACTGTTCAAAAATTATCCAACTTCTATTTATAAAATCGATCTTTATTCTGATGCAGTTGTTTAATACTAGGTCTCTTTCAAAGTAGCCATCTTCAGCTTCTGTACACCTCTTCCAATGCTGCTGCCACTGTTGAAACTATTGCTACAAAGCCTCTTTTGGTACGGTGTGCGGCTGCTCCAATTTCTGCATAATGTTTCCTCTGTTCTGAAATCTGGTTCCTTTCAGACTCACTCTTGGTTTAGGGAAAAGTCAGAAGTCACTCTGTGCTAGGCCAGGGGAACAAGGAGGCTGACAAACCATAGCCATGTTGTGTCTGGCCAAAAAACGTCGAGTTTATTGAAAATGATGAGCAGCTGCATTATCATGGTTAAATTGCCAACTGTCTGCTGCCCCAAGTGTAGCTGTTTGCACCTTAATGCTTCAAGAAGGCAATGCACACCCTCTTTTCTAGTACTCCTTATTGACATTTGTACCATCTGCAGCGCATTTGTGATGGACCATGCCACTGGAATCAAAAAAGATAGCCAGCATGACTTTCATCATTGCTGTGGACCTGTCTTGTTTCTCTGTGTCACTGGGATGATGGATATTTCCACTCGATGACTGGAACTTTGCTCCTGGGTAATAAAAACCAAGGGATCATCACCAGTTATCACTGTGTTCTCATTAACACAGCAGCATCCAATGGTGACATCAGGAGGGTTGCAAATTGCATACCTTGGACTGTCTGCTTTTGTTGTTCACTTCTTCAGTTAGTCTTGCTAGGATGGCTACGATGTCTGCATGCTGTGTGTGGACAAAGTAGGAGCTGGCCACAGTTCGTGAATCTCGGGGGGGGGGGGGGGGGGGGGGGGGGGGGGGGGGGGGGGGGGGGGGGGGGGGTGTAGTGGTGGTGGAAAATCTGGTGCATTGCATGAGACACCTCAGGTGTCACTTGTTTTGCCCACAGTCTCTGCTTCAGAGGCACCTCCTAGTGCACCTGATGTGTGTCCACAGCAGTGTGAGTGCCAAGTGGTAACGTATCTGCATCACTCAAGGCAGGTGGCCGATGTGGAAACTCGCCCATTCACCCTGTGAGTAGACAGGTGGTCGCACCTTCAGCAGGATCTGAGCAGGCCACTGCATCATGTTGAGGAATTCCTGTGCAACCCTCCTGCGTGGGGATGGGACCTGATCATCTTACTTGAAGTACTGATTGACTTTCACAATCTTGCCTTCAACAGGTTGTGATTCTTATTAGTTTCTAGGCTTGTTGTTGTCAAAGTTGCTCTGCATCATGAGCTATGTTGTATATGATGCTTGACGCAGCTGGGTGCGGCAGGTTGGCTTTGTTGCTACTACTTTGCAGCTCTTCATCAGCCCTGTTCTGCGTCGATTCGACAGCGCAGCAGGTCAGGCCAGCGAAGCGTTGCTCGCCAGTGTGGCCTGTTGCCGAGCTCGCGCACCAGGGGGTTTGGTGACTGTTCAGCATTCACTTAGAAGTTGGCCGCCAGTTCTTTGTACCGCTGTCTTAGCGGCAGGACGTCAGCGAGCCTGTGTAGTTCCTCCATGGGGAAGTCCCATGGGAGGTGTAGTGCTAACCTGAGGGCTCTGTTTTGGATTGTCTGTAGTCTCCTGAGGTTTGTTTCGGCCGCGTTACCTCATACTACGACCACGTAATCCAATAGAGGTCGAATGGAGGCCTTGTAAAGTGTGAAGCCGACCTGTTCTGGGAGTGTGGAGGTCGGACTTAGCAGGGGGTAGAGCAGTTTCAGTCGCCCCAGTGCTTTCCCCCCGATTTCTTCAATATGTTGTCTCCAAGTGAGTCGACGGTCCAGTGTGACCCCAGGTATTCAGCTGTAGCACTCCATGGGACTGGGACTCCCTGTACTGTAACATTTGGGGTGTCTTCACGGAAGTTGCGCGTAGCGACCATGAGTGCTTGAGATTTCTCCCCGTTGTATGCTAAACGCCACTTTGTTGCCCACTCGGTGAGGGCGTCTGTGGCTGATTGGAGTCTCTGCTGGAGTGCATTAACGCACCTGCTGCGGCTGAAGATCGCCGTATCGTCCACATGCAGAGCAAGATGTGTGCGATCTGTGTGCGGAAGGTCTGCGGTGTATAAGGAGTAAAGCGTCGGCCCCAGGACCGAGCCTTGAGGTACACCCGCAAGTACCTGGCGCTCCGTGGAAATTCCACTTTCTACTCGAACATGAAACGTTCTGCCCTCTAGGTACCTCTTGATGAGCTTCACGTGTGCCACAGGTACCCCCAGGTCAAGTAGCTTGAACAGGAGGCCGTCGTGCCACATGGAGTCGAAGGCACGTGACACGTCGAGCAGGAGAGCGCCGAAGTACTCACGTCGGTCAATGGCACCGAACGCTTCCTCCATTAGGTGCAGCAACTTGTGCATTGTTGCGTGATGTCGCCGGAAGCCGAACTACTCATCCGGTAAGATTCCTTCTGCTTCCATATATGCCTGCAGGCGAGCTAGGTATAGTCGTTCGAAGACTTTCGACAATGCCGGAAGCAGACTGATCGGCCGATAGTTTTTGGGTAGGCGAGCATCCTTGCCTGGCTCGGGAAGGGCAATCACCTCTGTGTGCTTCCAGCATGTTGGGAAAGTCTTCGTTTGTAGCACCTGATTGAATATGCAGGTGATGTGAGTTGCTGCCTCATCCGGCAGCTGTTTCAGGAGCAGATTTGTAACATCGTCAGGCCCTCCTTTCTGTCCAGACGACAGAGTAGTAGTTGTACCTCTTCCTCTGAGATGGGTGTTAAGTTGTCCTCTTCATCGTTTTGCGCACGTAGGAAAACCAGGAGGCGATCTACTACCAGTTGGATGTCCACGGAGTCTACAGGATTGTCCACGGGTGCGAAGTTTGCAGCGAACACGTATGCTAGGGCATTGGCCTTTGCAGACAGCTCGCTCACATATGTCGCGCCCACTTGAAGCGGTGTAGTCCGTTGCACTCGGCGGATGTGGCGTTTTACAGACCTCCAGCCTGAGCCGTCCTCCAAGTTCAGTTGTGCCACTTTGTGTGCCCACTCTTGGTTTCTGTGTCTGTCCACCTCAGCTTTAATGTGGCGACACATTCTGTTTAGTTCGCACTTGGTGGCTGGGACCCTGATGCGCTGCCACTCGCACTGGATCCTGCTTTTTGCAGTGATGGCTTCTCTTACGTGCTGAGGGAGCGAGCGCGGTTTGCAGTCATCAGGTTGTTGTCTCCACTCTGGTATAGCTGCGGCTGCGGCGCCCGTGATGCTGCGAGTGAGGTGGTAAATTGCAGCATCGGCGGGGAGTGTTGCCGCGTCAAAGGGGGCGTCAAGTTTCAGGGTTACTGTTTCACGGAACGTGTCCCAGTTGATACCGTGCAGGTCCAGTCCTCTGTGCGTTTGGTGGATGACATCGGCGTTGAACTCCACTATGACCAGCAGGTGGCCAGATGACATCTTCGTTAGGGTGGTGGATGTCGCGTGTCGACCCATGCCCTTCAGGACTGCGATGTCTAGGACGTCTGGATGCCCGCCATTACTGGGGTAAATGGTCGGGCTGTGTGGTCCTACGACTATCGCTTCGTGTCTCTCCGCCACGTTGAGCAGCCGACGGCCGCTGGTGTCGGTGAGGCGGCTGTTCCGGGCCGTGTGCTTTGCACTGAAGTCGCCCCCTTGTATGAGCTTACCAGGGAGCGACAGTAAAGCATTTGCGTCTGCTGCGTTAAGCGCCCTCCTTGGCGGCCTGTATACCACACAGAAGGTTATTTTCCCTACTCCCGTTTCGACTGCGACGGCTGCTGCTTCCATCGCTGTCAGTTCTGGAATTGGTACTTGGTAATGTGCTAGCGTATGTCGCACATACACAGCCGTGTCCCAGCTGTGCGTCGGCCTGCCGTGTCTGTAGCATTTATAGTTCACTACACCAACACAGATGCCAGGCTTGAGGTGGGACTCCGTGACGAGGCAGATGTCGATGTCTTCTTCTCTGATCATCTGCCTGAATTCGGCGCCCTGTTTGTTGAGCCCTCTGCGTTGAAGATGCATATTTTAAAGTTTCTTGTACGTTCAGGCATGTTGAGTTTCTGCTGGTTTGATGGCGGATGCTACATGTTGCACCACGGCCATGAGGTCAGTCATCTGCTGCAGCATTTTCTCCGTGCACGACAGAATTCGGTCGATGCGTCCATCGCCTGTGCTGGGGCCAACAACATGGCGGTTGGCTGGCGGCCGGTACGCGCTATCTTGTCGGGCGCCGACATCACGGCGGGACGCTGCGACGCGGCTGTCCGTCAGCCGCCATCTTGTACGCGGCGGGTCAGCCGTGCTGGCTGCTGCAGGCGCAGGTGGTGCCGGTTGGCTGCCAGCAGTAGCTGGCAGTGCTGGAGGTGGGGCTGCCTGGTCGCGTGCAGTGTGTGCGTGCCATTTTGCCTGCCGACAGCATGGCGGGCAGCTGTGTCGCAGTTGTTGGGCTGCATCCATCTTGGCCAAGGGAAGTCGGCCATGCTGGCTGGGTCGGGCGCCGGCGGTGCTGGTTGGCTCGCGGTGCCCGGCTGCAGCGCAGGGGGTGGCGCAAGCTGGCGTTGCTGTGGCTCAGTGGGCGTGGCTACCTGCTGTTGGCTCGCTGCTGGGCTGGCGGTAGGAGGCCTGCAGGCTCGCACTGCAGCAATGGGTGGAGCTTTTCCTCCATTGCTTGTGGGCTTCGGGACCACAGGAGGAGCAGGTGGGGGTTGGCGGCGAGGGGTGCTATTATGCGACTGACCTTGTCCAGCTTGCATTTCCGCATTCCTTCCCCTGCCGCGATGGGTGCGTCAACCTCTCCTTCCTTTGTCCGCAGAGCTGGCCATTGGCTGGCGAGAATTCGTGGCCAAGTTCCTTTGTGGTTGCTGCTGTGCTTTCCCGCGCGCGTGCGATCGCCGTACCTCAGGAGCACTGGGCAGTCGCGATAGCAGGTTACGTGGGCGCCTGAGCACAGTTTGCACTTGGGAACAAAGTCCTGATGTGGAACACCTTTAAGTACACACGACTCGGTGGTATGATTTTCGCCGCATTTCACACAATAGTCCAGCATGTGGCAATACTTTTCCACGTGTCCAGATTCGAGGCAACGGTAACATTGCGCGAATGCCGATTTGTTCCTTAGCTCCTCGGCTTTCACTTCCGCGTTCCCGATTTTGGTCAGCTGGAACAGTTTCCTCCTTTCAGCTGTGTTTTTCACTATAACAAGCAACAGGGGGCCGCGACCTTTTGTGTGCAGCGGCTTCATTTTTATCACATCTTCGAAAACGATGCCCATGCATTTGAGATTATCTTTGTTTTCTTCAGTTTTGAGTGACCTCAGAAGGTAACGGAAAACTACTTCAAGCGGCTTCTTTCAGCCAGCGCTATACGTGTAGAAGTTCCAGGAGCGTTCTTCTGCCAGCGTTAGCACTTTCCTGTAGTCCTCCGTCGTTTTTATATCAACCTTTGCTAATTCTTCTCCGACGGCGCGAACTGAATAGTTGTTCTTGCCAATAGTGATGTTAACTGCGTTTTGGAACTCTCTGAAGGTTCCTTTGTACTCGATTACGATCGGTGGTGCTGTCCGTCATTGTTGTGGTGGAGGGTGCACAATGTCTTCGTCCTCTGAGTCACTTAAGAGTGCTGAAGCTGTTGGCGACTCCGACGGGTGCTGGCCCTTGCTGTGGCGTGACTTTTGCCCTTTTGGTGGCCTTGGTGAAGCTGTCGCCGTCCGTTGTCCTTGTGTTGGCGCGTCTTCGTGCTGTTTTCGGAGGAGGCGGTGGTGTGGTGCTTGCCTTCTTTCGATATTTTTGGGCAGGCGGCACATCATCCGACTGCACACGTTTCCGCAAGGATGGTTGGTCTTTTTCTGGTGCGGGTTCATGCTCCATGAACTCCTCGTCATCGTCTGATGCCGGCAGCTCCATGGCAGAGGCTTGTGGCATAAGACCTATGAGAAGTTGGAGGCCGTCCTCACTCTCTCCTTGCGGTGTAGTTGAGTTGGCGGGCTTCTCTGTGGGTTGACACGCCGCGTCACTGCACTCGCGATTGTCACTACGCTTACGTGTGTCACTGTACTCGCGGGAGGTAGACGCGGTCGCTTCGGCACTTATCAGAACACTCGGCTCACATCCGTCTCTCCGTAGGGGAGGAGTACTTTTAGTTCCACTCAGCTGTGACCCCTGACGTACTCAACTCGACCCTCGAGGCGTGCAGGGATGCGGCCCTGTCCGCTGGAGCAGACATAGTAGTTTCAGTGTGCGACGCGGCGGAGCGCTAGGCGCATGCGTCCATCTCGCTCGGCATCACTGACTCGAGCGAGTGCGTGTGTCTGAGCACGCCACAAGGGGAAGTGGTTTACTAGTTATTGGGATATCCAATGTTAAGCACGATATGGAGCCCCTGAGGTAGGTAGTTTACAGAGCTGGAAAGAAAACAAATGTGCGCTCGGTAGCTCGGTACATCTGCCGGGGGGAGGGGGGGTTCTCGTCCAAGATGTAGAGGCAACCTTGCCTGTGGCTATCGAGTGTGCAGTGTGCAGAAAAACAGTTCATGGTGCGCACCGGCGACACAGAGGCTGGTTGAGTGAGGTTATCACTTGCAATTGACTGGATACGGTACTCTCTCCTTTACTCAGATCTCCTGTATAGCCTGCTTATTGAGATACAAGGAACAATCTCGAGAGGAGGCAGCATGATCGCCATCAAAGGAGGCGGACAATCGCAATCGCTTTCGCGCGCATCCCTACCACAAGTTACACATTTGGTCAGGCGTCAACAGGACATTCTAGTGCAGTTGAAATGGTGAGATTGGTAGCAGCGCACCGTGTTCAGAACGTACTGACAGACTGTGATAATTTCATAGCCTGCTTTGATCTTGAATGGAAGTACCACTCTATCAAAAGTGAGAAAAAGCGTGCATGTGGGCACTAAGGAGGCATCTACCTTTTTCATCACCCAATGGACAGCAATGACACACTGATCAGAAAGGTATATTTTGATTTCAGCATCAGTCAGATCATTGAGCAGCCTAGTGTGAATAGCAGGGTAGTGACGGGGGACAGTAAAGTGCTGCTTGTGCGAGCAAGCTGAGATGAGGTGTTGAGAGGGTAGGGCAGCTAGGTGGAGTCAGGAGATAGACGGAGGGCCGGGGGGAGGGGAGGGGAGATTAGCGGAAAAGGGGAGAAGTAAAATGCCTGTGGGTGCATTGGTGGAACAGGGGGCTGTGTAGTGCTGGAATGGAAACAGGGAAGAGGATTGATGGGTAAAGAACAACGACTAACGAAGGGGAGCCCTGGATGGTTACAGGAACTTAGGATATATTATAGGGACAGTTCCCAAGTGTGTAATTCAGAAAAACTGGTGTTGGTGGGAAGGATCCAGATGGCACAGGCTGCGAAGCAGTCATTGAAATGAAGAACATTGTTTAGGGCATCGTGCTCATTGGTGGCTTTTTTTTTTTTTTTTTTGTGGTTTTAGAGCGCACAACTTCAACAGTCATTAGCGCCCAGACTACGTTAGGAATGCACCGCGAGTCACAAGTTTAAAACAGCAACGAAACGGAAAACACGATAAAAGACAGACTGACAGGCATAGGATTAAAAAAAAAAAAAAAAAAACAGCATAATCAAATGTACTTAGAGGGTTGTCAAGTTGATAAAATGAAGAATGCGAGCAGCTGCTCGTGGGTCATCCGCTAAAATGGCATCTAGAGTGCATGGCAGGCCAAGATCAAGACGCAGTGTGTTAAAATCCGGACAGGACGTTAAAATGTGGCGGACCGTCAGCAATTGCCC
Organism: Schistocerca serialis cubense; assembly: GCF_023864345.2. Classification (NCBI taxonomy): domain Eukaryota; kingdom Metazoa; phylum Arthropoda; class Insecta; order Orthoptera; family Acrididae; genus Schistocerca; species Schistocerca serialis. The sequence continues at coordinate 449,747,771 of NC_064646.1, read as the reverse complement.
ACATGGGCAGAACGGCGCCGGCGCAGCCGTCTTCAGATGGCGATGGCTGAACCAGCAGTGTCCAATTCGTAACCGGGCCAAAACTACCTCCTCCCGCCGAGAAGGACGTCCAAGCCGTGGGAAGAGGTTTCAAGGCCCGAAGCTTGTTGTCTGTAAGTGCAGCCCAATCGGCATGCCACAGCGATAAAATGCGCCGACAAATGACCCTGCTACAATCTGACGAAGGGACACAACAACGAAAGCGTACTCCAGGGGGTAGCAGGGCAGAGATATACAACCCGTATTGACGGTCGAGAGAGTCGTCAAAAAAGGAACGATAAGACGGGTGGCCGGGCATTGACAACAGCCGACAGGCATACCGACAAAGCAGTGTATCGCGCTGGTAAGTTAGTGGCAATTCACTAGCGTCAGCATGAAGACTCTCGACGGGACTAGTATAAAACCCTCCGATCGCAAGTCGTAAACCCCGATATTGTATGGAGTTGAGGCGGCGTAAGATGGATGGCCGTGCAGAGGAGTATACAAAGCTCCCATAATCCAGCTTGGAGCGGACGATTGACCGATATAGGCGAAGTAGGACGGTTCGATCCGCTCCCCACAACATAGCACTGAGAACACGGAGGACATTTAAAGAACGGGTACAACGGGCAGCCAAATATGACATGTAGAGACTAGCTAAGTTTCCTGTAAATGTAAGACCTAAAAATTTTGTTGTCTCCACGAATGGGAGAGCAACGGGACCGAGTCTTAAGGACGGTGGGAGAAACTCCTTGTAGCGCCAGAAGTTAATACAGACCGTCTTCTCGGCAGAAAAACGGAAGCCATTGGCGACACTCCAGGAGTAAAGACGGTCAAGAGAAAGCTGAAGACAGCGCTCCAGGATACACGTACGCTGCGCGCTGCAATAGATGGTAAAATCGTCCACGAAAAGGGGGCCTGATACATCAGCTGGGAGGCAATCCATTATTGGATTGATCGCGATGGCGAAGAGAGCGACGCTCAAAACTAAGCCCTGTGGCACCCCATTCTCCTGGCGAAAGGTGTCTGACAGGACAGAACCCACACTTACCCTGAACTGTCGATCCATTAAAAAGGAACTAATAAAAAGAGGGAGGCGACCGCGAAGGCCCCATGTATGCGTGGTGCGGAGAATGCCTGCCCTCCAAAAGGTGTCTTAAGCCTTCTCCAAATCAAAGAACACAGCCGTGGTCGGGCGCTTCCGCAAGAAGTTTCATAATGAAGGTTGACAAAGTAACCAGATGGTCAACAGCAGAGCGGCGCCTACGAAATCCACATTGTACATTGGTAAGTAGGCGTCGAGACTCGAGCAGCCAAACCAAACGGGAGTTAACCATTTGCTCTATCACTTTACAGACATAGCTGGTAAGTGAGATGGGTCGATAACTGGAAGGCAAGTGCTTGTCCTTCCCCGGCTTAGGGATCGGGACAACAATAGACTCGCGCCAGCTTGCGGGAACATGTCCCTCAATCCAGATGCGATTGTAAGTATGAAGAAGAAAACCTTTACCCGCAGGAGAAAGGTTCTTCAGCATCTGAATATGAATAGAATCAGGCCCTGGAGCGCAGGACCGTGATCGGCCAAGTGCGTTTTCGAGTTCCCTCATGGTGAATGGGGCATTATAACTTTCACGATTCGAGTAGCGGAAGTTAGATGGGCTAGCCTCCTCTGCCTGTTTGCGGGGGAGGAAGGCGGGGTGGTAATGAGCGGAGCTCGAAACCTCTGCGAAAAAGCGGCCGAAGGCATTGGAGACAGCCTCAGGGGCCACAAGGACGTCATTCGCGACCGTCAAGCCAGAAACTGGTGAGTGGACCTTAGTGCCAGATAGCCGGCGCAGGCTACCCCAGACAACAGAAGAAGGAGTAAAACTGTTGAAGGTGCTTGTGAAAGCAGCCCAGCTGGCTTTCTTGCTTTCTTTAATAATACAACGACACTGTGCACGTAATCGTTTATAATTGATACAATTCGCCACTGTAGGGTGGCGTTTAAAGGTGCGTAAAGCACGTCGACGAGCACATAAAGCGTCTCTACATGCTGCGGTCCACCAGGGGACCGGTACGCGACGTGGAGAAGAAGTAGGGTGAGGGATGGAATATTCAGCAGCAGTGAGAATGACTTCTGTGAGGTGTGTGAGCTGACGATCACAGCCTGTGAAGGTTTGATCCTGAAAGGTCGCCCTGGAAGAGAAGAGCCCCCAGTCTGCTTTGGAGATGGTCCAACTAGATGAGCACGGAGAGGGGGTATGCTGCAGGAGATGGATAACACACGGGAAGTGGTCGCTCGAATATGTATCAGAAAGTGCAAGTTGGGTAGTACATATAGAGAGGTCTAAATGGGAATAGGTGTGAGATGTGTCCGAAAGAAAAGTAGGGGCGCCAGTATTGAGGCAGACAAGATTGAGCTGGTTGAAAAGGTCTGCTAACAGGGAGCCCCTCGGGCAGGATGCTTGAGAGCCCCAAAGGGGATGGTGGGCATTGAAGTCTCCAGTTAACAAAAATGGTGCAGGTAGCTGAGCAATAAGTTGCATCATGTCTGCCCTGGTAATGGCAGACGACGATGGAGTGTAAACGGTACAAATGGAAAATGTAAAAGTGGGGAGAGTAATGCGGATGGCAACTGCCTGCAGGCCGGTGTGCAACGTGATGGGATCGTAGTAAATATCATCCCGGACCAGCAACATAACCCCTCCATGAGCCGGGATACCTACCACAGACGGTAGGTCAAAACGCACAGAGGTGTAGTGTGCCAAGGCAATTTGATCGCATGGGCGTAGCTTCGTTTCCTGGAGGGCTACGACGAGCGGACGGTGCAAGCGGAGCAGCAACTTCAAGTCCTCTCGGTTGGAGCGAATGCTGCGAATATTCCAGTGAATAAGTGCCATCGTAAGAAGAAAAGGAAGATGAAAGAAGGGGTCACCTCGAAGGCCGCTGAGGGCCTGGCTTCGAGCGAGCACTGCCGCCGCTATCAGTAGGCGGAGAGTCATCGTCCATTGGTTCTATAGGTTCATCGGCCATCTTGGTAAGATGGCCGGGAGGAGGAGCTTCCTCCGCCTGTGAACGGCCAGATGTTCGGCTACCAGCGGTGCGGCCAGGCGAAACGGATGACGGCCTGGGGCGGCAACCGCTGGGTGGCGCAGGAGAAGAAATGCGCCGTGGCGTAGGAGAACTGTGCTTCCTATGAGCCTTCTTGGAAGGTCGTTTGGTGGAAGTACCGGTCGATGGCTGGGAGGTCGAGGTATATAGGAAGTCTGCACGGGACGGTCCCTTCTTGAAGGCCCGTGCATCTGACTTCTGGGTCTTCGTCTTAGCAGAAGCTGATGAAGGGGCTGGTGTCTGTGGGGTGATGGGAGGAAGAGGAGACGTCGACCGCGCGATCTTAGCACTGGCCGAATGGACGACCGTGGTGCTGAAGGTCAGATCGCATGTCTGGGTTGCCACCTCCCTGGTAGTCCGAGGAGAGGCGAGGACAGTACTGTATTTCCCCGCTGGGAGCAGCGTGGGCTTCCTACTAGCCAATAGCTTGCGAGCAGCCGAGGTGGACACTTTCTCTTTGACCCGAATTTCTTGGATACAGCGTTCTTCCTTATAGACTGGACAGTCGCGGGAGGATGCTGCAGGGTCACCCTGACAGTTCACACAACGAGGAGACGGAGGTGGACAGTCACCCTCATGGGGATCCCTGCCACAAGTGACACATTTAGCCGCATTGGAACAAGACTGTCGAGTGTGATTGAAACGCTGACACTGGTAGCAGCGCGTAGGTGTCGGGACATAGGGGCGAACAGAAATAACCTCGTAGCCCGCCTTGATGCGCGATGGCAGCTTAACACTATTGAAAGTCAAGAAAAGTGTCCTGGTTGGTACAAGGTCATTGTTGACCTTTTTCATGACCCTATGGACAGCCGTCACGCCCTGCTCAGCGAGGAAAGATTGAATCTCCTCGTCAGTCAATCCGTCGAGGGAGCTAGTATAGACTACACCACGAAACGAATTCAAAGTTCGGTGAGCCTCCACCCGGACAGGGAATGTGTACAGGAGTGTGGCTCGAAGCAGTTTCTGTGCCTGAAAGGCGCTCTCAGTTTCTAGTAACAAGGTACCATTACGCAACCTCGTACAAGACTTAACAGTACCGGCGATGGCATCTACGCCCTTCTGGATAACGAAAGGGTTAACAGAGGAAAAATCCTTTCCGTACTCAGATCGAGAAATGACGAGGAACTGTGGGGTAGGCGGTAGTACTTTTGTCACTGGGGGCTGGTCATGTTTCAGTTTGTGGGCAGAAGTCGAGAGAGAAGAAGAGAAATCCATTGCGGAGGAATCCCCCATGATTGTCAGCGTCTCCAATGGCGCGCTCCTTCCTTATGGGGACCCTCTCAGAGGGCACTCCCGCCTTAGGTGAATGTTTACACCTCAGGTCACACCTCCCGAGAAACAGACGGAGGGACCAATCGGCATGGTCAGAAGGTATCAGCTCAGGCAATCACCCCTCCATGGGCCTGGCCTTTACCAGGGGGTACGTGCGTGCCTTACTTGTCTACCCAGGGCGGGGAATTACGCGTTACCCCGTCACCGGCTACGCGTGCGAACGCGTGGGTCGGCCTTCAGGCGCGCACAGGGAGGAAGGAAGAAGAAGAAAAAGAAGAGAGAGAGGGAGAGAGAGGACAGACTGTCTCAAACGCCGAGGCGGAGACCAGAGAAGGCAAGGAGAAGAAGGCAAGGAGAAGAAGGCAAGGCAAAGAGTAAGGAAGACAGTGAGATGGAGAAGAACAAAGAAAGGAACCAACCAAAGAAGGAAGAAACGAGAAGTGAGAAACCAAAAAGACCACAAATATTACTCGTGGGACCGTCCGTCTCCGGGCGCAGGCACTAACTACCCCCTTGCGGGGGATGGACTCCTTTTAGTCGCCTCTTACGACAGGCAGGAAGACCTCGGGCCTATTCTAACCCCCGGACCCGCAGGGGGGATTGGTGGCTATTCATGCAGACAGCTAGTTGGTTGTCAAGCCCACGTAGAGTGAAGCACAGTGGTTGCAGCTTAATTTGTATATCACGACTGGTTTCTCAGATAGCCCTGTCTTTGATGGGATAGGTGATGCTTGTGACCAGACTGGAGGAGGTGGTGGTGGTGGTGGTGGTGGTGGTGGTGGTGAGAGGATGTATGGGACAAGTCTTGCATCTAGGTCTATTACAGGAATACGAGCCATGAGGCACGCGGTTGGGAGATGCGTTGTATAGGGATGGATAAGGATTTTGGGTAGGTTTGGTGGGCAGCACAATACTAGTGTGGGAGGGTTGGGAAAGAAAGTTGGCAGGATATTTCTCATTTTAGGGCACAGCGAGAGGTAGTCGAAACCCTGACAGAGAATGTAATTTTGTTGCTCCAGTTCTGGGTAGTACTGGGTCATGAGGGCGAATGCTCCTCTGTGCCTCAATGGTGGGACTTTGGGGGGTGGTGGGTGACTGAAGAGACAAGGCACAGGAGATCTATTTTGTACAAGGTTGAGAGGGTAATTAGGATCTGTGAAGTTCTCAGTGAGATCCTCGGTATATTTCGAGAGGGACTGCTCATCACTAAAGATGTGATGACCAAGGCTGTATGGAAGGCTCTTTTTGGTAGGGAATGAATGGCAGTTGTTGAAGTGGAGGTACTGATGTCGCCATCTCTGAGGTGGAGGTCAACATCGAGGAAGGTGGCTTGTTGGGTTAATGAGCCAATGAGGCAGAAGGTGTTGAGGTTCTGGAGGAATGTGGATAGGGTGTCCTCACCTACAATCCAGACCAAGATGATGACACGAATGACTCTGGACCAGGTGAGGAGAAGTAATTGCGGGTGAGGATATATTTGGTTACGGTGACTAGGAAGGAGGTTGGTTGTTTGGAATTCGTCGGGCATTGGGGAAGGTAGTGTTCAATAGTGTTAAGTCCTTTTCCTCTGTCCTCCTCCCTCCTCTGGCTAACCTCCCAACTGCAGCTAGCTGCCCTACCCTCTGTCCGCCTCATACCTGCTCTCTTCCACAAGCAGCACTTGACCACATTGCACCCCTTCCCCTACCCTACTATACCTCCCCCTCTTCCCCAGGCTCCTCCTTACCCCCACCACAAACTTGCCTCTCATGTGTTGCTGCTTGCAGTTACACTTCAGCTGTGAGAAACTGGTCTCTCTCTCTCTCTCTCTCTCTCTCTCTCTCTCTATCTGTGTGTGTGTGTGTGTGTGTGTGTGTGTGTGTATGTAGAGAGAGAGAGAGAGAGAGAGAGAGAGAGAGAGAGAATATTTTTGACATAGGTCTTGTTGGCTGAAAGCTCACTTTCCGACAGTCTTTTAGTTGTGCCTATCTGTGACTCAGCATCTTTTTCATATAGTGAGTAGCAACTATCCTTTTCATAATAATGTTTTAATTAAAAGTTTTTTCAACCCACAAGGCTGCACCAGAAACAGAGGAATGAAGAAGAGATTCCCACAACTAACAACTCTTGGGCTGAAACTTCAGAAGCTTTAACACTTTTGTTAAATTCACTGAGAGTAGCCAAAAATACAATGCTTCTGTAGTTTTGAATCAGAATCTCACACAAAATAGTTTTTGTCGTAAGAGAGCTCAATCAAAGAAACAAGTTAGCTCAGAAAAACATTTCATTAAACCACCTGTGGCAGATACCACTCAGATAACGAAGAAACAAGTCAGCTCAGAAAAACATTTCATTAAACCACCTGTGGCAGATACCACTCAGATAATTCTATATCCTCAACAACGTCAGATGTGTGCTGTTCCTACAGACAGTGATTTCAGCCCATCTCAAATTTACTACGTAGATGAATCTTTCATGAAACAAGGGCTGAGCGTTGGAATATAAACAATGGGTATGATGGGTAAGAAGTTCCAGTTGGCAAGAGTAGCAGAATACAGTGTTTCACATTGGATTATCAGAAAGTGGCTTTATTCCCTAGAGTAAGTTAGTTTTTAAGGATTCAAAGGCTAAGAATTCTGCAAATTACCACTCTGAAATTACATTTTGTGTATTCAAACAGTGGTTTAAATAACAACTGTCAATTATGAACTCCATAAGGGCCGATATTTAGAATGGTTGCCCTGTGATGGAATACCTCCAAGGTTTATCACATACAAGAGAACAATTGTTGGTTCCTGTTGATGCCCACCAGCCTGCATTAAGAGTGTATGAGATAGACAGAATACAAATCAGCATGGGCACCATCCCGTTAGGTTACCCCCTACACCATTTTCATTAGAATCCAGCTAATCTGTTTTGAGCTCAAGTGAAAGTATATATTCCAGAAAAAACTATGCACTTCAATTTGCAGGTGTTGACAGATTTACACACAAGGCAGTAGACAGCATCAACATCTGCACAGCTAGCATATGTTTGACATGCAGAAAAACTGCAGGACGAATATTATGAAGAGAAATTGGCAGAAGCACAATTATTGAACATTTCATTACAAATCTTGCTGAGTGCAAGTCATCTAAGTCAGATAGCAGAGACGGTGACGTGGGTTTCTTACTGTGAAGTGTGTAAGTATTAATTAGTGTTACTTATTAATTTGTATGCCTGTGTCTGCAGCTGTACTATAAATTACTAATAGCTCAAGTATTCATCTTTGGCTTCATAATAATGCAGTTTTCTTCAGAAAAAATATTCCATTCAGTTAAATACATAAATCATTAAGTGGTAGCAGGCTGCACAATGAACGAAAATCAGCTTTTAGTAACTACTGACAGAATTGTGTGTGTTTGTTGATGGGGAGGGGGGGGGGGGGGGCGGCTGCTCTGGACTAATATAGCCAGGTGCACAAACACTAGAATCAGTAGGGTCTTCACTTCGCTATCATCTTGTTGTCTTTAGCACAAACACTAGAATCAGTAGGGTCTTCACTTCGCTATCATCTTGTTGTCTTTACACAATGTTGGTTCTTGATCTCTGCTTTTGCTACATCTCAGGTTCTCTCTCAACGGATTAATTGTTAGACTTTGTGTATCTGCAGTGCCATTCCACTTCTCAGTTTCTTGTTGTTTGTCTTTCTGTTCGCATTCTGTGATCCATTTTAGATGACCCCAGACAGGTCGTTCTAGTCTCTGTGGTTTTTTTAAGACATCCCTCACATTCAGTTCAACCCCAGCCACAAACAGCACTCATCATTTATCATAATGTATCCTGGCACAGCAGGGCATCCAAAATTTCAGCAACATTTTGGGAAAATTAGTTCTCTTAATGCAGGGATGCACCGACCACAGCCCATGAGCTGGCTATTGGTGTGATGGCATCTCTCTTTCTGCCGCCATTACATAATCACAGTGAGGGATTTGCAGTTTCCATTACTAACAAGTGTGTACATCACTGTCTTATCGGGTATATATTTCACCTCTTCTCTATCAAGAAATCAATGTTCACCCATTAATCAAAACTCTGTCAAAATTAAACTGTTCAGCATAACAACTCACAATGCAGACAGTAACAAAGTAGTATCTATGCAAGCCGCCAAGCAACGTAACAGAGTCACTAAATCTGCACAACACCTACAGCAAATGGGAAGTTGAGAACTTGTTATCAGTTCAGAAACAATTTTAAGGGAAGTCAGTTAATTACCTATGGCAGCAGCACCCTCGTACCATAGTCATATGGTAGGCACTTTACAATGGGAAGGGGAACTGTGACAAAATATTTACATGCTTTCCCACTGATTGCACAAATAAAAAAAAATGGCCTGCCTCATAACCACTAGTCATCCACATAGGTTGTAAGGCCATGAAAATAATCCCACATGCGTATTTATTAGTTCATTACAGAAGAAACAATGCTGGTTACCTTTGTCGATTCACTTCGTGTCAGTGTTTAATAATCAGTGTCAGCAGCCACAGGAAATCCAGACAACTGCAGCTCCTTCAGGTTTCCGAATAAATCCTGAGAAATTTCATTCAGTAATTAGATATAAATGCAAAAGAGCTTGTATAATAGAAATTTGTAGTCGGTACTGCGTGGAGTGGGAGAGGGTAGCATGGGAGAGGAGGTGGGAGGGATGGTGGCTAACAGAATAAGACAGACAGTAAATGTTTTTATTTGCACAAGTGTGAAAATGTGGTATTTATTGCTTGTATCTCAGTACCAATTTAAGCAGATCTCGTGAACAAAAACAAATGCACTCTCAAGAACACAAGGCTTAAAGCAAAATAATAATGATACCAGACCCCAACAAGACAAAAGGAGATCAACAAATGTATCACACCCTCACCCTAGGAATAACGTGTAGGAAAAAGGTGAGAGAACACACACAACCAAGTTCCTGTCCAACTCCCCCCTCCTCTTCCCTCAATTCAGCTGCCACGACTGCAGCGGAATTTTTTTTTTTTTTTTTGTTTTAGGGCGCACAACGACAATAGTCATGAGCGCCCAGACTACGTTAGGAATGCACTGCGAGGCATGAGGTTAAAACAGCAACGAAAAGGGACAATACAATAAAAGACAGACAGGCATAGGATTTTAAAAAACGGCATAATCAAATGTCCTTAGATAGGTTTGTCAAGTTGATAAAACGAAGAACGTGAGCAGCTGCTCCTGGGTCATTTGCTAAAATGGCTTCCAGAGTACATGGCAGGCCAAGATCAACGTACAGTTTATTTAAAGTCGGACAGGACGTTAAAATGTGGCGTACTGTCAGCAATTGCCCAAATGAGCAGAACGGCGCCGGCACAGCCGTCAGCAGATGGCGATGGCTGAACCGGCAGTGTCCAATTCGTAACCGGGCCAAAACAACCTCCCCCCCCCCCCCCCTCCCCGAGAAGGGCGTGAAGAGGTCGTCCAAGCCGCGGGAAGAGGTTTCAAGGCCCGAAGCTTGTTGTCCGTAAGTGCAGCCCAATCGGCATGCCACAGCGATAAAATGCGCTGACAAATGACCCTGCTACAATCTGATGAAGGGACACAACAAGAAGCTGTCCGAGGCTGGAGAACCGCAGCCTTGACCGCGGCATCTGCAGCTTCGTTCCCAGGGATACCGACATGGCCAGGAACCCACATAAAGGTAACTGGAGAACCGTCGTCCACCAGCTGCTGAAGAGAGCGTTGGATCCGGTGCACAAAAGGGTGAATCGGATACGGATCACTGAGGCTTTGCATGGCGCTCAAAGAATCGGAGCAGATGACATAAGCAGAATGTCGGTGGTGGCAGATGTAAAGAACAGCCTGGTAGAGGGCAAATAGCTCAGCTGTGAAGACCGAACAATGGCCATGGAGCCGGTATTTGAAACTTTGTGCCCCGACAACAAAAGAGCACCCGACACCGTCATTGGTCTTAGAGCCATCTGTATAAATGAAGGTCATACTAATGAACTACGAACAAAGTTCGACAAAACGGGAGCGGTATACCGAACTGGGGGTAACCACCTTTGGGAGCGAGCTGAGGTCAAGGTGAACGCGAACCTGAGCCTGGAGCTAAGGTGGCGTTTGGCTCTCGCCCACTCGAAAGGTTGCAGGGAGTGAAAAATCAAGGTGCTGTAGGAGGCGACGAAAGCAGACTCCAGGGGGTAGCAGGGCATAGAAATACAATCCGTATTGACGGTCGAGAGAGTCGTCAAAAAAGGAACGATAAGACGGGTGGTCGGGCATTGACAACAGCCGACAGGCATACCGACAAAGCAGTGTATCGCGCTGGTAAGTTAGTGGCAATTCAACGGCTTCGGCATGAAGACTCTCGACGGGACTAGTATAAAACGCTCCGATCGCAAGGCGTAAACCCCGATGTTGAATGGAGTTGAGGCAGCGTAAGATGGATGGCCGTGCAGAGGAGTATACGAAGCTCCCATAATCCAGCTTGGAGCGAACAATCGATCGATATAGGCAAAGTAGGACGGTTCGATCCGCTCCCCACGACATACCACTGAGAACACCGAGGACATTTAGAGAACAGGTACAACGGGCAGCCAAATAAGACACATGTGTAGACCAGCTAAGTTTCCTGTCAAATGTAAAACCTAAAAATTTTGTTGTCTCCACGAATGGGAGAGCAACGGGACCGAGTCGTAAGGACGGTGGGAGAAACTCTTTGTAGCGCCAGAAGTTAATACAGACCGTCTTCTCGGCAGAAAAACGGAAACCATTGGCGACACTCCAGGAGTAAAGACGGTCAAGACAACGCTGAAGACAGTGCTCCAGGAAACATGTACGCTGCGCGCTGCAACAGATGGTAAAATCATCCACGAAAAAGGAGCCTGATACAGCAGCTGGGAGGCAATCCATTATTGGATTGATCGCTATGGCGAAGAGAGCGAAGCTCAAAACTGAGCCCTGTGGCACCCCATTCTCCTGGCGAAAGGTGTCTGACAGGACAGAACCCACACTTACCCTGAACTGTCGATCCATTAAAAAGGAACGAATAAAAAGAGGGAGGCGACCACGAAGGCCCCATGTATGCATGGTGCGGAGAATGCCTGCCCTCCAACAGGTGTCGTAAGCCTTCTCCAAATCAAAGAACACAGCCGCAGTCGGGTGCTTCCGCAAGCACAAGAAGTTATTCATAATGAAGGCCAAAAAGGTAACCAGATGGTCAACAGCAGAGCGGCGCCTACGAAGCCACATTGTACATTGGTAAGTAGGCGTCGAGATTCGAGCAGCCAAAAGCCAAACCAAACGAGAGTTAACCATTCGCTCCATCACCTTACAGACACAGCTGGTAAGGGAAATGGGTCGATAACTGGAAGGCAAGTGCTTGTCCTTCCCCGGCTTAGGAATCGGTACAACAATAGACTCGCGCCAGCTTGCGGGAACATGTCCCTCAATCCAGATGCGATTATAAGTACGAAGAAGAAAACCTTTACCCGCAGGAGAAAGGTTCTTCAGCATCTGAATATGAATAGAATCAGGCCCTGGAGCGCAGGACCGTGACCGGGCAAGTGCATTTTCGAGATCCCTCATGGTGAATGGGGCATTATAACTTTCACGATTCGAGTAGCGGAAGTTAGATGGGCTAGCCTCCTCTGCCTGTTTGCGGGGGAGGAAGGCGGGGTGGTAATGAGCGGAGCTCGAAACCTCTGCGAAATAGCAGCCGAAGGCATTGGAGACAGCCTCAGGGGCCACAAGGACGTCATTCGCGACTGTCAAGCCAGAAACTGGTGAGTGGACCTTAGTGCCAGATAGCCAGCGCAGGCTACCCCAGACAACAGAAGGAGTAAAACTGTTGAAGGTGCTTGTGAAAGCAGCCCAGCTGGCTTTCTTGCTTTCTTTAATAATACAACGACACTGTGCACGTAATCGTTTATAATTGATACAATTCGCCACTGCAGGGTGGCGTTTAAAGGTGCGTAAAGCACGTCGACGAGCACAAAGCGTCTCTACATGCTGCGGTCCACCAGGGGACCGGTACGCGACGTGGAGAGTAAGTAGGGTGAGGGATGGAATATTCAGCAGCAGTGAGAATGACTTCCGTGAGGTGTGCGACCTGACGATCGCAGCTTGTGAAGGTTTGATCCTGAAAGGTCATCGCCCTGGAAGAGAAGAGCCTCCAGTCTGCTTTGGACATGGTCCAACTAGATGAGCACGGAGAGGGGGTATGCTGCAGGAGATGGATAACACACGGGAAGTGGTCGCTCGAATATGTATCAGAAAGTGCATACCACTCAAACCGGCGTGCAAGTTGGGGAGTACATATAGAGGGGTCTAAATGGGAATAGGTGTGAGATGTGTCCGAAAGAAAAGTAGGGTCGCCAGTATTGAGGCAGACAGGATTGAGTTGGTCGAAAAGGTCCGCTAACAGAGAGCCCCTCGGGCAGGATGCTGGATAGCCCCAAAGGGGATGGTGGGCATTGAAGTCTCCAGTTAACAAAAATGGTGCAGGTAGCTGAGCAATAATTTGCATCATGTCTGCCCTGGTAACGGCAGACGACGATGGAGTGTAAACGGTACAAATGGAAAATGTAAAAGTGGGGAGAGTAATTCGGACGGCAACTGCCTGCAGGCCGGTGTGCAATGTGATGGGATCATAGTAAATATCATCCCGGACCAGCAACATAACCCCTCCATGAGCCGGAATACCTGCCACAGGGGGTAGGTCAAAACGCACAGAGGCATAGTGTACCAAGTCAATTTGATCGCATGGGCGTAGCTTCGTTTCCTGGAGGGCTACGACGAGCGGACAGTGCAAGTGTAGCAGCAACTTCAAGTCCTCTCAGTTGGAGCGAACGCCGCGAATATTCCAATGAAGAAGTGCCATCGGGAGAAGAAAAAGAAAAAGGAGAAGCGAGAAGGGGTCACCTCGAAGGCCGCTGAGGGCCTGGCTTCGAGCGAGCACTGCCGCCGCTATCAATAGGCGGAGAGTCATCGTCTATTGGTTCAATAGGTTCATCGGTCATCATGTTACGATGGCCGAGAGGGGGAGCTTTCTCCGCAGGTCAACGGCCAGATGTTCGGCTGCCAGCGGTGCGGCCAGGCGAAACGGATGACTGCCTGGTGCGGCAACCGCTGGATGGCGCAGGAGAAGAAATGCACCGTGGCGGAGAAGGAGAACTTTGCTTCCTATTAGCCTTCTTGGAAGGTCGTTTAGTGGAAGTACTGGTCGATGGCTGGGAGTTCGAGGTACATAGGAAGTCTGCACGGGATGGTTCCTTCTTGAAGGCCCGTGCATCTGACTTCTGGGTCTTCGTCTTGGCAGAAGCTGATGAAGGAGCTTGTGTCGTAGGGGTGGTGGGATGAAGAGGAGACGTCGATCGGGCGATATCAGCACTGGCCAAATGGACGACCTTAGTGCTGAAGGTCAGATCACATGTCTGCGTCGCCACCTTCCTGGTAGTCCGAGGAGAGGTGAGGACAGTACTGTATTTCCCCGCTGGGAGCAGCGTGGGCTTCCTACTAGCAAACAGCTTGCGAGCAGCCGAGGTGGACACTTTCTCTTTGACCCGAATTTCCTGTATACAGCGTTCTTCCTTGTAGATGGAACAGTTGCGGGAGGACGCTGCACGGTCACCCTGACAGTTCAGTTCACAGAATGAGGAGACGGAGCTGGACAGTCACCCTCATGGGCATCCCTGCGACAAGTGACACATTTAGCCGCATTAGAATAAGACTGGCAAGTGTGATTAAAACGCTGACGCTGGTAGCAGCGCATAGGAGTCGGGACATAGGGGCAAACAGAAATAACCTCTTAGCCCGCTTTGATGCGCGACGGCAGCTGAACACTATCAAAGGTCAAGAAAAGTGTCCAGGTCGGTACAAGGTCATTCATTGTTGACCTTTTTCATGACCCTATGGACAGCCGTCACGCCCTGCTCAGCGAGGAAAGATTGAATCTCCTCGTCAGTCAATCCGTCGAGGGATCGAGTATAGACCACACCACGAGACGAATTCAAAGTTCGGTGAGCCTCCACCCGGACAGGGAACGTGTACAGGAGTGTGGCTCAAAGCAGTTTCTGTGCCTGAAAGGCACTCTCAGTTTCTAGTAACACGGTACCGTTACGCATCCTGGTACAAGACTTGACAGATCCAGCTATGGCAACTACGCCCTTCTGGATAACGAGAGGATTGACAGATGAAAAATCCTGTCTGTCCTGAGATCTAGAAACTACGAGGAACTTTGGGGCAGGAGGTGTACAGTAGAAATTTAAGGAAAGGTATGCTGCTGGATTGTGTTCATGCATTTCCCTCCATAGGTTTGCGACTGAAAATCTAGCAAGTCATTACCCACTTCATTCACCCCAACACTTCGCAACAAGCAACTACAGCATGTCTCACAAAGTTATGCTGGCCTTCCACAGTGCACCTTATAAAACACTGGTGATGCAGTGTGCTGACATGTCTGGAGGATGTTTATTTTTCCAGATAATGTGTCAACACTACATGTAATGCAAATATGAGTTAGTAATAACACAAGCAGAAGAAATGCATACGTACAAAGTCCACGTACAACTCAGCTAAAGGGATATTGATTCTGTCATTATAGATGGCACCTGTAGCATTATTCCAGGAAAGGCTAATTCCCCTCCATGAGCACTGTTCACTTTTCATTTTGTAGACAGACTATACCTCCCCAGTATTTCCTGTGCATACAACTTTACCGAGTTCATGTTTCTGTAGTGGAGTTACTTTAAGTTTCTTAAATGAGTACATACTTGCAGTTGTTAAGGTAGCTGTTACATAAAAAGCTGAACACATTGAAAAACCTGTCCCAAGTGGAACGTGCTGTCAATAAGTACTCGACAGTGTCTCACACCAAAGTGAATAAAATAATGTCAATTTCATTATCTCCACTATCACTGTCAGGAATACTTTTCAGGGCAAGAGGGGTAAAAAATGCACCTCCCAGCCACAGCTCTCACCATTTGAAGAGACCCAGGGGCTTAAATTGCTTTCTCCTCAACAGAGGTAGGACACGTAGGTGTTTTAGAACTTCAGATATTTCAATGTAAGTCAAGCAATGCTTTACAGCAGATTACTGCTCTACATATGAGCACGATTAGTCCCCATTCCTTCAGACATATTCTAACCCCCCTTGGGAGACACACTGTGGATGTGGGGTGAGTGGCTCCAGTAAGCACACTCCACTCTACAAGTGCCGGAAATTCCTGACTGGGGGAGATTCATACAACCTCTCACTATCACAGGGACTACAGAAGAGCAGGAACTTTCTCGACATGCATTAACTCACCACCAAGTAACTATAACACAATTACACGGCTTTAGAATAACCAGGCAATGATGGACAGCAGCAAGGTATCACATTTGCCAATCCAGTTCCTTTCCCATTAGTACTATATAGGTCGTTGACATCACCACACTTACAAAATAAACACTTCTCCGTCATTGTTTACAGGAATGTAGTTCGAACAGCTCATATAACATTTGCAGAAAATACTCATTAAATACATGGAAAATAACTCCACCATACAAATATGAGCTCGGTGAAGTTATTTTGGCTACTTACAGGAGACAACCGGATATAAAAAGCTGGGGAGGTATAATGTGTCCGTAAACTGAAAACTGAGCGTGGCACGTATGAGGATGTTCGGTTTTTGGGGCACTCAACTGCGCAGTCATCAGTGCCTGTACAAAGTCCCAATCTTTAAGCAGCCCAATATAGCCACTTTCATGAATGATGATGAAAGGATGAGGACAACACAAACACCTAGTCCCCGGGCAGAGAAAATCCCAACCTGGCAGGGAATCGAACCCAGGACCTCGTGATCCACAGGCAGCGACACTAGCTACTAGACAATGAGCTGCAGACCCTCCTGCCTGTGCATGTCTTCACATTGTGTCACCTGTGCTTCAAAATGTGTGCTGTGGAGAGGCAGCATAGCTTTGTGAGAAACTCTGTACTTGCTTCATGTGCCATACAGGGTGGAGAATCACCTGTTCGATCTTCAGTTTGCAGAGCTATGAAGGACGAAATTGCATGACCACTTTCCAGCTACCTACCTTCCCTCGCACTTCTACTTCCCTTCTTCTGTCTCTCTTCACCCTAGACCACTGGAAAACAATGTATCCCTGAACACTTAGACGTGGTACACTAATTTAGCATTTGTTTTTAATATTCTTTATTTACAGATAACATTAATTTTATGTTCTTAAAACATTATTTTTAATAATCTGCAATTTTTCCATCTCCTGCAATGCAGAATCTACTAGTACTAGAGAAAAAATGAATAGGACCCTTATTTTGTAAGAAATTTAATGAAATTCAATTTTTGCTGTGAAACATTTTCACTAGAACCTACAGTTTTCTTATTATTTGAAAAAGACACCCCTGAACACCCCAACCCCAAGCTAAAAAAAAAACCGCAACCCTCACATCCCACTGGTCAGGGTTTTTTGTATGCTGTTCAGGACTCTCCATTCTAACACTGCGCAAAAATTTATTACTACAAGATATTTTCCCAATTTTCCTTCACTGACTGGACCAAGTGTAGCAACTTATGTATGGAGAGTCAATGTACACCTTGGGTTGACACTCGATAGGAAGTTATTTTTTAACATGCATTTGACAGAGAAGTGATAAAAAGTCCTTACAGTTAGCAAAATTACTAGTCTCATTATGCAATAGCACCAACATACAAATGAAACAAAATTGATACAACATGAGGTGTGTTCAATAGATAACAGGAAATTTGTGATTTTGCAGGTCATTTTATTCTGTACAAGTTTATATGCCAACTAGCTCTGCAGAAGACGAAGAATTTGAAGAAATGTATGATGAAATAAAAGAAATTATTCAGATAGTGAAGGGAGACAAAAATTTGATAGTCATGGTTGACTGGAATTCAGTAGTAGGAAAAGGGAGACAAAAAAACGTAGTAGGTGAATACGGATTGGGGCTAAGAAATGAAAGAGGAAGCCGACTGATAGAGTTTTGCACAGAGCACAACTTAATCATAGCTAATACTTGGTTCAAGAATCATAAAAGATGGCTGTATACATGGAAGAAGCCTAGAGATACTGACAGGTTTCAGATAGATTACATAATGGTAAGACAGAGATTTAGGAACCAAGTTTTAAATTGTAAGACATTTCCAGGGGCAGATGTGGACTCTGACCACAATCTATTGGTTATGAACTGTAGATTAAAACTGAAGAAACTGCAAAAAGGTGGGAATTTAAGGAGATGGGACCTGGATAAACTGACTAAACCAGAGGTTGTACAGAGTTTCAGGGAGAGCATAAGGGAACAATTGACAGGAATGGGGGAAAGAAATACAGTACAAGAAGAATGCGTAGCTTTGAGAGAAAGTAGTGAAGGCAGCAGAGGACCTAGTAGGTAAAAAGACGAGGACTAGTAGAAATCCTTGCGTAACAGAAGAAACATTGAATTTAATTGATGAAAGGAGAGAATATAAAAATGCAGTAAATGAAGCAGGCAAAAAGGGATGCAAACGTCTCAAAAATGAGATCGACAGGAAGTGCAAAATGGCTAAGCAGGCATGGCTAGAGGACAAATGTAAGGATGTAGAGACATCTCACTAGGGGCAAGATAGATACTGCCCACAGGAAAATTAAAGAGACCTTTGGAGAAAAGAGGACCATTTGTATGAATATCAAGAGCTCAGATGGAAACAAAGTTCTAAGCAAAAAAGGGAAAGCAGAAAGGTGGAAGGAGTATATAGAGGATCTATAACAGGGCAATGTACTTGAGGACAATATTATGGAAATGAAAGAGGATGTAGATGAAGATGAAATGGGAGATACGATACTGCGTGAAGAGTTTGACAGAGCACTGAAAGACCTGAGTCAAAACAAGGCCCCGGGAGTAGACAACATTCCATTAGAACTACTGACGGCCTTGGGAGAGCCAGTCCTGACAAAACTCTACCATCTTGTGAGCAAGATGTATGAGATAGGCGAAATACCCTCAGACTTAAAGAAGAATATAATAATTCCAATCCCAAAGAAAGCAGGTGTTGAGAGATGTGAAATTACCGAACTATCAGTTTAATAATTCACGGATGCAAAATACCAACATGAATTCTCTACAGACGAATGGAAAAACTGGTAGAAGCCGACCTCGGGGAAGATCAGTTTGGATCCCGTAGAAATATTGGAATACGTGAGGCAATACTGATCCTACGACTTATCTTAGAAGCTAGATTAAGGAAAGGCAAACCTACGTTTCTAGCATTTGTAGACTTAGAGAAAGCTTTTGACAATGTTGACTGGAATACTCTCTTTCAAATTCTAAAGGTGGCAGGGGTAAAATACAGGGAGCGAAAGGCTATTTACAATTTGTACACGAACCAGATGGCAGTTATGAGAGTCGAGGGACATGAAAGAGAAGCAGTGGCTGGAAAGGGAGTGAGACAGGGTTGTAGCCTATCCCCGATATTATTCAATCTGTATATTGAGCAAGCAGTGAAGGAAACAAAAGAAAAATTCGGAGTAGGTATTAAAATCCATGGTGAAGAAATAAAAACTTTGAGGTTTGCCATGACATTGTAATTCTGTCAGAGACAGCAAAGGACTTTCTGCTGCCTCTAAGTACTGCTGCTCTCTCAAGTTATGGTAGCCACTTTCTAGGTGGTAGTGTCATCATTTGCACAACAAGTGTCCAGAAGTCATTTCTGAAAGTATTTGTATGGAGCGTAGCCATGTATGGAATTGAAACATGGACGATAAATAGTTTGGACAAGAAGAGAATAGAAGCTTTCGAAATGGGGTGCGACAGAAGAATGCTAAAGATTAGATGGATAGATCACATAACTAATGAGGAAGTATTGAATAGGATTGGGGAGAAGAGAAGTTTGTGGTACAACTTGACTAGAAGAAGGGATCGGTTGATAGGACATGTTCTGAGGCATCAAGGGATCACCAATTTAGTATTGGAGGGCAGTGTGGAGGGTAAAAATCTTAGAGGGAGACCAAGAGATGAATACACTAAACAGATTCAGAAGGATGTAGGTTGCAGTAGGTACTGGGAGATGATGAAGCTTGCACAGGATAGGGTAGCATGGAGAGCTGCATCAAACCAGTCTCAGGACTGAAAACCACAACATTTATTCTGATTCACAAGATTTATACACTGTTATGTTGGCCAACATGTTTGAAAGGTATATGGACAGTATTAGGCATATCACTTATTTAGTCTGTTCTCAGCCATCAAAAATGTCACATGTGTTTTGATGGTATTGGCAATTACTCCATATAAAAACCGATTGACGAATTTGTGTTAAATTTTGCTATAAAAACAGAATAAGGTGCAGTCATGTTTTATAAATGTTGAATACTGTTTTTGGCGAATCTGCTATTTGTAAAACAAGGGTTTACAAATGGCATGAGCATTTTGTAGAAGGCCACCAAGACACTGAAGATGCCAAGTGTTCTTTATATGCCCAACGCATCATCAACCGATGAAACCATGGAAAATTTGATAGAAACTATTATCAACAATTGTCAAATAACAATCAGAGATATAGACATTGGCATGTCAGCTGGCTCATTGCATAAAATTTTTTCAGTTGTTCTGGGTTTTAAAGTGACAGCAAACAACAGTCCAAAACTACTGAATTTTCAACAATGACACTGGCAAAATGCAAGTGGCTCAGGAGTTGCTACATGAAGTCCACACAAATGCCGAGCTTTTCAAACATGCTGTAACATGTTAAACAAGTGTTTAGGCATGTTTTTCAATCTGATGCTCAACCATTGCAATGGAAGCGTTCTGCATGGCCAAGATAAAAAAAAAAAAAAGCTTAACAAGTGTGGTCAAATGTGATGCTTATGCTGACTGTGTTCTTCAGTATTAACAGCACAGCACACAGTGAGTTCCTGGCAAGGTTGAAAGTTCAATACAGAATTCTAGTTACAAGTTCAATGCCCTTTATGCGAAGCAATCTGAAAAAGGAAAAATCTCAATTTGTGTTAAACAATTCACTTCATTGCTTGTTCACAAATTTTGGTCAAAAATAATTCTGTAATGAAGCCCCAGCCTCCGTATTCAGCCCATGGAACTTTTTTTACTCTCAGAAATGAAAACTATCATTTTACAAGCGCAGATGAGACTGAAGAAGTTTTACTGAGTCAGCTAAAAGCCACCACAAAGATCAAGTCATAGAAGCATTTCAGGACTTGAAAAAAGCACTAGCATTAGTGTATAGTGTGTTATGGGGAGTATTTTGAAGGAATAACATCGATGTAGACCACGTATGGGCAAAATACAGCCTGCAGGCCATGCCCTGGCACAAGTACCACAGCACTCAGCTTCACTGGCACATTTCCCCCACTGCCACGCCATGCTGTCTGAACGCGAGCAGAGGAAAATAGCAAACACGCCGCATTTAAATGGCAATGCGGTTGGACTTTGTTCGATTTGGTTTAGTATTCCACATTTTTCAAGAACACAAATCATAAACAAAACACAGTTTCAGTATTACTTAAATATGAAGACATGAAATTTTTGTCTAGTACTAACTGCTGGCATGCGAGTAGACGCAGACCATTTCAAAGAATTTCACATTCAAGTTGCCATGTTATCATGACTTACTTAGTCTCATAATCGAAAAAATGTCTTTCACACATATGTTGACTGAAATACTGTAGCACTTTTGCAGTCTAATATGGAGACATGGAAACTCTACCTGAGGAAAGCAATGAAGATGACCTGAACAGTTTTAATGTTGAAGGGATTTCTCTTTAAATAGGGAATTGCCTTGCAGAGCAATCATCTACATCTGCACATGCGCAAGGGTACTTCCAACTGAAAGGGCAAACAGTCTTAAAAACAGCTCAGAAATAGATGTAAAATTGTCAGTGTCCTCAAAACGTTTAGGAAACTAACACCATAATTCTTTCAAGGCCACAATGAATCCTTCAGATCTCGCCTTTTCTTTAACACCAGTGGGCTTAGGGAATTGGACTGTACCTGACGGTCTCACTTCTACAACAATTTTCTTTTTAAATGCGTCCTCATCACATCAGAAATAAGTTGGTTCTACCCTTGCAGTGTTTTACTGTGTGCAGTGTACAGTCAAGTCCACTTAAAATGCACAGTCTGCAATCCATTCCAGATCTTTTAATCCTTTTTTCTTCATAAATTTAACATTAGGGGGTATTTAATAATAATAAAAAAAAAAATCATTCCAGGCAAGCCCTGGACTTAACCAACATACTTTGCAGAAATATATGAAATCTCGACACTCTTCATTCATTTCCATCTAAAACTGTTGCGACTGACAGAGGAATAATGCGGGCAATGTCAAAAATTTTTACTATTCATACCACCAATTACTTCATACGCTCCATGCCTGCTAGTTTAGCACAACGTGCTTCTTGATCTACAGAACAATGAATCCTGTCTTTATGCAACTGCATGGTGTATACTGATAATTCTCATTTCCCTCTTGTCATTCCCATTCATTTTTAAAAGTTTGTGATGATAGATTGCTAGATTGTCTCCTTTCGTGCAAACAGCCACTGTAGGTATGAACGCCCTCTGTACAACAAACAAATAGTGAAGGGTAAAGAGCACTGACACTACAATTCAAATGATTCAAATGGCTCTGAGCACTATGGAACTTAACATCTGAGGTCATCAGTCCCCTAGAACTTCGAACTACTTAAACCTAACTAACCTAGGAACATTACACACATCCACGCCCGAGGCAGGATTCGAGCCTGTGACCGTAGCAGTCGCGCGGTTCCGGACTGAAGGGCCCAGAACCACTCGGCCACCGCAGCCAGCGACACTACAATTCTGACAAACTGAAGAGAGTTGTGCAGACCGAAAAATGTCAAACCACAATACTCGATTAGGTGTCACATTGCAGCTGGTACTCCTGAGAACCAAACAAAGCCAACACATGCCAGGCCTTGAGGCATACATGGCCCACACATCCTGTACGCATGAACTTCAGCACGCTGTGGGCAGCTCTGATGTATATCGAATAAATGAAATTCTTTCTAGAAAACTATGAGCAAAGTTTCATGGTGTATCCTCCAACTTCAACTTTGGAAAAAGATCACAGATATGCAAGAGGCACTACAGATGCTCATCCTACAAATCAGACATAAGAAAACTGTGCAACAAAATTAACCTACAGAAGAACATCATTTAGAAATGATATACAGGAGGCATTCACAACCACAACAGTAACCGACAGTTCACTTAATTTCTTTATAAGTACATTTGTAGATGATGCATTAACTAGGTAACAGACCTATATCTAAGCACGAAAGAGAACATACTAGATCTTGAATCCCCCAACAAAAAGGACTGCTGCCTCATCATACTGGACAATGAAGCAGGAAAACACACCAGACACACAATCTGTGTATGGAAATGAAGCATTCAGATCATTTGCCTGAGGAAGTAAAGCAATAAGTTCACAAGAAAATGCGAGTGCCCAACTGTCAAAATTTTCTGCACTTACTATAACAATCAAACTACATAACTGGGACTAGTACAGACAGACACATTGAATCAGAGTTCTGTTTCACAGCCAGAGCCCTCCTGGAGTAGGACCAGCTTGCGTGTAGTATGCAAAGCTAGTGACATGGAGAGATCCAGACTACGTGAGTTAAATGGTGTTTATCAGGGAAGGCCAAATAAACAAAAAAAAAAAAAAAAAAAAAAAAAAAAATTTCAAATGAAAGCAGCACAGAAAACCTTTAGCATAATGCATAGAAAGATACAAAGCACCATCCTAAACATACCACAAAATCTCAAAATCAAGTGACTGACACACAATTCAAATGTAATACGGAAAAGGAAGCGAAAGTTAAAATACTGAAAGCTGTACTGAAAAGGGTAGATGTGACACTAGTTCAAAGACAACAAAGAAAACAGGGAGATAAAAGACAAATTCTACAAACTGAGTTTGATTTGTTGGCTGTAACAACACTCCTCTAAATTCATTTGCTCAAAATATGGCAAAATGAAATATTTGAGCTACAGGAGGGACTTCTCCATAGTCAGGTCAGTGTGGCCACTTCTCACCTTCAGATTCACTGGTATTGTAAACAAAAAAGGCAGTCTTGTTGTGCCTGGACCATTGATATGTGTGGCTTAAGCTGCAAGTGTAAATTTCAGTGTCAGTCACATCAAGTATCAGACATTGGAAGTGGATTCTTAAAGTCATGACATAATATTGTGGTTAGCAGCAGACATGGAAATATTCCAGGATGCCTTACAACTCTCAGTTATTTCCCCAGAACAACTTCAAAAGATTGCCACAACCAATGGAACAATTACATTGTGGCTGGAAAGTAGTTGGACATGCAAAAGATCTTTCACATTCTCGTTACTTCTGCCAATTAATGAAATTCAAACATGCCTCACAAAACACAAAATTTAAGATTTTTCAAGGGTATTCCTAAATTAAATTAGGTTGCATGTATACAGAAAACAATGTAGTTGCAACATTCTTTAACGCATGTACAATATTTAAATTAAACTCTGTAGTGCTCCCAGAATTTTACAAAAGTCTGGAGACACTTGTGTTCCCGCCGTTTCGAACACGCGTTATTTTAAAGCAAGGCGTAAGTATGAGCACAGGATACTGCAACCTTTTATTGTTTGTGCAGGCGAAACTGGAAGGGAGATAATTCGTCGGCACAGGCAAGTGTTCCGCGACCTGCCAAGAATAAGCAAATACAGCCCGGAAACTCCATGGCTGGCTGCAAAGAATAATGTAGCATTGTATTGTTAAAAAAAAAAAGAAATGGAGAGACTCGAAATAGGGACAGTTTATTAGACGTTGAACTGCTGTTGAGAGTACAGGGACTGGACATGGATAGTCAGCCACGATAAAAGCTTATGTATTAATTGTGTTCAAAAATGTGTAATTAACTGATTCTGGATGCCCGGTAATGTGTGGGCTCACATCATAAAGTTTGGTTTTTTTTTTTTGTACAAAGTGGAAATAAATATGTTCTGGTGCATTGAATGATATTCCAAGAGCAGCATATTTTTTAAATAAGGACAGAGGGAGGGAGGGAGAGGGAGAGAAAAGAGAGACAGAGAGAGAGAGAGAGAGAGAGAGAGAGAAAATTTCCCCTTCCTAGCAGTGAAATCTTCGGAGAAACGTCCGTTGCTAGCAGAAGACATCAACGAAAACGCTTAAGCTGGAAGAGAGCTTAACATTACACCAGGCCACCGGAACTTTAAGCAGCCATTTTCTAAAGTATCCACATCAATAGCAAACCAGTCAGTAACAGCAGGTACAGGAAGTCCTCTATTCTAGATATCCCATAGTAATCCGGAGTTCAAAAAATATTATCAAAGATACAAAAACATTTGCACAAAGGCATTGCCTGCCACAAAAAAAAGTCACCAAATGACAGTTGCTGAAAATACAGCAGAGACTCTGTTAATTGGTCTAACTGTTTTTGTAAGTTATTTGGATACTTGAAAATCCAGATAATTGAATGAATGAAGCGCAATTTTTGTAATGTACTCTAGAATAGCCTAGTCACCCACTTAGAGTTATCTTTTAGGTATGTTCTCAGATGGTTGTCTTTCTAGGCTCAATGCACAATGTTAGGTATTTATTCAAAACAATAAAAAGAAATTAAACTGATCAGGATCAATAAAAAGTAATGCTTATCAAGAATTAGGAGCATACTTTCATACAGATTTTCCTGGAAATGATAATACTGCACTCTTAATCATGAAATACCTAACAAAAGTAGCATAGGACAGTCATTCTGTTTAAAATATTTGCCAGTCATCATTTGATATAAACCATTTTTCCTCTTCGTTGCTGTTGTACAATGGATTTGTTTCAACAGCAGTAGACCATGGTATCACACTGTTTTTCAAACCATCTGAAAGCTGTTTCCAGGGTTTGAAATGCTTCCGCATGAGTAGGTCCTGGACCGTTTTCCACATCTACATTTTCATTCGTTTCATCTTCTTGCATTTCCTGCCACTTGTTTGCCAGCAATATGATTTCAAAGATTTTGTTAGACAACATGATCTCAAGAACCTTCATTATTACTATCAGAAGATAGCCACTCATATCATCGGCATCCCATTCCGGCATATTTGTATAGTTGTCATTAGTCCATTTATATTATTCAGAACAGTATCATCTTATCAGTTCTGCTGTTTTCACACTCACATATTTTAGTATTCTGTTCCAAGCTATCTTCAAAGTCTTCTTTTGATTGGGTTCCATGTATCTACAGCCTGTAACAACACTCCTTTAAATTCATTTGCTTGAAACATGGCAAAATGTCCTCTACATTACCTTCTTCAAAAAAATAGCTTTGTACATAAAAGCTTTTTCTATGAAGTCGTTTTAATATTTCAATAATGCTTCAATCCATTTGTTGTAAGTATGTCACATTACAAGGCAAAAATTTTATTGTAAACGTACCATTTTCTCTCTAATGGTTCAGCAGAAGGATGGATTGGCACATTGTATAGTATATTAAGTAAGACTTTTCCTTGTTCACCAGTTTCATGTTGAACTTTTTTTACTTCAGAGATAAAAGTGTTGTCATAACAGTCAATGAATATTTTGGTGTTTATCCATACATTTTTTTGTTTTTATAAGTTAAATGAACTCTGCTATTTTTTAATCATCTGGGGTTTTTGGATTTTCGGGTGAGGAGCAAAGGCATTTTAGTAGTCCAGGTGGCATCTGTAGAAACTAATATTATTACTCACTCTTTATTAATTTTATATCCGGGAGTTGAACTCTCCCCCCTAAGAAACTAAAGATTTTGATGGCAACAGTTTAAAATTGAATGTTATATGGTTTCATTACACTGTAAACAAAACCCAAGCCAGTCATTTTCATCCAATTCCTTTTTAAAACTACCTTTAAAAAAATTTGCTGCCTCCACATCAGCTGACTTTTTTCACTTTTATTTCGAATTCCATTAAGAGATTTAAATCCGCACAACCATCTGTTACGATTAATCACCACCTGTTTTGTTTATTTAAATGTAATGTGTTTACACAGTACAAAGGACCAGATATTGGTTGCTTAAGTGATTGTTTCTGTAAAAGCCAACAGCACAAAGCCACTTCCAAAAGTTCATTTTTGGTTTCTTCATCATTTTTTGATGTTTCCTCAGTCTTCACTACCAAGTTCGCAGGTCCACTTCAAAACTGAAATGGATATTCTACTTAATACTGTTTATCTAGGAGTATGGTACCTGCACCATACTTATCGGTCGACTTAATATCAGTTTCTCCTTTTTTAATAAACCATAATGTTTATTTCATCTTTTAGTAATAATGCCACTCCCCTGCGCTTTACCATTTTTTAAACCACAGACACAATGCAGTAATTGGTTACTAACTAAAAAGATGACAGTAATAGAGAAAGTCATGCTGGAAGAATACAACCATATTGCACATTAATACCAGCACTGCAAAATTGCTGAATTGGTCGCTAAATGAAATGCTGCCTGTGAAACAGTCTACGTGGGTCAAACTGGAAGCAGCTTTGCCACTAGGTTTTGTGAACATACTTCTAAAAATAATTCTGCACTTGAGTGCCATTTAGGACATGAGGGACTGTCCCACCTGCTCCATCCTACTCCACCCATGTATTTGTCCATGCAGTTGGTTGTTAAACCTTACACTTTCATCGTATTTTATTAATTACGACAAATACGGGAATTACTTTCGTATGTGCTTGAACCACTTTCATTCATTCTACCTAAGCTTTCAACTATTCTTTTCGCTCTATGTTATTTTAGGCAGATGTATTGTTCCTGTGCAAACTTTTTGATATGTATTTTTCATGAGGGTTTTGAGTCCCAGACAGCTTTGGCCATCAAAGTTATTTTTTATTTCATTTACTCATTAATGAGTTATTACATTTTCTACATTATGTACAGCATTTCACTTGATACTTATTTTAATGATCGTACTTGTACCGTCACCCCGAATCTGTCCTGTGAGGGTGGAAGTTATTGCTCCAATTCTATGTACGTCACATTTGTATGTTTCATTACGCGGAAGTAGGCTTCCCACACACACTGCATTCGATGTGTTTTCTGGAAGGTTAGAGTCCCTGACATGCTCAAATGTAAAAATGTTTTCCTGATTTTATAATGATATTTTATTCCATTAACTCAAGCATTTCCAAAGCATTATTAGGTCCACAATACAGCTTTGTATTCCCGGTGCTCTGTTACATTATTTCACCTTTCTCTTGATTTATTTTGGTAAGCCTACTAGTTCCATTACTTCGTCCTGTGAGTGCTTGTATTGATGCCATATGCCACAACTGCTATTCCCCTTTTTTAACGTCAGACTTCTATATATTTTATTGTTCATCACTTTGAAGTATGGTTCACATTTTTTGCCAATAGATCATTTGTGTATAATTTTGATTTTGTGTAACTGGTCTGTACACATGAAGTATATTATATTGAATGTCTATGCAGGAGTAGGTTTAATAATTAATAAAAAAATAGGAGTGCGGTAAGCTACTACAAACAGTATAGTGAACGCATTATTGTGGCCAAGATAGACACGAAGCGCACGCCTACTACAGTAGTAGAAGTTTATATGCCAACCAGCTCTGCAGATGAAGAAATTGATGAAATGTATGATGAGATAAAAGAAATTATTCAGGTAGTGAAGGGAGACGAAAATTTAATAGTCATGGGTGACTGGAATTCGAGAGTAGGAAAAGGGAGAGAAGGAAACATAGCAGCTGAATATGGATTGGGGGTAAGAAATGAAAGAGGAAGCCGTCTGGTAGAATTTTGCACAGAGCATAACTTAACCATAGCTAACACTTGGTTCAAGAATCATAAAAGAATGTTGTACACATGGAAGAATCCTGGAAATACTAGAAGGTATCAGATAGATTATATAATGGTAAGACAGAGATTTAGGAACCAAGTTTTAAATTGTAAGACATTTCCAGGGGCAGATGTGGACTCTGACCACAATCTATTGGTTATGAACTGTAGATTAAAACTGAAGAAACTGCAAAAAGGTGGGAATTTAAGGAGATGGGACCTGGATAAACTGACTAAACCAGAGGTTGTACAGAGTTTCAGGGAGAGCATAAGGGAACAATTGACAGGAATGCGAGAAAGAAATACAGTACAAGAAGAATGGGTAGCTCTGAGGGATGAAGTAGTGAAGGCAGCAGACAATCAAGTAGGTAAAAAGACGAGGGCTAGTAGAAATCCTTGGGTAACAGAAGAAATATTGAATTTAATTGATGAAAGGAGAAAATATAAAAATGCAGTAAATGAAGCAGGCAAAAAGGAATACAAACGTCTCAAAAATGAGATCGACAGGAAGTGCAAAATGGCTAAGCAGACATGGCTAGAGGACACTAGGGGCAAGATAGATACTGCCTACAGGAAAATTAAAGAGACCTTTGGAGAAAAGAGAACCACTTGTATGAATATCAAGAGCTCAGATGGAAACCCAGTTCTAAGCAAAGAAGGGAAAGCAGAAAGGTGGAAGGAGTATATAGACGGTCTATAAAAGGGCAATGTACGTGAGGACAATATTATGGAAATGAAAGAGGATGTAGATGAAGATGAAATGGGAGATACGATACTGCGTGAAGAGTTTGACAGAGCACTGAAAGACCTGACGGCCTTGGGAGAGCCAGTCCTGACAAAACTCTACCCTCTGGTGAGCAAGATGTATGAGACAGGCGAAATACCCTCAGACTTAAAGAAGAATATAATAATTCCAATCCCAAAGAAAGCAGGTGTTGACAGATGTGAAAATTACCGAACAATCAGTTTAATAAGTCACGGATGCAAAATACCAACATGAATTCTCTACAGACGAATGGAAAAACTGGTAGAAGCCGACCTCGGGGAAGATCAGTTTGGATCCCGTAGAAATATTGGAATACGTGAGGCAATACTGATCCTACGACTTATCTTAGAAGCTAGATTAAGGAAAGGCAAACCTACGTTTCTAGCATTTGTAGACTTAGAGAAAGCTTTTGACAATGTTGACTGGAATACTCTCTTTCAAATTCTAAAGGTGGCAGGGGTAAAATACAGGGAGCGAAAGGCTATTTACAATTTGTACACGAACCAGATGGCAGTTATGAGAGTCGAGGGACATGAAAGAGAAGCAGTGGTTGGAAAGGGAGTGAGACAGGGTTGTAGCCTATCCCCGATATTATTCAATCTGTATATTGAGCAAGCAGTGAAGGAAACAAAAGAAAAATTTGGAGTAGGTATTAAAATCCATGGTGAAGAAATAAAAACTTTGAGGTTTGCCATGACATTGTAATTCTGTCAGAGACAGCAAAGGACTTTCTGCTGCCTCTAAGTACTGCTGCTCTCTCAAGTTATGGCAGCTGCTTTCTAGGTGGTAGTGTCATCATTTGCACAACTTTTCATTCATTGCAATTCAGACAATTTTTTTTTTTTCAAAATGTTTATTATAATAAACAGAAACCTAGCTTGTGAATCAATGTATCTATTAGTGGAAACTGGATCAAAATCTGTACAGCAGTTCCCGAATTGGCCTACACATACAGATGAACGCAAGGAAGCAACCTTAATTTACACGTGTATAGAGGTTTGTTTGTAAATGCCCACATGCGTGCAAGCACTGAACATACGTAGTTAAGTACAAAGCACTGTATGCATATTACCTAACAAGAAAAAAAGAAAACTTTTCACAATCACACTCAGACAAAACCATTTATTATTGGTTCAAATAAAGTTATTATTAAACACAGTCAATTTAGAAGTAAACTGTTAATCACTGATGCAATATGTACTTCTATTCCTGTTGGGAATGTTACTGTGGGGGTCAAATACAAGTCGGGCATCACAGGAATATAAAGAAGAGGAAAAGAAGTGCAGGAAAAGAATATGTAGAGAGAACACGCAAGGAAGTCCACAATCATAAACGAGGCCCACCATGGGGTTGTCAACGTAAGTGTTACTCGTTTCAGTGAAGAACAACGCGAAACAGTGTTCAAAAGGTTTTGGAATATGTGTGACCTTAGTTTACTAAATGCGTATATTAGTGTGTGTGTGTGTGTGTGTGTGTGTGTGTGTGTGTGTGTGTGTGAACCTAGTGAAGAAAAGATATGGTGCAAGTGGAAATGAGAGCAGGAGACAACACACCCGTGAGTTTTATATTTCGTTAGATGGTAGTGATAAAAAGAGTTTGCAAAC
Organism: Schistocerca serialis cubense; assembly: GCF_023864345.2. Taxonomy (NCBI): domain Eukaryota; kingdom Metazoa; phylum Arthropoda; class Insecta; order Orthoptera; family Acrididae; genus Schistocerca; species Schistocerca serialis. Next base: position 449,717,198 of record NC_064646.1, on the reverse strand, counting down.
AGGCATTGATATCTTTGATTGGAATCAGTAACTGTCGACTTTCAAGGGCAGTTTCACAGAAACAGACTGTGGGAACACAAAACAAGATGGTCGTGGAAGACATGGAAATTTACCCAATAAAATTAGTGAACATCAGTCCAATTTAATTGTAAATCATATTAATAGTTTTCCATTGTGTGAAAGTCATTATTCGAGAGCTTCTACTCTGAACAGAAAATATTTGCCGAAGGTCTTAATGCAGCTATGATGTATAAACTTTATGTTACTTGGATGAAACAGGAACATAATCCTGGAGATATTGTTAATGAGTATATTTACAGGGATATTTTAAATATAAAATTCAACCTCTCTTTTTCCTCACCATCTACTGACACATGCAAGATGTGCGATTCATTGCGCATAAAACTTTCACATCCAGAGGGAGATGTTGAAAAAGCTAGCGTCCAAAAAGAGTTAGATTTGCATCAATTAAAAGCACAACAGGCATATAATAATCTAAAGACTGATACATCTTATTCTAAAGTTCACAGTTCTGTGAAAGTGATAGCATTCAATTTACAACAAGCTCTGCCTACACCCCATATACACACTAGTGAAGTTTTCTACAAGAGACAGTTGTGGACTTATAACTTTTGTGTGCATGATTGTACTTCAGATGATGTGCACATGTATGTATGGCCAGAACATATGGTAGGACAGGATGGTGTTGAAATAATATCATGTTTAATTAAATATGCTCCAACAATCTTCAAAATATTGATAAATTAATCGTGTATTCTGACAACTGTTTTGCTCAAAATAAGAATATATTCTTAGTATGTTTTTTGTTGCAACTTATTCACAACATATATGATAAGGAAATAGTTCACAAGTATCTAGTATCGGGTCATAGCTACCTACCATGTGATAAGGACTTTGGACTCAGATACGAATAAGAGATTGGAAAAATATGTATATACACCTGCTGTATGGGTAGATCTTATAAAAAATACTAGGAGAGGTAAAAGAAAATTTAATGTAGGCTAAGTGAAATGCAACAGGTTGATTTCTGAAGTTCAAAGCCTTTAGCTGATAAAATACCTGGATGGATGGATGGATATGGTGTTATGGGCGCTCAACAGTGTAGTCTTTAGCGCCCGAACGGAAACAACAACGGACGAGTGTCACTAGAATGCAGCAAGTGCAAAAATAAGACTAAAATTAAAGGCGACAGTCTACATAGGCAGTGTGCACGTCAACAGTAGCAAAGTGGAAAGCAGCACGTAAAGAGGAGAACTGCAAGAGAACGTAGGGGAAGGGGTTAAAATGAAACACATAGCACATGGTCGGAACTGGCCTATTACAAGAATAAGAAGGAGTGGTCAGCCACTCGGCAACACACTAAAAATTCCAACCTAAAATTTTAGGCTGAAGCCCATAAACATCACAGTACCTTAAAACTTTCTTGACACTCGCCTCGTCATCGGCTAAAATCGAGGGCAGATCCCCACTAACATTAACTTCCGCCCTGACAGAACGATATAAATCACACTCAACTAAAATGTGGCGTACAGTGATTCGTACGCCACAGGCATCACACAGCGTGGGTTCCTCTCGCCGTAGTAAGAAGGCATGCGTGAGAGGACAGTGCCCTATGCGAAGACGTGTAAGGGTCACTTCGTCCCGCCTAGGTGACCGGCAGGAGGAACACCACGGCTGGATGGTGGGTTTCACCAACCGCAGCTTATTTTCCCTCACCGCCAGCCATTCCTCCTCCCACAATTGCATAGACTTCTGCCGCAGCACAGAAACGACACCTTGCAAAGGAATAGAACATTGTGTCACCTCCGGTAATCTGCAGGCGTCCTCGGCAGCTCGATCAGCTTGTTCATTTCCTCGTATGCCCACATGCCCTGGCACCCAGCAAAAGGACACTTGCTTGCCCTGTCGTTGGAGGATGTACAGTTGGTCGTAAATCAGCTGTTTCAACTTCTCCGCTGGGTACAGGTTCTGCAGTGACTTTAATGTGCTCAGTGAGTCAGAGCAAATTAGAAAGTGTTTGCCCTGAGTACACCGTATCTGCTCCAATGCCTTCAGGATCGCGTGAAGTTCTGCGGAAAAAACAGTGTATTCCAGGGGAAGGCTAATCCTGATGACACGTTCAGGGAACACTACTGAGCAGCCAAGAAAATCCCCCTGTTGGGATCCATCAGCATAGACTGCTGTAAAATCATGATGCCTATCTAAAATATTAAAAAACAAAGATTTGAAAGTAAAATCTGATGTACTGTCTTTCTGAAAATTTGCCAAATCTAAAATCAGTCTGGGCCTCTGGAGGAGCCAAGGTGGATATCTGCTCCAACCTCGACATGAAACATTAAAACCGGCCACATCCATCTCTAAAATGCAATCCTTTGCACGAATCCCATAGGGCCTTGTTGCTTGCTGCCGGCTGCGAAAAAGCCTTTCCAGTGGAAGCCGAGCAACAGTGCGGTATGCAGGTGTGTATGGTGTGGATAATGTTTTATAGGCCTGGCGCACCATTAGTAGATGCCGCCGGAGGTGAAGTGGCGGTTCACCTGCCTCTGCACAGAGGCTCGGTATGGGGCTTGTTCTGAACACCCCAGTGGCTAACCGAATTCCCTCATGGTGCACCACATCCAACAGCTTCAAATAAGTGGGTCTTGCAGACCCATACACCGTGCATCCATAATCAAGCCGGGACCGCACGAAGGCTCTGTAAAACTGGAGCAGACCAGTCCCGTCTGCTCCCCATGTCTGGTGACAGACATTTTAAAATAGACAGTGCCTTAAGAGACCGTCTTTTCAGATCCTTAATGTGTGGCAGCCACGTAAGCTTAGAATCAAAAGTGAGGCCCAGAAACTTCACCGTGTCTTTAAAATTCAGAACGGTGTCCCTCATCCTCAACTCAGGCAAGTCAAAAGTGGAACGAGAATGGTTAAAAAGAACACACACTGACTTATCAGTTGAAAACTTAAAACCACTCTTCTGTGCCCATTCATCCAAACGCTGCAGAGTGAGTTGCAACTGACGGGTCGTCGTTGCAAGGCTTGAAGAAGAGCAAAATACAGAGAAATCGTCCACAAACAAGGAACACTGCACAGGACTTTTCACGACAGACGTAATACTATTAATAGCAATGGCAAAGACCGTCACACTTAAAACACTACCTTGAGGGACACCGTTCTCTTGCTCAAAGCGACCAGACAGTACGTCTCCGACTCGGTACCGAAAATAACGTGGCGACAGGAAGGACCGAATAAAATTGGGAAGATATAAAAAAAAAAAAAACCATTTGTGGAGCTGCCTGATGATAAGATGCCTCCAAGGAGTGTCGTATGACTTTTCAATGTCAAAAAATATTCCCAACAGGTGATGCTGGCACAGGAAAGCCTGTTGTATAGCAGCCTCCAGGAGGGCCAGGTTATCAAAGGTGGAGCGATACCTCCTGAACCCACATTGAAAGCGACTAAGGAGTTGTCTGGATTCTAACATCCAGACAAGGCGGCGGTTGACCACCCGCTCCAAGGTCTTTCCCACGCAGCTAGTGAGGGCAACACTACGGTAACTACCCGGGCACGTGCGGTCTTTCCCAGGTTTTAAAAGAGGAATTAAAATTGCTTCACGCCATGAGTTGGGGAAGTGACCGGGCATCCAAACAAGATTAAAAAGTCGGAGGAGGATTTCTTTATTTCTCCCTGTGAGGTGCCGCAGCATGCTATAGTGGATTCTATCCTGACCAGGGGATGTATCACGAGCCCCACACAATGTAGAATCCAGTTCCCACATGGAAAATGGGCAGTTGTACTCTTCTGTATTGGGTGAGCGGAAGTCAAAACTGCTCCTCTCAGCAGCCACTCTGTGGGGCTGGATTCTGACTGGCGGTTGTAGTAATAGCTGCAAAATGAGCTGCCATAGACTGGGCAATATCTTTTGGGGTCGTTTGGAGAGTACCATTCCACATTATAGCAGCCATAGGGCACCTCCAACCTCTCCCAGAAATCCCCCTGATGATCTCCCATCAATGGAACTTCGTGTAGAACGATTAATGGTGTTCAGGAACTGCTGCCATGACCTCTTCTTGCTCTCTCGTATAATCCGATGACACTTTGCCCTCACCACCCGAAAGGCTGCATGGTTCTCTACAGTCGGCCGGCATTTGAACCTACACAGAGCTGCCTGCCTAGCCCTGATTGCAGAGCGGCATTCGTCGCTCCACCAAGGGACAGGCTGCCGCTTCGGTTGTCCTGTGGACTGTGGGATAGACACTTCACAGGCACTGTGGATCACTTCAGTAATATGATCCACCCATTCCTGGACACTGACCCGATGTCCAAACTGGGCTAGCTGACTATACAGTGCCCAGTTGGCTCTACCGAGCACCCATCGATGCGGTTTCCTTTCCGGTTCCACTGCATGTGGCAGGTAAATCCAGACGGGGAAGTGATCGCTGCCATGTAAGTCATCAACCACTTCCCATTCAGCAGTGTGGGCGATGGCTGGAGAGCAAAGCGATAGATCAATGGCAGAGAACGACCCAGTTGCGATGAAAAGATTCGTGCTTTGACCTGTATTTAGCAAATAGGCACTGGAAGACAGAAGAAGCCTCTCGATTGCTCTACCCCTGGGGCAAGTACTCACAGAGCCCCAAAGCATATTGTGTGCATTAAAATCACCACAGAGGATGAAGGGGTGGGGGAGCTGTGTACGAAGATCACTGAGAGCCTCTTCGTCGAGCACATCATGTGGGGGCAGGTAAAGCGAACATACTGTTAGCATATGACGCACATGTACTAATATTGCAACTGCCTGTAAATTCGTCGAGAGGGAGAGAGGCGAGGAGTGGTAGTCGGTGTTGACGAAGATACCTACTCCTCCTTGAGCTCTCTGTCCACTCAGGTCGTCCTTTTAGTGGAGGACATAACCACGTAGCTCAGGGGTGTATGTTTCACTAAATTTGTCTCTTGCAGACATACACACATAGGTCCATCCTGAATCAATAGACGTAGTTCCCCCACATGTGTCCTGAACCCTTGCAGGTTCCATTGTAATATGGGAGCCATCACGGTGGTTGTATTTTCTGCCTCTCTTTCCTCCGAGGTGGGGAGACTGCAGCGGGTGGAGGCTCAGTCTTGAGGCGAGATGATTGCCCCATATCCTCAGACTCCATCAGCTCTGGGGAAAGAGTCTGATGAAGTGTCTGGTGGGACCACATTAACATGATTTGAGGGTTTACCAGCCGATTTAATCTGTTGGTGTTGCTTGACGTTTGCTTTCCTTTGTTTAGGGGGCTTTGCTGGAACTGGAGCTGGGGTGTTTATGACCATGCTGGGCTTTGGAACAGCCTCAGCCATCGGAGATGCCTGGGGCTCTTCAATGTTAGCTACTGTACCTTTCTCTGCTGTTCGAGGAGGGGCTACAGGCTCTGATACACTTGCTGCCTTGCAAGTGCACTGACATGTGCAGGTGTTCGTGCCAACACTAACAACCTCTGTCTGTGTAGATGCATCGACTTTTGGAGGCAGCTTCTGAACAATGGAGGCAAAAGACGTAACGAATGTGGGGGGCTGCATGGCCTTAAAGATCTTTTTGGCTTCACGGTAGGGGATACGCTCAGTTGTTTTTATTTCTTGTATTTTATGTTCCTCTAGGAAGATTACACAGTCCCTACTCCGAACAGGGTGCCTTTCAGAACAGTTTATACATCTGCCAGGAGACGAACAGTCAACTCCGTCATGGGCAGCCTTACTACAGTTGCCACACATCGCTTCTCCTTTACACCCTAGAGTTGTATGCCCAAAACGCTGGCACTTAAAACAGCGCATTGGGTTTGGGACATACAATTGTACGTTTAGTCGAAGAAATACTGCCTTGACGTGTTCTGGGAGTTTGGGGGTATTGAAAGTAAGAATGAAGGAGTCAGATTTCACCAGGTTCCCATCCACCCTTTTCATGATGTTCTGAACGTCAACAATTCCCTCCTGAGCCCACTCACTCTTTAATTCTTCTACAGGAATGTCAATGAGATCCCTACACCCTTACTCCCTTACTAGAGTTCAGGGTGCTGTGAAGCTCTGTATCGATTGTGTATTCCCCCAAGCTTTTAGCTGTTTGAAGGTTAACTGCTTGCTGAGAAGTTGGTGTTTCAACAAGCAGTGTCCCATTCCGTAAACGCTTCACTGATTTTAAAGTTCCAGTTATTCCTTCTAGACCCTTTTGGATATAGAATGGCAAAACCTTTTCAAAGGAACCCTCTTTCCTTTTTCTTATTAAAAACACATTCTGGTTGTCAGTATGTGCTCTGTTACTCTGAACTGCTGTACGTTTGCTGACGCCTGAGTCAGGAGGACTGGCTAACCTAGCCCTCTTGTTTGATTGGGTGTTAGTGCCTACCAGCAGTCCACCCATCCCACTGGCCAGCGAAAAATTAGAAGGAGAAAAAGAGGAAGAATTCGTGGTATCCATGGTCGTCCCACAAGCAGCTAGGGAAACTTATGTCCATCCAGACAGAGCCCCCCATGCCTGAATAAGCCTTGTACAACTGAGGTGCGGCAGGTTCCCCAGAGGTTGCCCGCTAGCGACTGTTCCACCTCAGCAGCCATGCATCTTATCGGCGTGCAGCACACCTTAAGACTGAAGGTTTTTTTTACAGAGCTATGTACCGTCCTCGCGATCCAGGCAATCAAGCCAAGATCCCCGGTCCCTACGACACATAACGTTCCACCGTTGCGCCACATGGTGGTCGCTGAAGCATGCCCAGAGCTTACGGTATCAGCAGACTGGCGGCGCACACCAGTCCACAGCTCGAGGACCCTAGGTTCGCCAACCCCGTACCCAGCAAATGAATGCTGAGCCCCCTGAGGGAGATAAAATACCTAATCATAAATTTACCGAAGATAAAGAACCTTTTGCTTTCAATTGCATTTCAGTGCTGAAAGTCTCTGCTGAACAACCATGGAAATATTGTGTCAGGTGTTGTTATTCAGATGGTATAGAGCAAGATGCATATGTGAATATTGTTAAAGGACAAAGGAGAAAGAATAAACACACACTTGAACTACAACATGTTCAGCTAGTACCAAAATATTCCTACCCACGGCCAATAATCCCTAAGAATTTCAACAGTAGCGTCATAATTTCTCCACAATATTTCGGCAGACGTACATGCTGCCACCTTCAGGCGGTTCCTGACGAATGCTGTGATGTTCCTCTTGGCGCACTATATATAGTAGCCTTTACCCCCTCCACAGTTCCTCTCCTGGTGTCTTTGGTCCGGCCGGCACGGCGGCTACTGGAGGTGGTGGGGGAAGCGGCGCCAGGGTCCTAACTGGGGCTGCAGTCTCCCTGCTGCTGCCGTCAGGGACGATCCTCGATCTCTGGGACCGCATCTTTCTCTCCAGGCTGAGTGCAGGGTTCCAAGCCTGACTAAGTTGAAGGCCACTGTCTTTATTAATTAGATCGTCCTGTAGTCGGATTTTGATTGCCTCTTTAGTAACACAATCCCAGAAGTTGGAACATTGCCAGAGTATTTTTGTTTTTTATAGTCCATAGTATGGCCAGTCTTTATACAATGGTCAGTCACGGCTGATTTAGTGGCCTGGCGTAATTCAGTATGGCGCTTGTGTTCGCGGCACTTCTCTTCTACAGTGCGGACTGTCTCCCCAATGTATGATTTTCCGCACTGACAGGGAATTTTATAAACACCTGGTTTTCGAACTCAGTAGAGTCAAGGTTTTTGCAAGGGGTCGGAATACACATTTCACATAGTTTTTCCCCAGGATTCTACCGATTTTTCTTGAGGTGTTTCCGACAAACAGAATGCACGCTAATGACTTATGTTGTTCTGTTTCTTCTTCTTGTTCTCTTGGCGCAGTCTGTCTGAGTGTGTGTCTTATTTGCTTCTCGTTGTACCCATTTTTCCCAAATGTTGTCTCGAGGTGCTGCAGTTCTGCTGGAAGGCTCTCCTGATCACAGATCGATCGTGCCCTGTGAACAAGTGTGCGCAAAGTGCCTTCACGCAGGGAGTTGTGGTGGCAACTGACGGCATGCCAAATAGGGCACCAGTAGTGTGCTGCTCGACACAGTCACTTCGAGAAGTATCTACACACAATGTTGGAAAGTGAAATGAAACAGAACGAGCATGCAAAGGTGGTAATAGTGAAGGCAAATTTGTTGACTTTGAGAATTTTAGGAAAGTGTGGTTGATCTGTATAAAATACTTGAGTATCGTTCCAAGTGTTGGGTATCCCCATAATGTAGGATTTAAGGAAGACATCAAAGCAATTCAGAGTTGGGCTGTTAGACCAACATGTGAGTATTAGAGAGAAAAGCTTCATGAAGTCAAATGAAAATTCCTGGAGGGAAAACAACATTCTTTGGGTCTAGTGCAGCAGGGGATACAACCCGTCTGCTTTGGACAATGACGTCACAAGTCGCCAGATAGCAGTTTACCATTTTCGCTTTTGCTGTTATGTTTCAGTTTCGTTTTTTTACTGATTGCTTAATAAAGTTGATCTGTTTATTCTATCTCGTGAGATTTTTTTTTTTAAAGCCAAAAAACACTTATCAGCCACTGAAGGGAGCTACAACACTAAGAAGAATCGCTTCTCGATTGGCGACTTGTGACGTCAATGTCCAAAGCCGACGGGTTGTATCCCCTGCTACACTAGTCCCCATTCTTTTTGTGGAACAGTATTGGAAAAACTTAGAGAACTGTCACGCCAGTGCAAAACGATTCTACTGCCACCAACGTATATTTTGCACAGAGACCGTGAAGATATTAAGATAAGAAAAATTAAGGCTCTTATGAAGGCATATAGACGGTCTTTATCCCTCACTATTTGCGAGTGGAACAGGAAAGAAAATGACTAGTGGTGGTACAAGGTATCATCCACCATTCACTATGTGGTGGCTTGCGGAGTGTGTATGTAGGTGTAGACTGTGTAACCAGTTTTACAATTTCGGCTGAAATAGCCCTTTCTCACTAGGATCCTAAGTTCCATGGAATTGTTTGACTGCATTAACACACTTTTTTTGCGTATTTGCAGTATATTTCACATATTAGACAGTGATACAAGAAAACGTTGTTTAATTAGTGGGTAACATATCATCACATATTTTTGTCTCAATTTATTGTACTTGGTTTTTGGTTGTTATACTAGACCAGCTCACATATTCATGTTTTTGTGATGTTCATCCATTATAAAGTAGGGCTGTCGATATTTGTAAAAATTTCAGGAATCCAATATATCAATATTTTAAAAAAACTATCATTTTCAGCGCTCGATCTATCAAAAGAAAAGTATCAATATATCGGAAGAAAAAATATCGACATACCAGCCTATAAAAATATCAGCTACACAGTGTAAATATACTGCCGATTTTGGAGGTGTGTATTCCAGTACTGAGTTATTATTAGATATTCCGTAGGGCAAGAGCTGAAAGGAAAATGCATGTTTACACTTGGCAATAACCACATTGCTAACACTCTTAACTGCAAGTGACACAATAAAAAGTATCCAATGGATCCATCACTCAATTTCATCACTTATTAGATTTGTCCAGAACACTTTGTGTCAACCCCCCTGTTTCTTCATTTCACCTAACACCAGCAAATTAATGGCTGTAGTATCAAAACTGCACGAAGTTAAACGTAGCAGTTTCTGTCGACAGCACCGAGCACCGGTTACGTCCGTTTCCCCCCAAATGTCTGCACCCACCCGAAGGGCAATCTTGTCATTTAGATTTTTGTTCATAACTTTCAGCAACTGTTTTTGAAGAATGGCAATGTTAAAGCTGTTTTTAATGCAACTGGTGCACTATTTTTTTCACATCTTGTTATTCCATTCACATCCCCCCCCCCCCAAAAGTGCAATCTGAGTACTACTGTGTACCACCTAAACTTGCTCCACACAGTCAAAAAGAAAGACAGGATGTGATGAAAGCTCAAAAAAGTAGAGAGTCTTCTCCACACAGTAAAAGTATAATTATGTTCTACTACAATCTCACAATCACAATTTCAAGTACTTATCAAAAATTGCAAAAAAATATCACACAAGATAAAAATATCCGTACTCGATACTGCCACTACAATATATCAGTGTAAAAACTTCTGCCAATCGTTTTCTTTTTTAAAAAAATGTCGATTTATCAATGTAATGATATTTTACCAACAGCCCTATTAGAAAGTATACCCAAATAAACTGATACGAAATATTATTACTGCTCCCTTTTGTAGCATCCAGGCTACTGTAAGTCTTTCAGGACAGATAACACATGTGCTATTATCCCACACACTTATTTATTTTTTAGCTTTTGCAGTATTCAATTGATTCGAAAGTACTCCATTATAAAATTTCTCAACGAGTGAGACACTAACCAGCACGGACAAGCATTACAAGGATACCAAATGTCCAGACAACTGAATTTCAGGCAATCCATTGTATGGTTCACTGAATGCCTGCATGGTGCCACCACCCCCCCCCCCCCCCCAATCGCAGAGACTGATATACTGGACGACCACAGGCTCCTAGCTTGCTAACTCGTTAGTTGGCCCCATCTGCCCACCTGAAAGTCTCCCATCAGGGCATGAAGCATGGACCACTCAAACCCTTTATCAGAGTTAGATCTGAAGCTCTGAGGGCAACATCAAATATCAAAAAACAAGTCCCTCCCCATGGGATGACTCTTTATACCAGTAGAGGAGAACAAACAAAAGCTCAGCTCTGAACTGCACACTGTGCCTTTTACAGACTGCGTGATCTTGTTAACGCAATATCATATAATCATTATCATCACCATCACCATCCTAAATACCATTCTAATGATGCTTCTCCTTTTAGACTATTTCTTTCGAGTGCCAGTGTGACCTCCTTTGTTTTGGTGTGGAAGCCTTGTCATTGCACAAAAAATCTGTACTGTAATTATGTTGCTCCAGAGAAAAATACCCACGTGTGGAGATGGCCGATACAAGGAACACAATATGCAGCGAATCCATGTAACCAATTACAAACCTTCCCCTCATTCTATTGCACTGGTGATCCCAAGCATAACAAGACATCTGTTACCATGCCAGTTTATAGAACTACACACATTTAGCAAGCAGCAGTATAGACCGTTATACATGCTCAGAGAAGGATTTAGTAACTAACAAATGTCAGCATTCAGTGTCACAACAATAAATTACTTTTTCAGTACATGTAACATTTACATTTCCTTGCAGTAAAATATGAATTTAATCTTTCAATCAGGAATTAAATATTTTCCCAGTTTTGCATTATAGTAACATTTTTTCACTCCTGCACCACACAACAAATACGAAATCTATTCTCAGAACAATTATGGGTGGATTACAAATAATGGAGGTGGTAAACAGTGTGTCTGAGGTGAGGGGTGGGATGGGCGGAGGGGAGACGGGGTGTAGAATGCTCAACAATTATACCAACAGGAACAAGGCAAATTGTTGCTGAGCCTCCAGGCAATGTCCTTCACAGCTAACAACAAGCATGCGCACATACACCGTATGTGAGGGAAAAGGGGCGGGGGGCTACTTTTTTCGGTCTTTCTCATGAGCTTGCCACCACAAAATTTCAGATTGTCAGTTAGCAATCAGTAACAAAAAAGTGTTTTGAAAATTACTAACGTTTACATATATTTAAACACCCCTTTCGTCATAAGAAATGAAACTGCAATGTAAATTCTGATATATCGCAAATAAAGTACGAAAATCGGAAAGCGAGCGAAATACTTTTACCAAATTTGAGCACTTTACAGATAAGGATTAGATCAATGAGAATAATTACCCTTTACCACTCGGGAAGGAGAAATGGGGGCGACTGTTGCTCAACATTAGTACACAGATCGTAGCGTTCTAGTAACGACATAAACATACATGCAAACGATTATCAGCAATCAGACTCCCGAGTTCAGCGACTTTGAGACAGAAATTAAGTCCACAACACAAAGCTATAATTGTCACGAATCTGAAACACATACACTTTTGCACAATGTATAATAAACAACTGAACGCATATATCATCGACATGAAATTGAAGTAGATAATAACCCAATTATATTTGGACGTTATTTCAAACTGGTGAAATTATTTAAAAATACGCACGAAAAACAACCAACCCAAAAACTTTGTTAGTCAGGCATATTTAAAGTGGCAGAAAGTAGTAACTATTATGTGGACAAATGGGTAGAGATTTCCAAGAGCAAACTGACTGTTTCAGACTCAACCATCGAAGGAAATTAAGTTTAGCTAAACGTATTATGGCCAGGTCACTGAGTTTCCTTCATGTAGAACGTACTTACCAGGAAAATGTGACTTATTAGAAGAAAATATTCATCAACGGATACTAACAGAAAAATGATACGGATTTCAAAACCCCACTATATCTGACTGTTGCCCGCCTGTAAACTGAAGAACGAGCAGCATAGTCCGCACCCTCTGCCCCACTACACCACGAGCACCATCCAGACTGCTGTCACACTATTCTAGTAATCGGTGAGGACATACACAAACAAGAACTGTCCCTATAGTCACAACAGTATTTTTGCTTACCCGTACTTTCGAAGCTGCTGCAGTCCTCTGCGTCCTGACCTTCAGGAATTACGATGTGACCCTTAACATTTCGCATTCTCTATTTCAAAACACTCCCTCAGATATCGCACGAGTTCGCGGCCCTGGCTACGCAGCAGGCTTTGTTCCTCCGTTTCACTTCACATTTTTCGTTGCTACCACTCGTCGCACTGGACGTGGTTTGCAATGAAACAGAAGTGAACAAACACTAAAAACAGCACAAACTAATAACTAGACTTCTTATTAGACAATGAGAAACGACAGCACCGGTCACACGTGAGACGCTCACTGTTGCGTTTCAGACACGCGCGCATCAAATTTTGCAACGTTGCTCATGCTGCCTGCTTGTGCGCTTTCAGTCATTGGCTGGCTTCCTGCGGTCGCATAGCAACGAAACGACGCTGTCTACCTCCCAGACAAAAGACTGTAAGAACAAAGAGGGACGAGGAGCGTTGGCATCCTACGTTCGTGTTTTGTACTCCTGCTCCTCCAAAAGTAAAACTGATCACTGTGAAATGACGTAATGGTCATGGGGATAGCCAAGAGCATCTAGTTTTCTGAGGGTCACACTCGAATCCCGTCACCGATAAGGGTTAAGCTCTTCACTCATTTCAAAATAAGAAAAACTGAGCAAAACACAACTGAAATTAAACCCGCGGCCTAGATAATGGTAAAGCGCAGTACTTAAAACATGCGCTAACGGCTACAGCGCAATTTTTTGCTGAGGTTGCCGTATCGCAAATATGGTACGTCAGGCCCGACATCAACCGGTATCTTAAACAACCATAGATAAAAAGCTGCCTCAATAAAGTGTCTGCATAACAAAGGCTGCTTTCCAATGTTATACGAGTCCTTAGAACCACATCTTTTAAATGAACGTCCACACAGCACTGAGACGCTTGGGAGCGTTTATTTTCCACTAAGCGTGTTAACAATATAGCGAATACAGACATCATTAACTAATGTGATCAACGCAAGAAACACACACCAACAGAATATACGTATATCAACACACACTGCAGTGCTAGACGCAAAACCGAATTGGATTATATACGAATTAGATAGGTTGAAGAGGGAAAAATATCTTGGGAACTGGGTAACAGTAACAAGTAATGAGAGAACAGGGTGCAGTTCTTTAACTTCAACTACATTTGAGCTTGTATGTAGCTAATATCTACATACTCTGCAAAACACAGAGAGGTGCATGACAGAGGGTACATTCCACTAGACCAGTTATTAGGTTTTCTTCATGTTCCATTCATTTATGGAGTGCGGGAAGAATGGTTGTTTGAATGCCTCTACGTGTGCAGTAGTTATTCTAATCTTATTCTGACGAACCCAATGTAAGTGATACGTAGGGGATTGTAGTATTTTCCTAGATTAATCATTTAAAACCGGTTCTTGAAACTTTGTCAATAGACTTTCTTGGAATAGCTTACGTCTATCTTCAAGAGTCTTCCAGTTGAGTTCCCTAATTATCTCTGTGACACTAGCCCATGAATCAAACAGACTTGTGACCATTTGTGCTGCCCTTCTCTGTATACATTCAATATCCACTGTTAGTCCTATTTGGTACAGGTCCCACACACTTGAGCAATATTCTAGAACTAGTCGCATGAGTGATTTGTAAGCAGTCTCCTCTGTAGACTGATTACACTTCCCCGGTATTCTATCAATAACCCGAAATCTACCACCTGCTATAGCCATGACTGCATCTATGTTACCATTCCATTTCATACCCCTACAAAGTGTTACATTCAGGTATTTGTGTGAGTTGGCCAATTCCAACAGTGACGCATTGATTTTATAGTCATTGGATACTACATTTTTTCATTTTATGAAGTGCACAATTTTACATTTATGAACATTTAAAGAAAGTTGCCGATCTTTGCACCATTTTGAAATCTTATCGAGATCTGACTGAATTTTTATGCAGCTTCTTTCAGACAGTACTTCATCATAGATAACTGCATCATCTGCAAACAAGTCTAAGGTTACTATTAATATTGCCTCCAAGGTCATTAATATACAACATGAACAGCAAGGATCCCAACACATTTCCCTGGGGGACACCTGAATTTACATTATATCTGATGATGACTCTGCATCGAAGACAACATTCTGCATCCTAGATAACATTCTGCATTCTCCCTACCAAAAAGTTCTCATTCCAATCACAAATTTCACTTGATACCTCATATGATCATACTTTTGACAATAGGCGTAGATGTGGTACTGAGTCAAATGCTTTTCAGGAATCAAGAAATACTCCCTCTACCTGACTATCTTGGTCCAGAGCTTTCAGGATGTCATGTGAGAAAAGTGTGAGTTGAGTCTCACATGATCGATTGTTTTAGAATCCATGCTGGCGGGCATTGAGTAGGTCATTCTGTTCAAGATTCCTCATTATCTTTGAGATTGGAATGTGCTCTAAGATTCTCCAACAAATCAATATCAAGGATATTGGTTGGTAGTTTTGTGGATCAGTTCTACTACATTTCCTGTAGACGGGTGTGAACTGTGCTTTTTTCCAAGAACTGTGCATGGTTTTTTGTTTGAGAGGTCTATGAGAGATTATAGTCAGAAAAGGGGCTAACTCAGCCACAAATTCAGTATAGAACCTGACAGGGATTCCATCGAGTTCTCGATCTGTGTTCAATTTTAAAGATTTCTGCTGTTTCTCTTGTCAGTGGTATGAGGATTAAATTGGGGCAATTCACCTGGATTTTCTTTGTGAAGGAACATGTGAAAATGGAGTTAAGCATTTCAAATTTTGCTTTGATACCCTCAATTTCAGTTCCTGTATAATTTGCTAGGGACTGGACACTTACTTTGGTGCCATTAACAGCTTTTACATACAATCAGAACTTCTTTGGATTCTGTGAAATATCATTTGACAATACTCTCCTATGGTAGTCACTGAAGCCATCATGCATTGCTCTTTTGTGGCCAAATGCATTTCATTCAGCAACTATCTATAGCTGTACACTTTGTTTTAAACCTATTACACAGTAATCGCTGTTTCTTTAGAAGTATCTTTACACTCACTGTTTACCATGGAGGTTTCCTCCCATTACGAACTGTTCTACTGAGTACATAGCCATCTTGTGCATGGTCAACGATTCTATTAAATTTGAGCCATAGTTCCTCTTTATGTTCCTGCCCTGTGCTGAAAGTTTCAAGTTCCTCACTGAGATATGACACTACTGATTATTTTTCTAGTTTACTGAACATATATATCTTTCTTCTTGTTTTAGTTGTGCTTTGTACTTTGACAATCATTATTGCCACAACCATGTCATGGTCACTGATACCAGTCTCAGTGTGGACAACCTCAAAGAGGTCAGGTCTATTTGTTGCCATTAGAAGCAATAAAGTTTCATCATGGGTAGGGTTCCTAACAATCTGTTGTAGGTAGTTTTCAGAGAAGGCATTTAGTAATGTTTTTCAGTATGTCTCATCGTGCCCACCACTAAAAAACTGTAATTTTCCCAATCAACTATTGGATGATTAAAGACTCTGCTGATGATTACAGTATGTCTGAGGAACTTACATACATCTGAATAGAGGTTCCCTCTAAAGTTTTCAGTTGCATTGGGAGATGAGTCTGGTGGGCAATTGAAGGATTCAGTTATCATTTTATGCCCTCCCCTGATACTGAGACCTGTCCAAACAATCTCAAACACGGCTTTAATGTCTATCTCGGTGGATCTGAGCTTCTTGTCTACTGTGACAAATACACCACCTCCATTTCCCATTTGCCTATCCTTTCAATATACACTTAAATTTTCCCCAAAAATCTCACTCCTATCAATTTCAGGTTTCAGCCAGATTTCTATATCTAGTATTATGTGAACTCCATTGCTTTTCATGAGCACTTCAAACTCTGGGATTTTGTTGTGAGTGCTTGGGCAGTTTACCATTAGGATTTTAATACTCTCATCTGTGGGAGACATTTCCTTCAATCTTACACTGATACCTCCTCATTTCCTACAGCTATCATTATCTGGATTGGATGGAGAGCAGCCTAATCTAAAAAAACACTATGTGCACCCCATGCACAGTCAGCTTCGATATGTAGTGCACAGCTGAACCATTTAGGGGGATCCTACAGTTCTCAACCCTGTGGACAAGTCCAGGAAGTCTCCTAGCTTGTCAGAGAACCTTCATTGGCTCTGGTTCAGTCCTTCCACTCAATTCAGAACCAAAGGGCCATGATTACTTCTTGGGACAATACTGCAAATTGTGAACTTTGTTGAAACTTGTCTTCCAGTCACTGGAATGACCCAATGACTCAAGTATGACCTTACAGCCCAGACAACAGGCATCATTTGTTCCGATAAGCACCACAGTCTGCAGTTGGTTGCACCCTGTTCCCTCAGTGGCTGCTGGAATAGCCTGTTCAACATGTTGAAAGAGGATCCCAGGCATACACATTGAGTGAACCAGGTGTCCTTTCCTGTCCCTTGCTGTGATTTCCCTAAGGGGTACTATCATTTGCTATATGTTTCAACTGCTGGTGATTAATAGATCCCTTCCCTTTTGTGTTTGCCTCATCTTGACACCGGACAAAACAGGTTTCCCCAAAGCAGGTGAAGTGAGTTCCATTGGCTCAGTTTCAGTTTCAGTGAAAGACATCACCTCAAACTTGTTTGTTTGGGGTGTTAGTACAACACCCTAGTCCTACCTGCTCCCCATCCACACTGCACAGGACGCCTGGATCTACCATTGACACGCTACTTGCAGTCAATTGGATGAGTAATTGCAGACCCGGTACTTTCTGCAGAGTAGACAGTGTACCTCAAGTGGCACCCTCTCCTGTGGATCCTATGTGATCAAAAGTATGCAGACACTCACAGGCTTCAAATGTGGTCAGGTGATTGGGTGTCACTTGTGTCGTACATCTGCACATGAGATTTCCACACTCCTGAACATCCCTGGGTCCACTGTTTCACTGTTTTCGACGTGATAGTGAAGTGGAAATGTAAAGGGACACGTACAGCACAAAAGCGTACAGGCTGACCTCGTCTATTGACTGACAGAGACTGCCGACAGTTGAAGAGGGTCGTAATGTGTAATAGGCAGACATCTATCCAGACCACCATACAGGAATTCCAAACTGCATCAGGATCCACTGCAAGTACTATGACAGGCAGGAGGTGAGAAAACTTGGATTTCATGGTCGACCAGCTGCTCATAAGCCACAAATCACATGGGTAAATGCAAACGACATCTCGCTTGGTGTAAGGAGTGTAAACATTGGACAATTGAACAGTGGAAAAATGTTGTGTTAAGTGACGAATCACGGTACACAATGTCACCATTCAATAGCAGGGTGTGGATATGGCAAATGCCTGGTGAATGTCATCTGCCAGGGTGTCTAGTGCCAACAGTAAAATTCAGAGGCAGTGGTGTTATGATTTGGTTGTGTTTTTCATGGAGGGGGCTTGCACCCCTTGTTGTTTTGCATGCCACTATCACAGCATAGGACTACATTGATGTTTTAAGCATCTTCTTGCTTCGCACTGTTGAAGAGCAATTTGGGATGGCGACTGCATCTTTCAACATGATCGAACACATGTCCATAATGCATGGCCTGTGGTGGAGTAGTTACATGACAATAACATCCCCGTAGTGGACTGGCCTGCACAGAGTCCTGACCTGATTCCTATAGAACATCTTTGGGATGTTTTGGGACGCTGACTTAGTGCCAGGCCTCACTGATCGACATCAATACCTCTCCTCAGTGCAGTACTCTGTGTAGAAAGGGCTGCCATTCCCCAAGAAACCTTCCAGCACCTGACTGAACGTATGCCTGCGAGAGTGGGAGCTGTCATCAGGGCTAAGGGTGGGCCAATACCATATTTAATTCCAGCATTACCGATGGAGGGTGCCACAAACTTGTAAGTCATTTTCAGCCAGCTGTCCAGATACTTTTGATCATACAGTGTACCTTTGGTGCTGATATCACAAGTGCATGACTCTTGGGAGCTCTTTCAACACATCGATTCGCAGCACCTGTCTATCATTTGACAGTAGTCTCGGTGATTTCCAGATGCTTACAAATATCAGCCAACATGATTGACTTTGTAGAGTCTTGTACCATAGGGAAGCAAGGGAGAGGATGTTATTAGGGGTGACCAATATCCTCTTTCTACCACACAAATGCACACGTGGGTTAACACAGGTCTTTATTTATAAGAACAGGAAGTTATTTATCTTGAATAGAGTCCATATGTTATGGTACAAGCTCAGTAATAATAGTCAACTTGCAGACAATATCAGTAATTTAGCTGTTACACTAATCTGGTCCTGCTATGTACTGTCACAGCCTAAGCCCGCTCTGGAATGAATGACAGATTCCAAACTGGAGAGTGAGTTAGTGCATCAGTGACTGAGTTAGTGAGGCTTTTCAGTCAGCGGCAGCAGCCTAAAAACTTGCAGTCGAGAGAGCATTAGCATGTTGCTGGCCTCTCTTGTGTTATACCCGCTTGACCGAGCACCTACTATCATAGATCTTTGATCTACATCTTTGACGAATGGTGTGCTTGCAACATCTTACACCAAAATAGACTCGTTGCCAGAAGTAGGAGAGGAAGAGCCTCATCAGGCTGTAGGTCACAGTAGGGTGCAGCAACATCTGGCAAAGAAACTAATGGAAGCGTTTAGCAAGAAACAACTCTTGAAATAAGTTAAAACAAGAGATAAGTCTTACAAAATGCTTAAGAATACACAGAAAAGTAAAGTTGGTTTATTTCATCTGGATACTGGAGGACTGAGTGATAAAATGCACAAACTTCTTGAATGTTTAGAAAATTTAGAGACCTCTTAAAAGACAGATATCCTGTGTCTATCTGCACATCACATAACCATTGGGTTAGAGAAGTTAAATATTAAAAAATACACTCCAGCATCTTACTCATGTAGAACTAATATGGGAAATGGAGGAGTTGTTACATATATTAAGGCAAAACACAAATTTAAAAACTCTGAAATTATTATGTTTTGTAATGAGCAGTACACAGAAGTATGTGCCTGTGAATTTATACCAAAAAATAGTTTACATTTGATTGAAACTGTATTTGGATCTCCATTGCAGAATTTTGAACTATTTATGAGGCATATGGATTTTTTACTGTGCTCAATGTCTGACAGCAGTAAGCAGTTAATAGTCAGTGCATATTTTCTAAATATGCCTCCCCCCATGAACCATGGACCTTGCCGCTGGTGGGGAGGCTTGCATGCCTCGGCAATACAGATAGCTGCACCGTAGGTGCAACCACAATGGAGAGGTATCTGTTGAGAGGCCAGACAAACGTGTGGTTCCTGAAGAGGGGCAGCAGCCTTATCAGTAGTTGCAGGGGCAACAGTCTGGATGATTGACTGATCTGGCCTTGTAACACTAACCAAAACCGCCTTGCTGTGCTGGTACTGCGAACGGCTGAAAGCAAGGGGAAACTACAGCCGTAATTTTTCCCGAGGGCATGCAGCTTTACTGTATGGTTAAATGATGATGGCGTCCTCTTGGGTAAAATATTCCGGAGGTAAAATAATCCCCCATTCGGATCTCCAGGCGGGGGCTACTCAGGAGGACGTTGTTATCAGGAGAAAGAAAACTGGGATTCTACGGATCGGAGTGTGGAATTTCAGCAGGTAGGTTAGAAAATTTAAAAAGGGAAATGGATAGGTTAAAGTTAGATATAGTGGGACTTAGTGAAGTTCGGTGGCAGGAGGAACAAGACTTTTGGTCAGGTGAATACCGGGTTATAAATACAAAATCAAATAGGAGTTATGCAGGAGTAGGTTTAATAATGAATAAAAAAAATATGAGTGCAGGTAAGCTACTACAAACAGCATAGTGAACGCATTATTGTGGCCAAGATAGATACGAAGCCCATGCCTACCACAGTAGTACAAGTTTATATGCCAACTAGCTCTGCAGACGATGAAGAGATTGAAGAAATGTATGATGAGATAAAAGAAATTATTCAGATAGTGAAGGGAGACGAAAATTTAATAGTCTTGGGTGACTGGAATTTGATAGTAGGAAAAGGGAGAGAAGGAAATGTAGTAGGTGAATGTGGACTGGAGGGAAGAAATGAAAGAGGAAGCCGACTGGTAGAATTTTGCACAGAGCATAACTTAATCATAGCTAACACTTGGTTCAAGAATCATAAAAGAAGGTTGTATACATGGAAGAAGCCTGGAGATGCTGACAGGTTTCAGATAGATTATATAATGGTAAGACAGAGATTTAGAAACCAAGTTTTAAATTGTAAGACTTTTCCAGGGGCAGATGTGGACTCTGACCACAATCTATTGGTTATGAACTGTGGATTAAAACTGAAGAAATTGCAAAAACGTGGGAATTTGAGGAGATGGGACCTGGATAAACTGAAAGAACCAGAGGTTGTACAGAGCTTCAGGGAGAGGATTAGGGAATGATTGACAAGAATGGGGGAAAGAAATACATTAGAAGAAGAATGGGTAGCTTTGAGAGACGAAATAGTGAAGGTAGCAGAGGATCAATTAGGTAATAAGACGAAGGTTAGCAGAAATCCTTGGGTAGCAGAAGAGATATTGAATTTAATTGATGAAAGCAGAAAATATAAAAATGCAGTACATGAAGCAGGCAAAAAGGAATACAAACGTCTCAAAAATGAGATCAACAGGAAGTGCAAAATGGCTAAGCAGGGATGGCTAGAGGACAAATGTAAGGATGTAGAGGCTTAGCTCACTAGGGGTACGATAGATATTGCCTACAGGAAAATTAAAGAGACCTTTGGAGAAAAGAGAACCACTTGCATGAATATCAAGAGCTCAGATCGAAACCCAGTTCTAAGCAAAGAAGGGAAAGCAGAAAGGTGGAAGGAGTATATAGAGGGTCTATACAAGGGTGATGTTCTTGAGGACAGTATTATAGAAATGGAAGAGAATGTAGATGAAGATGAAACGGGAGATATGATACTGTGTGAAGTGTTTGACAGAGCACCGAAAGACCTAAGTCGAAATGACGGTAGTAGACAACAGTCCATTAGAACTACTGACAGCCTTGGGAGAACCATCTGGTGAGCAAGATGTATGAGACAGGCGAAATACCCTCAGACTTCAAGAAGAATATAATAATTTCAATCCCAAAGAAAGCAGGTGTTGACAGATGTGAAAATTACCGAACTATCAGTTTAATAAGCCACTGCTGCAAAATACTAACACGAATTCTTTACAGATGAATGGAAAAACTGGTAGAAGCCGACCTCGGGGAAGATCAATTTGGATTCCATAGAAATGTTGGAACACATGAGGCAATACTGACCCTACGACTTATCTTAGAAAATAGATTAAGGAAAGGCAAACCTATGTTTCTAGCATCTGTAGACTTAGAGAAAGCTTTTGACAATGTTGACTGGAACACTCTCTTTCAAATTCTGAAGGTGGCAGGGGTAAAATACAGGGAGCGAAAGGCTATTTACAATTTGTACAGAAACCAGATGGCAGTTATAAGAGTCGAGGGACATGAAGGGGAAGCAGTGGTTGGGAAAGGAGTGAGACAGGGTTGTAGCCTCTCCCATATGCTAGTCAATCTGTACATTGAGCAAGCAGTAAAGGAAACAAAAGGAAAATTTGGAGTAGGAATTAAAATCCAAGGAGAAGAAATAAAAACTTTGAGGTTTGCCGATGACATTGTAATTCTGTCAGAGACAGTAAAGGGCCTGGAAGAGCAGCTGAACAGAAAGGAGGATATAAGATGAACACCAACAAAAGCAAAATGAGAATAATGGAATGTAGTTGAATTAAATCGGGTGATGCTGTGGGAATTAGATTAGGAAATGAGATGCTTAAAGTAGTAAATGAGTATTGCTATTTGGGGAGCAAAATAACTGATGATGGTCTAAGTAGAGACAATATAAAATGTAGACTGGCAATGGCAAGGACAGCATTTCTGAAGAAGAGAAATTTGTTAACATCGAGTATAGATCTAAGTGTCAGGAAGGCATTTCTGAAAGTATTTGTATGGAGTGTAGCCATGTATGGAAGTGAATCGTGGACGATAAATAGTTTAGACAAGAAGAAAATAGAAGCTTTCGAAATGTGGTACTACAGAAGAATGCTGAAGATTAGATGGGTAGATCACATAACTAACGAGGAGGTATTGAATAGAATTGGAGAGAAGAGAAATTTGTGGCACAACTTGACTAGAAGAAGGGATCAGTTGGTAGAGCATATTCTGAAGGGATCACCAATTTAGTATTGGAGGGCAGTGTGGAGGGTAAGAATCGTAGAGGGAGACCAAGAGATGAATACACTAAACAGATTCAGAAGGATGTAGGTTGCAGTAGGTACTGGGAGATGAAGAAGCTTGCACAGGATAGAGTAGCATGGAGAGCTGCATCAAACCAGTCCTAGGACTGAAGACCACAACAACAACAACAACAACAACAACAACATTTTCTAAATGATTCTGAAAGGGAAAATGGCATGGAAAACTTATTTGTATTCTACAATTTGATCTCAGTAATTAACTTTCCAACATGTACCAATTTAGGCAATAGAATTATAAATGATATTGTCTTCTTTGATTACGGTCAAAGCAAGAAATAACTTAGAACCATAATTAGATAGGATAAATAAGGTAGTGCCTTACAGCATGGCTACTATTCAGAGGAAATCAAAATAGTTAATGATTCCAGGACAAGCATTTTAATAGTAGTTAAGAGGAGATGACATGGGCTGAAACTTGCAATGAATCAAATGCTCCCATAAAATTTACTTATTCTGAAAATAGCTCCCTGCATAAGCAAATCATGGACATTCATCCCTCCAGTGATCCATGGTTGTTTTTACATGGGTGTTTAAAGTATTTTCTGAAACTAAAAGGAAAATGTATCTATTGGCAAGAACTATTAAATAACCTGGAGTAGCAACACACTACAAAGACTACCCAAAATTACTAAGAAAAGTTATTAAGAAATTAAGTAACATGCACATTATGTCAGAAATCAGTAATTCTGATAGCAAATTTCAGGCTGCATGGACTTCAGTAAGATGAGAGACAGGACAAGAAGTCACAGAACAGGGTAACATCACTACTGATTTAAAAGGAAGGGCTATAAATGCAGGAACCTAACAGTTCCTATAAACCAATATTAAACACTTATAGCAGTATTGCTGAGAAAGACTGAGCTGTGTGTACTTCCATCTCTCCACGGCTCATTTCCTGAGCATCGTGTGGAGCCAATATTTTTGGTAATTGACAGTGTTTGGGCGCAATTGGGCTCTAGCATCTCGTTGCTGTCTTTTATTGCTTCGCTTCTATTTTGTTTTTCCGCAGTTGTTCAGGATTGGTCTTTTATGAAGCTCTTTCGTTTGAACTCCCACCCGTAGTGTACCCACTATCGATTGCGAGTTCTGTCTTTGGTGTACTTAGAAACCATAGGTTCGTAACACGACCGACTCACATGTTTACTGCAGCAGACTCTTTGGCCTGCACTATTTATAGGCGAGCGCGGTCACGCTGGAGGGGGTTGTCGTGCAGTGGCCTTCATGTCTGCTCTGGTGACATCCTGCCTTAAGTGTACGGGTGTTGTTATCAAACCCACACTTCTACCCATGGAGGAACGCCGGCCAGGTTGGGCCCTTCTGTCCGCTCTTGACTGGTTGTCCGCGGGAGGCAGATGGCAGTCTAATCATCACCTGCATCCACAAAGGCAAACAAACAGTAACCATCATGGGGCGGTGGAGCCGCCGCTTGGCGAGGGTTTGAGGCCGGGAGCAGTTCGGCTGGGTCGGTGTCTGCCGGGACAACTGGGGGCGGCTTAGAATTGTGCACAGCAGTCATGGACAAACAACAAAGTGCACTGAGGGAAAGGAGAAAAGAAGTTAAGTGTGAATGTTTCAAGTTGATCGTCCTTTGGGATTGAGTTCACCCAGTTGTCTTTCCTGCCTTGTGGCCACCGCTGTGGCAATCCTCTGTTCTGTTCACTGGTGCAATTCTGACAGTGCAGATACCTCCACGCATAGTTGCTAATAAGTGTAGTAGTGTATTTTGGTAGTTATTTGTGTTCATCCTCCCGCTCTGTGGGTCCAGAATTTTGGGTGGGGAGTTAGTTCCTTGTCTCCCAAGATCTAGTGCTGTATTATTAAGGTTAATTCTAGTTCAGTCTAGTGTTCTGTTAATCCCTGGGTATATGTGTCCACCATACTATTTGCGCTGTATTTATTCTAAGTGAGTTGCACTGACAGTAGTTGGGGGTTCGAGTCCTGTCGTGGAGCTGATAGGGGGTCACATTGGTTTCAGCTTGTCAGTTCGAGGGTGTTGCCTTAGAGGTTTGTTAACGTTGGCATGTCAGCGTTGTCTAGCGCTACCGGGACCTAAAGAAGAACATTGTGCTGATTAGGGAATGTTGTTACACGTTCTAGTTTTCATTTCAATACCTGTATTTGTGAAGGCAACTGCATGAAGTAAGATCTGTTCTGAAGCTATGCTGGATCTTGCACTCTTGGGATTTTTGGTTTTGTTTTGATCCCGACTATTTGGGTGTCAGGAATATGGAAGTGTGTTGTTAATGTTTGGCCTGAACAGCAGATATGTGGCTAGTTTAGTACGTGTGTAGTGGTATGGCGTCCTCGTGAAGGCGTGCCCGCTAGATTGCTATTGCGTCTCCTCAAAGTGTAATTTCGACCTTACTGAAACCCCCTTGTTAAAAGGGAGGAAGGAAAAAAAAACTTTAGAAATACCTTCTATTTGCATTAACTATCTTACCTGTCGCTTAAGTAAATATCTGCCCAGTGATTAAGCTAATGGGAGCACCTATCCTAAAAGCAACTAGCGCACTTCTGTTATGGTGGCCCTCTTGTCTATTTTGGTCCGAAAGATTGTATAAACAGGCTTACATGCTCCGTATCGAACTTATGATGTTGTTTTTTGAGTGATTGTGGATTATTAAAATTGATTATAGTGCAAACGTTTGTATTTTACCAAACGTGTTTATAAGTTATTAATGTGATTGGCTGGAATGTAATATGAAAGTTTTAGGACTATAGGTTGCCAGGTAGAAATTTTGAAGCCATGCTGTGTTGTGAATTCATGTATTTATGTTTTATATTGCAATGAGAATTTAAATGTGGTAAACCCACGCTTGGTGATTAATAATGAAAGATTTAAGAGTGCATTCACTTAGCGCTTACTTATGTGTTGTGTTATTATTTTTTTAAAATTATAATAGGCGTTTTAGTTTCTTAAATTAAAGCCTTTCCAATTCAAAAGTGGTGGCCCTCCCATTTTTGGCAATTGTAAGCATAGAAGCGGGATTTACGTAGTTGGTGTTACGTATTGTATGTTATGAGTAAATTATTTATGTGTTAAATCATGTCTGATATGTCAATTCCTTTGCCTCGCCCACACCTTCGTCCTAGTCTTTTAATATGAAATGATCAGACCACCGTTCCAGACACTTTGTAATAAATAAATAAAGAATAAGTAAAACATGCAGTGTGCATCACATGCCATAGGCTTCTGAATCTGCACACTGTCATTAAGTGGTGTTTCTTGTGGAAAGCGTCCTTCCCTCCCCACTTCTTCTCATTTGGAGCTGTCATTAACACCATTTGCACTGCTCTTCTTCTTGCCACACTCCTCTAAATTAACTTTTTTTGCTTTGTAACTTCTTTTAAGTTTCCCTCCCACTGATGAAGCCATAATCCAGAATGAAATTTTCACTCTGCAGCGGAGTATGTGATGATATGAAACTTCCTGGCAGATTAAAGCTGTGTGCCAGACCAAGACTCGAAATCAGGACCTTTGCCTTTTGTGAGCAAGTGCTCTACCAACTGAGCTACCCAATCACAACTCATGACACATCCTCACAGCTTTACTTCCACCAGTACCTTGTCTCCTAATTTCCAAACTTCCCATAAGTTTTTCTGTGAAACTTACAATACTAGCACTTCTGAAAGAAAGGATATTGCAGACATGGCGTAGCTGCAGCCTGGGGGGTGTTTCCAGAATGGAATTTTCACTCTGAAGCAGGGTGTGCACTGATATGAAACTTCCTGACAGATTAAAACTGTTTGCTGGACCAAGACTTGAACTCAGGACCTCCACCTTTTGCAGGCAAGTGCTCTACCAGCTGAGCTACCCAAGCCCGTGAAATGCAAAGATCCTGAGTTCGAGTCTCGGTCAAGCCCAAGGTTTTAATCTGCCAGGAAGTTTCATGTCAGTGCACACTCCATTGCAGAGTGAAAACTTCATTCTGGAAACATCCCCCAGGCTGTGGCTAAACCATATCTCTGCAGTATCCTTTCTCCCAGAAGTGCTAGTGTTGCAAGTTTTGCAGGAGAACCTCTGTGAAGTTTGGAAGGTAAGAGATGAGGTACTGGCGGAAGTAAAACTGTGAGGACAGGTTGTCAGTCACGCTTGGATAGCTCAGTTGGTAGAGCACTTGTCCACAAAAGGCAAAGACAACAGAGTATTTTACAAACTACCAAGAGGACTTCATAATCCAAGATTACTCATTACATGCTAATGAGCTGGTAAACCAACTCAATATAGAAAATGTACTCATAGGTGGTAAAAAACAGACTCGCAAGAGGCAGAAGCAAAAACGGTTCCAGTATGGAGGAGAAGATGAGAAAACTGAAGATCGGGAAATGTGTACAAAATGGAATTATACTTTTTAAAGTGCTAGATGTTTTAATACATGCTATTAGCTAGAGATTTCAATAGCTTAAAAGTCACAGTGAACTTTTTAATTGTTTGTAAGATATTTGTAAAATTAAGACATGTCACCTGACATAGTAAGTGACATCTGTTCCAAACTGTGAAACAGTTTTTGTCATGAACAGGTCAAGGACACCAGCCTAGTCAACTTTAAAGATTAACTTAAATTGGTCTCCACATCTGTAAAGCCTGCTTGCACTCCAAGTGGAACTTTGAAACTCATACAAAGAAGAGGATGTAATAACACGGTTCACGTTTACATCGCACTTCATTTAGCGTAGACTGGGACTGTGTCCTAGGCATGCCCGATGTTAACTCACTGGGCATGGCCTGTGCTGCCAGAGTTGTTGTTGTTATGCTGCCAGAGGTCGCGTCCAAATTCTCGCGTGCCCTCTGGTGGACGGGATTCTACTTGCGGCAACTACCGTCCGTGACACGCCGTGCCAATGTGCGCCTCCCACGATCTTTCTGGTGGCTACTACACTCCTCCTCCTTTGGGGGGTGAAGCTACTGTGATCCACTGCGTCGGAAGGTGGAGCGTCAGGCAGGAGCGATGACCTCCACATCCATTGGATGGCCGGAGTTGAGGGGATCTGCCAATCCTCGAGCCGGAACCTTCGAATACGGCTGGAACTGACCCACACAAAGAGGCCCCCGTCGTCCCACAACCGGAGCCCGGGACAGAATGGGCGACAAGCTGTCAAACTCCGGATCCTGTTCCACAGTGGGAGGGGCAAGACCCAGCGGCTGGGACGAAGGGGAAGGGACGACCACAGGTGAACCAGCCTCCTGAGAAACTAGGCCTGATAGGGGGGACGGCTCTCGCTGGGGCATCTTGAACGATGGCGATGCTGGTGCTGGAGCTACTGGAGGCTGCCAAGGCTGAGAACCATCGCAGTGCGGCAGAGTCACAGCGGGGAGAGGAGGTA
The DNA here is from genome assembly GCF_023864345.2 of Schistocerca serialis cubense. Classification (NCBI taxonomy): domain Eukaryota; kingdom Metazoa; phylum Arthropoda; class Insecta; order Orthoptera; family Acrididae; genus Schistocerca; species Schistocerca serialis. Next base: position 449,688,969 of record NC_064646.1, on the reverse strand, counting down.
ACGTCCCCTGGGAAACCAACACCGGTGCCGGCAATGGGGAAACCGGTGTCTGAGAGGTCGGAGGGTGGGTGCCCGAACGTGGACATAGCTGATTTTGGTGACGACGTACCACCCGGTCCCCCGCCTGCAAAGTATAGAGCCGGCGGCCATTTCGGCGCAGGACCACTGCTGGTATCCAACGTGGATTGGAACCAAACTCACGGGCCCAGACCGACATACCCAGAGGAAAGCCAGGTACTCCGTTTTGTGAAGACTGGCGAGGACCAGGCCGGAGGAGGTGCAGCAGAGTCCTAGGTTGACGCCCATGGAGGAGCTCTGCGGGGCTGCGTTCTCCCATTGGTGTGGTCCGGTATGCCGTCAAGAAAAACGTCAATGCTTCCTCCACAGGAAATTCGTGCACATACTTTTTCATCTGAGTCTTAAATGTGCGCACCATGCGCTCAGCTTCCCCATTCGATTGTTGATGGAAGGGGGGAGAGCAAACATGCCGAATACTGAAGCGCCTACAAAAATCCTGGAAGGTCTGCGAAATAAACTGCGGTCCATTGTCCGAGACCAGGGTGATTGGCAGACCTTCCACAGAAAAGATTTTTGCTAGTGCCTGGATTGCAACTTCTGAAGTGGTTGAGGAGCAGTGAATCACATATGGGAATCGGGAATAAGCATCAATGACAATGATCCAAAAGCCATTGAGAAACGGGCCCGCAAAATCGATGTGAACACGTTCCCATGCTTGGGTTGCCGGCGGCCATGAAGAGAACGCTGCCCTGGGAGATGCTTGTTGGCTCGCACACTGGGAACAGGCGGCCACCAAGTGCTCAATTTCTCTGTCAATACCAGGCCAGTATACATGTCTGCGAGCCAAGGTTTTAGTACGGGAAACACCCCAGTGCCCCGCATGTAATAACATGAGGACCTCCCTTTGTAAACTTGCAGGAACAACCACGCGAGGAGCTGTATCACCAGTAGCCAGAAGGAGAACTCCTTCCAAGACTGAGAGGCGGTCTCGTAGAAGAAAATAATTACGAAGAGGGTCTGAGGCCCGGCCCGGAGGGCAGGATGACCACCCCTGCTGAATGACGCGAACTACTTGCCGGAGAACCGGGTCCGCTGCCGTTTCCCTGGCGACTCGAGAACTAGTGATCGGGAAGCCATCAACTGCTTGGCGGGACGCCACATCCAAACGAAAACACATAATCTCCTCTTGATCGAACATAGGATCCGGGCCCACCGGAAGACAGGAAAGAGCGTCGGCGTTGGCATGCTGTCCTGTAGGGCGAAAATGAATGTCATAATGGTACTTAGAGAGGAACAAGGCCCAGCGCTGTAGTCTGTGGTCCGCCCTATCCGGAATCTGAGAGGCAGGGCCAAATAACGATATTAACGGCTTATGGTCAGTGATTAACTGAAACTTTGTGCCATACAAGAAAGGGTGAAACTTGGTAACAGCGTAGACAATGGCCAAAGCCTCTTTTCCCACCTGGGAGTAATGGGCCTGCGCGGGACTAAGCGTTTTAGATGCAAACGCCAGAGGTTGCTCGGAACCATCTGCGTTGCAATGGGCCAGGACCGCACCCACCCCATACTGCGATGCATCTGTAGCCAGGACCAACGGCTTATGGGGATCAAAAGTAGCCAAACAAGGGGCTAACATGAGGAGGCCCTTCAACGGGGTGAACGCTCGCTCGCATGCAGGTGACCAATCAAAAGGAACACCCTTGTGCAGAAGGCAGTACAGGGGGTGGGCGATAGTGGAAGCCCTGGGAATGAACCAGTGATAATAGGCTATCTTGCCTAAAAAAGCTTGTAACTCTTTCAGCGAAGCGGGCCGAGGAAGGTTGACGATACCTTGGACCATACTTCCTAGTGGCTGGATGCCGTGCCGAGAGATGGTGTAGCCCACATACTCAATGGACGGTTGGAAGAAGGTTGACTTATGCAGATTGCAACGCAAGCCCACAGACCTGAATTTGAGAAAGAGGGTGCGAAGGTTGTGCAAGTGTTCCTTCGTGCTGCAGCCTGTGACAATTATGTCATCCAGGTAATTAATACAATGAGGGATTGTTGACGTGACATGCTCAAGATAACGCTGGAATATCGCCGGGGCACTGGATATTCCAAAGGCCAACCGCTGGTATTGGTAAAGGCCAAACGGGGTATTGACGACCGCCAGCCGTTTGGAGTCCTCATCAAGTGGTATCTGATGATAAGCCTCCGACAGATCGATTTTCGAAAAATATTGGCCTCCCGCCACGGCGGAGAACAATTCATCAGCACGAGGCAAAGGATAGGTGTCCACCACCAATTGGGAATTAATGGTGGCCTTGAAATCGCCACAAAGACGTAATTTTCCCGAGAGTTTCCTTACAATAACGAGGGGCGAACCCCACTCACTGGAAGAAATGGGAAGAACGACCCCTAGGGCTGTCAGCCGGTCTAGCTCTTCCTTTACCTGAGGGCGGAGAGCCAAGGGGATCTGCCTCGCGCGTAGAAAACGTGGGCGAGCCGACGCCTTCAACGTTAAGTGAGCTTCAAAATCTGAAACACACCCCAGTCCCTCCTCAAAAATATCGGGAAAGTCTGAGATCAAAGATTCCAATGATTGATAGGGAACGTCTTCGGAGACCAACTGTATGGTGTCAGCAATAGAAAAACCGAAAGCTTGAAAGGCATGCAGGCCAAAAAGGTTAGCGGAGCTCGCATCACTGACAACAATAAAAGTAATAGGCCGAGTGACTGATTTGTACGTCACGTCGGTAGTGAATTGACCCAGTAGGGGAATGAACTGTTTACCATAACCGCGTAGACGCCGGTAAACTGGCGCCAACGGGGGCGATCCAAGGTCGGAATAAGTTTGTGCATTCAACAACGAAACTGCCGCGCCTGTATCTACTTGCAGTTGTAACCGGCGCGACCGAACCGACACCTCGATAAAGAGTTTGCGTGCCGATGCGTCGGGAGCCTGGCCCGATGAAACTTCCTGAATGTCAACGTCCATGTCCTCTGTACCTGCTTCCTTCGATTCTTTTGAGGCTGAGCGGCAAACTTTAGCAATGTGACCTTTTTTATTACATTTGCGACAAACGGCCCTTCGCTGGGGGCACTTTGACCGATCATGATGTATATAGCACGACGCACAGGACGGCAACAGGGGCCGGCGGCCGGAATTCTGGTTACGCGCCGTGCGGGAGCGGCCGTAACGGCCGGATTGTACCGCTCGCACGTCGTCCATCCCGGACACAGTGGACGCGGCCGCGCCGCCCTGAACTTCCGCGACGTCGCACCACGCTTCCAACTGTTGACCTGCTGCGTGAGAGACTTCATACGATTGAGCAATGGACAGGAGTTCCTCGAGGGAAGGGTCTTCTAACTGCAGGGCCCGTTGCCGGACCTCCCTATCAGGGGCCGAACGAACAATGACGTCGCGTACCATAACGTGGGCATACGACTCTCGCGACTGCTCCGTGACAAAATGACACTTGCGACTAAGACCGTGCAGGGTAGCGGCCCACGCCCGGTAACACTGATGGGGCTGTTTCTTGCATTGATAGAACTCGACCCTAGCCGCCACAACGTGCGTGCGGCGGCGATAATATGAAGACAGCAATGAACACAATGCGTCAAAAGACAAGGACGAGGGTTCCTGCAACGGCGCTAGCTGCCGCAAAACGTGATACAGCGAGGGAGATATCCAAGACAAGAAGAGAGCACGACATACCTCCGCATCGGCAACATGAAACGCCTGGAAATGCTGCCGAAGGCGATGTTCATATGCGTCCCAATCCTCCGCTGTCTCGTCGTACGGGGGAAAGGGAGGAGGGAACTGAGCCGGAGCAGACGGCGGGGAGAGCAACGCCGGAAGCACTTGTTTCATGGTGGCCATGAGCTCCGACTGCTGCGCAATCAAAACCCGCACCAAACCCTCCATGCCGTGGAGAAGCTGCGAAACCGGAACAACGACGCAACACGCGAAAGAACGACCCTACTCGTCGCCAATTGTGTAATAACACGGTTCACGTTTATGTCGCACTTCACTTAGCGTAGACCGGGACTGTGTCCTAGGCATGCCCGATGTCAACTCACTGGGCACGGCTCGTGCTGCCGGAGTTGTTGTTGTTGTTGTTGTTGTTGTCATGCCGGCAGAGGTCGGGTCCGAATTCTCGCGTGCCCTCTGGTGGACGGGACTCTACTTGCGGCAACTACCGTCCGTGACGCGCCGTGCCAATGTGCGCCTCCCACGGTCTTTCTGGTGGCTACTACAAAGGATTTGTGTGTAAAGTAAGTATAACCTTACAAGTTCTGCTAACTCAACTGGCGACAATGGCTGGTGTAGAAAGAAGTTTTCTGAAGCTTGAACTGACATACCTGACATCAAGATGGACCAGGCACAACAATATGGGCTGGCAACAGTGTTGACTGAAAGTGAGCTGAATGTTTAGATTTTGACAAACTCATACAAGAGTTCACTGACACCAAAGCAAAACAACTATTATTTTAGTAATATGAGGTAAGTGTGTAAACATATGTTTATCATTACTTTTGTTTTGATTTATTTATGTGTATTGTGCATTTTTGTTCATTTACTTAAGAAAGATTTTCCGTAGGGTAGGCCTCCACTTGTGAAAATAGGTTGCCTAATGTCATCCACCTGTTCAAACCCTGTGATGGAGGTGCTATTTCATATACTACAGCCTGATTACTTTTCCTTCTTTGTTGAGTACCTTAGTTATGCTTGAAACTCACTGACATAATTTGAGACATTTTGTTCCTTTTGCAACTTCTGCCAATGTATGCTATCTAACAATGTTCAGCACAGCAGTGAACAGTCGTCCAGTGGTGTGTGTGTGTGTGTGTGTGTGTGTGTGTGTGTGTGTGTGTGTGTGTGTGCGTGTGTGTGTGTGTGTGGTTTGCTATGAATGTGTACCACATGCGAAGATAGATGTCCATGTAAATATGCTATTTCAAACAACTTGCCTCTTCTGCATGTCATTTATACCTTAGGAAGCAGTTGACAAAGCACAAACAGTGAGCATTGGATGTACTGTGAGAACTCTGCCCTCCTCTACCCCGTACTTGTGTCTCTCCCTGGGGGGATCAAGGTGCTTCTCTCACACCACCACATGCTCCCCTTTCCGCATGGAATGAGACAAAGTGAATAGATTATTGTTAGCCTATGTTCTCTGAGAGTGACTTAACTTGATTTTTGTTGACATAATTATCTTTGGAGATATAACTCAAAATGTATTACACTATAAATGTTTCAGGTCTGCTTCACTGATTGATAGCCAACTGGCTGTTGCCTTAAACTATATTCACATCAGAAAGATGTATGAGTAAGTGTTATATGCAAAAATTAGATATCACAGGTGAATGACATTGTGAAAAAGATTGAATGTGTCTGAAAATGATTAAAAAAAAGTGGGTGGATGGGGGAGTGAGCAGCAGCTGAAATTTTTTTACTTCAGTGCTGTTAAATAAGAGAAATCCAAAATGATCAGTATTATGAAGGGTCTATGCTTTCAAGAACTATTCCCCATTTTAGGGTAGAGGAAACTTGTACTTTGATGACAGTGTACCTTAGAATTACTTTTGTTGCTCACCTGATGCTGCCTACGGCGGTCAACCTTCAAGCCATTTCAAGCAAAAAATTTGGGATTTTGCTAGTGATGATGATGTAAACAAAAAGGAAAAAGATTATGACAAAAGCAGTTAAAATAGAATAATCTTTGGGCTGCAGTGACAAAGAAATATTTGATGCTGAAGAAGAGCTTCTTTTAGAAAGAAAGTCATTGACACATGATATTAAGTGTAAGTCAGTTAATAATCACTATGTGGAAAAAAATTGTCAGTAAAGATGAGGACAAGATACAGTTTTAGTCATCAGATATTCCAATAAATTTCTAGCTGAGTAAAGTGAAATTTATAATGTAAATGATGAAGCCATCCTTGTTAAATAATTAAAACCAGCACTTTTTAGTTTTCTATATTCAGTGTGAAGAAGCAGATTAAACCTCTCTTCAAGAAAATATCCATTACTTGTGTGGCGACAGTCGACTGCCAGTAACTTCACCGGAGAAGTGCAGAGTAAACGGTCTTTGGAGACTCGAGCTTCTTTGGCAGTCCTGTCTGCGACTTGACTAGTGATACACGTGTCGTGAAATTGTGCATTGTTTTTCTTGTGTTTCTGTAAATATACGAACCATAATAAAAGTATCTTATCGTAATAAGTTGGAGTTTTCGGTGCGTGGTCCATCACTATAGCCATTAAAACTCACATCGGTGACCCCGAGTCGCGAAAATACGTTGCAGTCGCTCGCTGTGTATCACCGGTTTCGCGCCAATAGACAATGTCACAGCCTCCAGTTTTTACGCCAGTGCATGACGCCACGACCGCAGAATGGACATTCGACTGTGAAGTGCAACGCTTCACCCCGTGTACCACTAATACACCGGGAATGTTCGTATCTCCCGTGTTTGCCTCGCCTGGCCGGACGACTCTAACCTCTGCCAGCATACCACACCGGGTGCTGTACACATCGTCGCGGACACCTTCTATGGCATTCTACACTTGACAGAATGCCCCTTCAGCACAGGACCCCAGAAACCCCGAGTTTCTACCGCACAACATGGACCACGTGGCTGGCCAGTTTCTGGGTCCACATGCACGGCCGCCGTTTAACGTGCTCCCCTTCGCGCCAGTCGAAGGGACACTCGCGCCAACCGTGCCGGACCATTTATACGCCTATCCGTCCTGCCGCCCCGCGCACACCTCAGGCGACGCACCTGCCGTGGTTCCGCCCCGTCACTCGGCGCTCAATCGCGATCTCGCGCCTCTGTTCGAGATTTCGGCTGCACCGGCAGTTGACCCACCCACCCCTGCTGCGCCGTGCTTGTCGTGTGGCCGTACATATTCCGAGCCTGCAAGGACTGACTACCACATCTCGCCTACACAGCTAACGAACATTTAACGCAACACATTGCCTGCCACTGAGGCACATTTCGCACCAGTGAACACCGTGCAGAATCCCTGTGTGTTTCGTGCCTCTCCTACAGCCCCGCAAACACTGGTTCCCGGCCGTTTTCCGAAGCTGCCGCCATTACAACTGGACAACCCAGTGACGTGGTTTACCTTGGTGGACAACATGTTGGGCATACACGGTATTGCAGACAACAGCACCCATTTCGTGTGTTTAGTGAACCACGTGCACGACCACCCTGATCTCATCAGTGACTTATTGCTGAACCCACCTAAGAGCAACAAATATGCCTCTGCTCGCGCATTCCTTATCGAACGCCTCTCTCGTCCGCCGGCCGATACTATTCACAACATAATTTACGATGAGACTTTAGGTGACACAACACCCTCACAGCTGTGGCGACACTTGCGTGCACAGGTCGGTACCGAGATCCTGTCGAACTTAGCACTCTGGGCATTGTGGTTGGTGAAGCTGCCACAAGAACTACAGTTACATTTGCTTCCACATACTGCAGCGTCAGTCGAGGATAAACTACGGCTGGCGGACCAGGCATACGCCATTATTCGACACAGCCACCTTCCCCCACGCAGCACAGTGTCTAACACCGCCGAGGTTGGTAACCCTGTGGGTATACTTCCACCGTCGGGCGGTAGATGCCGGGCGCGAGTGTATCGCGGACAGCACACGGAACAGCAGCCTCCTAGCAGCCAAGACCGGGAACCGCCAGCTGGTCAGCAACAACCGCTCCCCACCCCAACCAGGCTACCGCCTGCCCGCCCCGCACTCCCCCCGCCTGACGCTTCGGCTGGCGGGACGACTACAGCCGACTCACGCATATGTTGGTTTCACACCACTTTCAGGGACGCCGCTCGCAAATGCCGTCCGCCCTGCGCATTCCCAAACGCCACACGCGGGTCGCAGTAGGCACCACAGCCCGCGGATACAGGCAGGGGCGCCCACAGACATTGCATTCTGTCAGATCCCCCACCCCATGAGGACGTCTGTACGCCTCGGATGCAGGTTCACGCCGGTATTTTCTCGTCGATACCGGAGCAGACGTTAGTGTCATACCTCCCAAATTTTCTGTAAAGGACACGACACCAAGCAAACTGTCCCTTCGAGCAGCAAATAAGTCGACACTTCGTGTTGAGGGTTTGGCCAAGTTACCTATCGAACTCATACCTGGTACACAGTTCACTTGGTCCTTCTACGTGGCTGATGTCGAAGATTCAGTATTAGGCATCAACTTCCTTTTCCACTTCGGACTGTCTCCAGATCTTCCGTCAGCCGCATTATTGCACCACGCCTCGTCCACACACATTGCATGTTCAGTCGCCTCTTCGGCCCCCCCCTCCCCCTCAGCTGCCCGACGACCTGGACACAGCTCCCATTAAGTGCTCTTCATTGGCGGACAGCCTCACAATTTCGACCGCCCATCTCCAGCCTGAACGCCCTGCAGTCCACGATCTCCGTGCTCACAACGCCGAACAGAACCGTGCCAGATCATCGGCTACGCAAGCCCTCACCGAGGCACGACGCCTCCTACAACGCCTGCCAACGTCGCCACCACCTGACACCGGAGATGCACCTCGTGGAACTTTGTCGCCACCGAAGCAGACAGCTTCCCTGGCACATCAGGTTAGTGACTCTCGTGTGCTACCGATTCACGTTCACGACAGCCCCCAAGTGATTTCGCCAGCCAAGCTGAACGCTATCACGAATGGCACGACACACAAAATTGTCACGACAGATGGGCCTCCAGTGCGCCATAAAGTGCGCCGACTGCCACCACATAAACTACGCCTTGCTAAAGCCGCAGTGGAGGAACTTCTGAGGACAGGCATTGCTCACCCATCGGACAGTAACTGGTCCTCCCCCGTACATTTAGTTCCCAAAAAGGTCAGTACTGTGCGCCTCTGTGGCGACTATCGTCGCCTCAACGTGCGGACGGTATTAGACAATTACCCGATACCTCACATACAAGACTTTGCACAAGTACTTAGCGGAGCACGCATCTTCAGTGTCTCGGACTGCCGCAAGGCATATTTACAGATACCAATGGAACAGAGTGACATCCCAAAGACAGTAGTAATCACACCTTTTGGCCTGTACAAATTTTGTTACACGCCTTATGGTCTCAAAAACGCGGCCCAAACTTGGCAGCGTTTTATAGACTCATTTCTTTTTAACTGCACATATTGCTACGCATACCTCGATGACATACTAATTTTCTCCCCCTCTGACAGGGAACGTGAACTCCACCTGGCCACGATACAGGACTTACTGACACGTAACAGAGTCGAGATCAATAATGACAAGTCACAACTCCGCTGCACCGCTGTCACTTTTCTGGGGTACACAGTCTCCTCGGGTGGTATATGCCCTCCACAGGAGTGGGTCGACTGCATTCGTGAGCTACCCCTCCCAGTGTCATTTCGCGAATTACGCTGGTTTTTAGGAACTGTCAATTTCTACCGTCATAACCTGCCGATGGCGGTAGCAATTCGAGCCCCTTTGACTGATGCATTGGCCAGGAAACAAACCTCAGGCAGTCACCGAGTATCGTGGTCTGACAACATGGTGAGAGCTTTTGAAGACCTTAAATCAGCGTTAGCACGTGGTGTCACTCTCGCCCATCCTTTGCCAGATGCCTGCATCTCGATTACAGCAGATGCAAGTGATTTCGCAATCGGTGCAGTCCTACAACAGCATGTCAATGACACGACTCAACCACTACGGTTTTTTTCCAAAAAATTATCTACAGCTCAACGTAAATGGTCAGCATTCGACAGAGAATTGCTTGCAGATTATGAAGCTGTAAAATATTTCTGCACATACATTGAAGGAAGGAATATAACAATTTTCACGGACAACCACCCCCTCGCGGAGGCTATCCGCAACCCCGCTAGTGACCTTCCCCCGCGTAGGTTCCGGCAAATGGACTTAATTTGTCAATACACAACAGACACCCATTACATTCGAGGGTCAGAAAATGTGGTGGCTGACTACCTATCACGTATCACTGCAATTTCATCCCCCATTAATTTTGATGAATTGGCCCACTTACAGGACAGTGACACCAAACTGCACAACCTCCAACAGGACCCAGATACTTCCCTTCAGATAGTTTCGTGCAACCTACCGGGCTCGGCCAAGCCACTGTGGTGTGATACGTCCATGGCCACCACTTGGCCTATTGTTCCTTGTTCCCCTGCGCTGCGTCACCAAGTGTTCACTACTTTACATAACCTGGCACATCCTGGTGCTAAGGCTACTACGCGCCTGGTTACAGAACGCTTTGTGTGGCCAGGTGTGAAGAGGGATTGTCGTACTTGGGCTCGTGCTTGTTTACAGTGCCAGCGCAGCAAAGTCGGCAGGCACACACAACCCAGTCTAGGTAAATTCGACATCCCGAAAGGCCGCTTCCGTCATGTACATGTGGATCTCGTAGGACCATTACCCGTGTTGGACAGATTCAGGTACATCCTGTCCGGCATTGATTGCGTTACACGTTGGGTGGAGGCAATCCCCCTGCAGGACACCACAGCAGATTCCGTAGCACGCGCATTTGTATCCTCCTGGATAGCTCGATTTGGCTGTCCTACATCCATCACCACCGACCAGGGAAAACAGTTTGAATCCCTGCTGTTTAACAAACTCTGCGTCCCCTGTGGGGTGGATAGATTTCGCACTACGGCTTACCACCCCCAGAGCAATGGACTGGTCGAGCGGTGGCACAAAACGCTGAAAGCGGTACTCATGTGCCACGGTGGTGACTGGTGCGATGCCCTTCCCTGGGTTATGCTAGGAATACGCACGGCTTACAAGACAGACCTCCAGGCTTCACTCGCAGAGCTCCTGTATGGCGAGACCCTAGTCCTCCCCGCAGAGTTCGTCAACGACGAAGTGATCGCCGACCTGTCTGACCTCCCCATGCTAGTTGAACGGGTCTGGACACACATAGCCGTGATCCGCACGCCTCCTCCACGGCCACATACCCACCCTCGCGTGTTCAGGCATGCGGCACTGGACTCTTGTGAGTTCGTTATGTTACGGGATGACACAGTCAAACCGGCATTACAGCTACCCTACTCTGGTCCACATCGAGTAGTGGCTCGCACGGACAATACTATGGACATTCTCGTCAGTGGTCGCCAGCAGACAGTTTCCCTCCATCCAACGCGTGAAACCAGCCTGGAAGATCAAAGAATCTGTAACACCCCCCCTCGCCCCCCCCCCCCCCCCCCCCCCCCCGCCCCGAGTCGAGTGTTCTTCCATCAGATGGTGATGACCCCGATCCCACACAGACCACCCACCCTCCTGCGCCCCACCATTATCGTATGTGCACCGAGCCTTCACCTGAAGGCAACTCAGCGGTTGCATACGATGATATTCTACTCTCGTTCCAAACAGGCACTGCGTGTGACAATCCACAACCTCAGGCTCAACCTCATGTTGCGTGTGACATTACACTGTCCCAAGTGTTGGTACCCAATACCTCCACAGAGTCTTCCAATGTTTCTCCTGAACTATGTTACTTTTCGCCCCCACCCCCCCTAGTGCACCCTACGTCCACTGTTGACAAAATTTGCATCGCAATCAACGCCTCTGAGTGCCAAAGTGACGAGCTTTCCTTGCAGCTCCACGAGGGATCCATCTTCGTCCTCCGCATAGGGGACACTTCATGTGGGTCCACACACACGTCACACATCACCATCCTGTGCACAGTCCCTATTCCAAATGGGGTGGATACAGCTGCCATAACTGCAACGTTCAGCACCGATGGGACGCTCAAGATTCGCATCCCCCTCTCAGCCGGTACTGCAACGACATCTCCTGTGCCCGTCCAGTTCATGTGCGCAGGTCGACCAGTCTGCCCCCCCCCCCCCCACTGGATGGCGGACTATACGAGCGCTAGTCCACCCTGCACAGACAGTATGGACACTTAGCACATGCTGCTATCAACCAGCGAGCATTCCACAATGCCACTACACAAGAAGACACCCACATCCTTCTCCCAGTGCTCTGCACTCCCAGGGGGGGAGGTGCTGTGGCGACAATCGTCTGCCAGCAACTTCACCGGAGAAGCGCAGAGTAAATGGTCTTTGGAGACTCGAGCTTCTTTGGCAGTACCGTCTGCGACTTGACTAGTGATACACGTGTCATGGAATTGTGCATTGTTTTTCTTGTGTTTCTGTAAATATACGAACCGTAATAAAAGTGTTTTATCGTAATAAGTTGGCGTTTTCGGTGCGTGGTCCGTCACTATAGCCATAAAAACCAACACTTGTATTAAATATTTGTCAGTATTAATGATAGAGCAGTTTGATGCAGATAAAATGTTGTAGTTTAACTATGATATTTATTCTAGTCTTTTCTTACTGTGCACCACTCTATGTACAGTATGTGGTGATTCAAGGTGTCTGAGTGTCTCGTACCACTGATCATCTTAGAAACAATATTATCACACTATGTGTATAGTAACATTAAAAATGTTTTTCACAAGTGTGGAGAATATATCACACAATGACAAATTTCATCAACATAGGCACATCGGTAGTGTAGTCAGACCTAGCTTATTCTTTGTTTGCCATCTTGATTATGGTGTGCAGTGATGCTGTATACAATCAACAAGTGTTATTAGTATTAACAAGATTACACACAGTGAACAAGAAAATCCGCTGATAAAAAAGGAGAATATGCCACTGAAGGACAGATAATTCTGATATTGAATGTTTTGTATTTCCATATTTGCCTGATAATGAGGCTGTACCTCAAAACATACTGCACACACAAAATTATCTGACTAGCCAGGATAGCAGATAAATGTGTCTCATAGCAAGGGCAACTATATAATAGTTTGTAAGCAGTTGCAGGGGTCTAGAGGTGCGGTTTTGAAGCATTTTTAAATATCCTAGAAAACGACTTGTAATTAGCCACAAAAAAATTCCAGTTCCAACTCTGTTAAAAACCTGCATAATATCACTTCTAAATCATTTTGTTAAAATAAAAACACCTCACTACACCATACTATTTCCTTTCCCTGAATTCTCTGGTGAGCCAATCGCTATAATGAATTAGCTGGATATGTACTTCAGCATTTGACAACTTAATATTTGTTCAAATTCAGGAGATTTTACTCATAGGTACTTCATTTGAGGGTAATCTGTATCTCATTGGTGATGGAGGGGTGTACTCTACATACAATATTCATGTTACTAATCAGTACGTACTTAATTCTTTTCTAATTTGACATACAGTGAAGATATTCTACTTATGTTAGTTCTTTCCATTGGTGCCATGTTCTATCAAAAACTATTCACAAATTCACTCAGTATACCTTTGATTTATTGTCAGAAACACATCACAAATCCAGTACCACACCGGAACTAGAGGATTGTACAACTAAAAGTTCTCTGCTACCACCCTACATTTCCTGGGATGATTACTAAGGACAGGCCATGGAAAATACCCAAGATCATTATTTTATATTTTACCATCTGTGCCAAATTAATGTATCTGGTAGTATATTAATGTTATGGCACTGTCATTAGTAGTATCATAGATACACGTTAAGGAAATGAAATGGTTTACATTCCACTGTGAAAACCTACTGTCATAAAATTTTTATTGAAGTGTTGCAAAGAATGAGATTTTTTAGTGTGACATGTTAAAAACACTGCAGTAAAATAAATTTGTATATTGCAAAAGGAGTTACGTCTCTTACATATGTTATATCATCTCATTTTATGTGTGTGTTGTTCACAATCCCTGCTTGCATCCCCACCTAGAGAAAGTAATTACAGAATCATCAATGTACACTCCTGGAAATGGAAAAAAGAACACATTGACACCGGTGTGTCAGACCCACCATACTTGCTCCGGACACTGCGAGAGGGCTGTACAAGCAATGATCACACGCACGGCACAGCGGACACACCAGGAACCGCGGTGTTGGCCGTCGAATGGCGCTAGCTGCGCAGCATTTGTGCACCGCCGCCGTCAGTGTCAGCCAGTTTGCCGTGGCATACGGAGCTCCATCGCAGTCTTTAACACTGGTAGCATGCCGCGACAGCGTGGACGTGAACCGTATGTGCAGTTGACGGGCTTTGAGCGAGGGCATATAGTGGGCATGCGGGAGGCTGGGTGGACGTACCGCCGAATTGCTCAGCTCGTGGGGCGTGAGGTCTCCACAGTACATCGATGTTGTCACCAGTGGTCGGTGGAAGGTGCACGTGCCCGTCGACCTGGGACCGGACCGCAGCGACGCACGGATGCACGCCAAGACCGTAGGATCCTACGCAGTGCTGTAGGGGACCGCACTGCCACTTCCCAGCAAATTAGGGACACAGTTGCTCCTGGGGTATCGGCGAGGACCATTCGCAACCGTCTCCATGAAGCTGGGCTACGGTCCCGCACATCGTTAGGCCGTCTTCTGCTCACGCCCCAACATCGTGCAGCCCGCCTCCAGTGGTGTCGCGACAGTCGTGAATGGAGGGACGAATGGAGACGTGTCATCTTCAGCGATGAGAGTCGCTTCTGCCTTGGTGCCAATGATGGTCGTATGCGTGTTTGGCGCCGTGCAGGTGAGCGCCACAATCAGGACTGCATACGACCGAGGCACACAGGGCCAACACCCGGCATCATGGTGTGGGGAGCGATCTCCTACACTGGCCGTACACCACTGGTGATCGTCGAGGGGACACTGAATAGTGCACGGTACATCCAAACCGTCATCGAACCCATCGTTCTACCATTCCTAGACCGGCAAGGGAACTTGCTGTTCCAACAGGACAATGCACGTCCGCATGTATACCGTGCCACCCAACGTGCTCTAGAAGGTGTAAGTCAACTACCCTGGCCAGCAAGATCTCCGGATTTGTCCCCCATTGAGCATGTTTGGGACTGGATGAAGCGTCGTCTCACGCGGTCTGCACGCCCAGCACGAACGCTGGTCCAACTGAGGTGCCAGGTGGAAATGGCATGGCAAGCCGTTCCACAGGACTACATCCAGCATCTCTACGATCGTCTCCATGGGAGAATAGCAGCCTGCATTGCTGCGAAAGGTGGATATACACTGTACTAGTGTCGACATTGTGCATGCTCTGTTGCCTGTGTCTATGTGCCTGTGGTTCTGTCAGTGTGATCATGTGATGTATCTGACCCCAGGAATGTGTCAATAAAGTTTCCCCTTCCTGGGACAATGAATTCACGGTGCTCTTATTTCAATTTCCAGGAGTGTATAATGTTACATCATGTGAATGTGTGTGTGTGTGTGTGTGTGTGTGTGTGTGTGTGTGTGTGTGTGTGTGTGTGTGTCTTGGAGGGGGGGGGGGAGTCCATGCACTTCTGAGAAGAGTTGTTTAATGGTCCATCCACTAATGATTGTAGGTCCAAGGATAATATTTTTGGATTGAGTCGCTTACATTTCTTCAAATGCAAAGCTGTGAAAAGTATGAAATTAAAATATTTTGTCATTGTCTCTGCATGGAATGTTGACTGTTTTGTTATAATACATTCAATCACTCAAAATTTATTCACTCACTGTGAACTGTTAGACATAAGCAGTATTAGGTATAAATGTAATAACTATTATGCTTGTAACCCAGTACCATCCGGGACTGGAGCAACTGAATTACTTTCGCCACCAGGGTTTCGATTACCTTGTGTCATGCTTTGAAATGAGAAATGTCCTGCCCAGTATCCTTCCCACCCCACGTACCGTGGTATTCTGCCATCCACTGAACCTACACAATATACTTGTGCATCCTTACACAGCCCCTGCTACCAATCCTTTACCTCATGGCTCATACCCCTGTAATAGACCTAGATGCAAGACCTGTCCCATACATTCTCCTACCACAACCTACTCCAGTCCGGTCACTAACATCACCTATCCCATCAAAGGCAGGGCTACCTGTGAAACCAGTCATGTGATTTACAATAAGCTGCAACCACTGTGCTGCATTCTATGTAGGCATGACAACCAGCTAGCTGTCTGTCCACATGAATGGCCACCGACAAACTGTGGCCAAAAAACAAGTGAACCACCCTGTTGCTGAACGTGCTGCCAAACATGATATCCCTCATCTCAATGACTGCTTCACAGCCTGTGCCATATGGATCCTTCAAATGAACACCAGCTTTTCTGAACTGCGCAGATGGGAACTTTCCCTGCAAAACACCCTACGTTCTCGTAACCCTCCTGGCCTCAACCTTCGTTAGTCACTGTCCTCACCCATCTAGCCCCCTCCCTGTTCCCATTCCAGCACTACACAGCTGTCATTTCACTGCCACACCCAGGCTTTTAATTTCTTTTTATTTCTCTCCTTTCCACTACTTACCCCCTCCCCACTCCCCACCTTCTCCCTGCCCCCCGTCTAAACTGCAACACTTCCCTGTCTGCCACTCCCACCACACTATCCCTACCCCTCCCTGCCCCAGCCTCCTCCTTACCCCCACCCAGTCGCCACTCCCATCATGCACTGGTGCTGCTGCTCACAGTGTGGTTTCAGTTCTCTGGGACTGCAGACGTGTGTGCAAGTTGCGTTTGTGTGTGTGTGTGTGTGTGTGTGTGTCTTCTGCTGATAAAGGCCTTAATGGCCGAAAGCTATAATTGTGTAAATCTTTTTGTTGTGCCTATCATGACTCACATCTCCACTATATGGTGAGTAGCAACTTTCCTTCCCTGGTACTGTTACATTCCATCCTGGATTTTCCATTGTTTGTAATAAATACTAGTGATATAAGAAAATTTCTGCCAGACTGCGACTTGAACCTACACTTCTCTCTTGTTGCAAGGAAATATTCCATGAAGTTATGGGTTTGCTGTCAGATGTTACTGAACCAGTCTTTTGACTGCATAACTATCAGCAATCCGAATGTGAATGGGATGAAGAAATACTGAATATTCATCTGTCCTAGAAACCTCATCAAAGATTCACTGTGTATATGTTTAGAATAGGGTATAATGAGCCAGTGATACACAGCTTCTTATTTGTCATGTATTCAGTTCTTTTTCTTTGATTCTTTCAACACATCACCTCTCCTCTGGTTCTAACTTCGAATTGATCAGTCTGTGAGAGTACATATTGGGCTATGAAAATGAAGACTAATTTACAACAGTTCCTTCTAGATATGTTCGGTTTGGTTTGACCTTTTGGATGAGACATGATCTTGCAGAAACAGAACAAGCAGAGGCTGCAACCACTACGACCAGTGCTTGATTTGCAGAAAAGTAGTAGTACCAGTACTCTGACCTACCAGGGACTGTTTTTTTTTATTAATGTCTTAAAACATTATTTTAATGGTTTTTTATCAGAGGCACAGTATACCTTCACAAATCAAGCACTGGTTATAACAACAAAAGCAGTTGTCTGGTTTAAAATAGGGACACCAATAACTGTACGTGGATTGCTTTATCATCTCACAGCAACAAAAAAAGGGAGATTAATGATTAACAGTGTTATAAAAAGGATAGTTGCTACTCACCATACAGTGGAGATGCTGATTCACAGTTAGGCATAACAAAAAGATTGTCAAACAAAGCTTTCAGCCAAACAGGCATTCATCTCGTTACTGTGTCTGCTTCACGTCTCCTGTGCAGCAAGCTACATAAATTTAAGTATTAACTGCGTTTTTCTTACTTGTCACATCTTTTTCCATTTATTATTGCTTTTAGGAAGCATTAATTTTTTAGTACTAGTAATAGTGTTCCATAGATTTCATGTTCGTTTGGAATACAGTCCAGAGACAGTTAGTGCTTATTTTCATTGTTTCCAACAAGAAGTTTCTGGTAACCACACTTTAGTCAGCTATCAGCCGCCTTTGGTGAATTAGCAGTCTAGTTAAAAGCTGATTACTTGACTGTCTACAGTGAATTGTTGATTTCTTAGGATGGATAGGATGTGTGACTGCTGTGTATGGATGCAGGAGGAGCTGGCCACTGTTTGCGAACAGCTGAAAGTGCTGATGGCCATGGTCAACCATCTTCAGGCTGCTGCCTTGGAGTGTAACAGCAGAGGGGACTCTGGTGCATCACATGGTACATCTACACCCCAGGTGTTACATGCTTCACCCACGGTCCCCGCTGTTGAGACATCTTTGCAGGTACCAGGCGCAGTTGGGCCACCCTCTCCCCAAGGGGAGTGGCAGGTTCAACAGCATTCGTGTCACACGAGGTGGAGGGTCAATGTGGACGCTGGCCATGTGTCATCACCCTCTCTGCCTATGAGAGGACATGTGGCCACTCCTTCAGCAAGGCCCGAGCAGGCACACAGGGAGAGGGGTTTATTAGTGATTGGGAGCTCCAATGTTAGGCGGGTGATGGAGCCCCTTAGGGAAATAGTGGAAAGGTTGGGGAAGAAGGCCAGTGTTCACTCTGTCTGCTTGCCATGGGGGGGGGGGGGGGGGGGAGGGGGGTGTTCATCCGAGATGTGGAGGAGGCCATGCTGGTGGTGATAGAGAGCGCTGGGTGCACTCGACTGCAAATTGTCACTCATGTCGGCACCAATGACACCTGCCGTCTGGGTTCAAAGGTCATCCTCAGTTCATACAGGCGATTGGCGGAGTTGGTGAAGGCAGAAAGCCTCACTCGTGGGGTGGAATCTGAGCTAACTATTTGAAGTTTCATTCCCAGAACGGATTGTGGACCTCTGGTTTGGAGCCGAGTGGAAGGCTTAAACGAGAGGCTCAGACGATTCTGCGGAGATCTGGGATGCAAATTTCTCGACCTCTTCTATCGGGTGGGGAAATGTGGGGTCCCCCGGAATTGGTCAGGTGTGCACTACATGCAGGAAGCAGCTGCAAGGGTAGCGGAGCACGTGTGGAGTGCACATGTGGGTTTTTTAGGTTAGACAATTCCCTCCCTAAGCCCAACAAGACACCTCCTGAGATGCAACAAGGTAGCAGTAGGCACAACACAACAGGGAATGACAATATTAATGTGGTAATAGTAAACTGCAGGAGCGTCTATAGAAAGGTCCCAGAATTGCTCTCATTAACAAACAGTCACAATGCCCATATAGTATTAGCGACGGAAAGTTGGTTGAAATCAGATGTAAACAGTAATGAAATTCTAAACTCAGATTGGAATGTATACCGCAGATACAGCCTGGACAGTGAAGGGGGAGGCATGTTTATAGCAATAAAAAGTGCAATAGTATCAAAGGAAATTGACGGAGATCCGAAATGTGAAATAATCTGGGTGAAGGTCATGGTTAAAGCAGGCTCAAAAATGGTAATTGGATGTCTCTATAGGCCCTCTGGCTTAGCAGCTGTTGTGGCAGAACACCTAAAGGAAAATTTGGAAAATATTTTGAGTAGATTTCCTGACCCTGTTATAGTTCTGGGTGGAGATTTTAAGTTACCAGATATAGACTGGGAGACTCAAACATTTACAACAGGTGGCAGGGACAAAGAATCCAGTGAAACTTTTTTAAGTGCATTATCTGAAAACTACCTTGAGCAGGTAAACAAAGAACTGACTCATGGCGCTAACATATTAGACCTTCCGGTGACAAAGAGACCTGAACTATTTGAAACAGTTAATGCAGAACAGGGAATCAGCAATCATAAAGCGGTTACTGCATCGGTGATTTCAGCTGTAAATAGAAATATTAAAAAAGGTAGGAAGATTTTTCTGTTTAGCAAAAGTGGCAAAAAGCAGATTTCAGAGTACTTGACGGCTCAACACAAAAGTATTATCTCAAGTGCAGATAGTGTTGAGAATCAATGGACAAAGTTCAAAACCGTCGTACAATATGCATTAGATAAGTATGTGCCAAGCAAGATCATAAGAGATGGAAAAGAGCCACCGTGGTACAACAATTGAGTTAGAAAACTGCTATGAATGCAAAGGGAACTTCACAGCAAATATAAACATAGCCAAAGCCTTGCAGACAAACAAAAATTACATGAAGTGAAATGTAGTGTGAGGAGGGCTATGCAAGAGGCATTCAACAAATTCGAAAGTAAAGTTCTATGCACTGACTTGGTAGAAAATCCTAAGAAATTTTGGTCTTATGTCAAAGCAGTAGATGGATCAAAACAAAATGTCCAGACAGTTTGTGACCAAAATGGTACTGAAACAGAGGATGACAGACTAAAGGCCGACATACTAAATGCCTTTTTCCAAAGCTGTTTCACAGAGGAAGATTGCACTGTAGTTCCTTCTCTAGATTGTCGCATAGATGACAAAATGGTAGATAACAAAATAGGTGACAGAGGGGTAGAAAAACAATTAAAATCACTCAAAAGAGTTAAGACTGCTGGACCTGATGGGGTACCAGTTCGCTTTTGCACACAGTATGTGAACGAACTTGCCCCCCTCCTTGAAGCAGTGTACCATAGGTGTCTAGAAGAGCATAGCATTCCCAAAGATTGGAAAAGGGCACAGGTCATCCCCATTTTCAAGAAGGAATGTCGAACAGATGTGCAGAACTATAGACCTATATCTCTAATGTCAATCAGTTGTAGAATTTTGGAACACGTATTATGTTCGAGTATAATGACTTTTCTGGAGACTAGAAATCTACACTGTAGGAATCAGCATGGGTTTTGAGAAAGACAATCGTGTGAAAGCTAGCTGGCGCTATTCGTCCACGATACTCAGAGGGCCATAGACATGGGTTCCCAGGTAGATGCCGTGTTTCTTGACTTCCGCAAGGCATTTGATACAGTCCCCCACAGTCATTTAATGAACAAAGTAAGAGCATATGGACTATCAGACCAATATTGTGATTGGATTGAAGAGTTTCTAGATAACAGAATGCAGCATATCATTCCGAATGGAGAGAAGTCTCCCGAAGTAAGAGTGATTTCAGGTGTGCCGCAGGGGAGTGTCATAGGACTGTTGCTATTCATAATATATATAAATGACCTTGTGGATAACAACGGTAGTTCACTGAGGCTTTTTGCGGATGATGCTATAGTATATCAAAAGGTTGTAACAGTGGAAAATTGTACTGAAATGCAGGAGGATCTGCAACAAATTGACGCATGGTGCAGAGAATGGCAATTGAATCTCAATGTAGACAAGTGTAATGTGTTGTGAATGCATGGAAAGAAAGATCCTTTATCATTTAGCTACAATATGGCAGGTCAGCAATTGGAAGCAGTTAATTCCATAAATTATCTGGGAGTAGGCTTTAGGAATTATTTAAAATGGAATGACCATATAAAATTAATCATCGGTAAAGCAGATGCCAGACTGAGATTCATTGGAAGAATCCTAAGGAAACACAGTCCGAAAACAAAGGAAGTAGGTTACAGTACATATGTTCGCCCACTGCTTGAATACGGCTCACCGGTGTGGGATCCGTACCAGATAGGTTTGATAGAAGAGATAGAGAAGATCCAACAGAGAGCAGCGCGCTTCATTCCAGGATCATTTAGTAATCACAAAAGCGCTACGGAGATGATAGATAAACTCCAGTGGAAGACTCTGCAAGACAGACATTCAGTAGCTTAGTACGGGCTTTTGTTGAAGTTTCGAGAACATACCTTCACCTAGGAGTCAAGCAGTATATTGCTCCCTCCTACATATATCTCGCGAAGAAACCATGAGGATAAAATCAGAGAGATTAGAGCTCACACAGAGGCATAACGACCATCTTTCTTTCCATGAACAATACGAGACTGGAATAGAAGGGAGAACCAATAGAGGTATTAAAGGTAGACTCCACCACACACTGCCAGGTGACTTGCAGAGTATGGATGTAGATGTAGATGCAGATGTAGACAACATATATTCAGTATCTCCTTTATATGGTGAGTAGCAACTACCCTTGATAACTTTGTCATTGTTACATAATGGATTTTCCATTGTGTGAAGATTAGTGTTTAATGTCCCAGTGGCCACAGTAGTAAGGACAGACTATCAGGTTTCTACGAACAGACAGTACATGCAATGGATATCTTGCCAAGAGTGGAGCTTATCTCTTACTATGTGGTCTCCATCAAGATGGACACAATCTTCCACAAGGCTTTTCGCATCATATCTGTGGCTGGGTAGCAGCTAACTGAATGTTGCCTCAAACCGAATTAGTGATACACAAAGAAAATAAACAGAGAGGAAATTCGTTCAGGGCATAAACTTGAAACTGACAATAAATTGCCAGTCGGTGTGGCTGAGCAGTTCTAGGCACTTCAGTCTGGAACTTGCGTGAGCACTACGGTCGCAGGTTTGAATCCTGCCTCAGGCTTGGATGTGTGTGATGTCCTTAGGTTAGGTAGATGGAAGTAGTTCTAAGTTCTAGGGGACTGATGACCTTAGATGTTAAGTCCCATAGTGCTCAGAGCCATTTGAACCATTTTTTTTTATAATAAACTGTCAGATTCTTTGACCTAAAGTTGGCTTACACTACGCAAAGTGTTTTCACAGAAGTAGTTTTCTTCTTAATTGAAATTCATGACAGTTTCTGTTCATCAGTGTGTTTAAGAATTATTCCAAAACTAAAAATATATATAAAAAGGATTTTAGTGGCAACTGAAGTATAGTAAGTTTAGTAAATTAGAGCACTTGCCTGTGAAAGGCAAAGGTCTCGAGTTTGAGCCTTGGTCCGGCACACAGTTTTAATCTGCCAGGAAGTTTCATATCAGCACACACTCCACTGCAGAGTGAAAATCTCTTTCTGGTATAGTAAGTTTGATTTCATGGCTACTATTTATTTCTGTTTATCTGCTTTCTTTTCTTGATTTTCTTCAGCTGGCATGTGCGACGCACCTGTTTCTACCAGAATGTTGGATTTTCATTTCCTTACAATGAAAATGAAGGTGGAAAACAAGGTTAAAAAAAACATGGAAATTCTGTGTAACTGCAAAAGAATGAAATACTGCATAACTGGAGCTTCAGTACTCACGCAAGGCTATTTGTCTGTATGGAGGCTGAGAAGCTGGAAGACTGCAGCGAAGTGCAGGAAGGCTTGCAGAGAATCAATAATTGGTGGAGCAGCTGGCACTGTGAATAACTGTCAAGACAGATCTCCATGTTGTTGCACCACTTTCTAGTAAGCAACACTTTGTCATTGAAGAGATCATTTCAATTTCCGTCAGCTGAAGTCTTAGTACCAGAACTGCTCTCCACACAACATGACCTGTGCCTTTGCACATTTTTGCATTTATGTAAAAGCAAAGTCAGTTACATTGTATTTGTTTCTTCAGTGACAGTACGTCTATAGGTAATAAATTTCCAGTAACATTACACTGAAAGAGATGCAGAAGATGAAATGTGTTGTGGCTAAGACTGTGAATTCATTTGTTTATCAGGTGCATAGTACGATGATGTAAATTCTTTATCAGAGGCCATCAACAGATTTGGACATAAACCTACAAGAAAGAAGTCACTTCTTTTGTCTTGGATGAATACCGTTTAAAATAGTATAACATATCGTATAGCTATGTTACTTACCTGGTTTATGCTTCAGGGGCAAAGGCTGTGAGAATTTCAATTCTTCTGATTTAATAAATTCATCATTTAGAACGATTTGGGCAATAATTTACTTATTTCTGCAAACATGTTTGGGGAAAATAACTTCTCAATATGGACTCTGCTTTTGGGTATTTAACAAGATAATATTAATGACAAAATTTCTGTGACTGAAATGGAAATGTCTAGTTGGGGGCA
The DNA here is from genome assembly GCF_023864345.2 of Schistocerca serialis cubense. NCBI lineage: Eukaryota > Metazoa > Arthropoda > Insecta > Orthoptera > Acrididae > Schistocerca > Schistocerca serialis. Next base: position 449,665,368 of record NC_064646.1, on the reverse strand, counting down.
CTGACTTGATTTTGTAACTTAAGCCATAGCTAATGTAAATGTACATGATGTGGTTGAGAGATGGTTATGGTGGTTCACTTCATAATAGTGTATGGCTGGTGAGTACCATGTCTAGACATTTGTGAGGGGATTTGTGGGCAGGGGGGGGGGGTGCTCATGTGAAAGTTTACACTGTCATCTCATATCTGTAACTGAGTAAGCTGATGACCAAACAAAAAGATAGCACCACTGTAGTTTATTTGTTGCAGTAAACTTGGTACTGCCACAGGGTTTCAATGTCTCTCCTGCTCTGCATTTTTGTGACGGGAGACCTTAGCAACATCTTTTGACACACATCTGGCTAGTGTTAGGCACGATTCCGGATCACTGAACCCCACTCACAAGAGTTTCACTAAGATATTGGTGACAATGATACAATTAACTCAGAAATGCACGCTGCCTGTGAAAGCAGAGAAATGTGATTATGATTTTTGCAGAAAAGTTGCTGAACATATCAACAATGTTTTGTGTTCAGTAGCTGCAGAAGACTGTTATCATCAAGACTGCATTGCTAAATTAGTGTCAAACCCCTCCTCTGTTTGAAACAGGGGCCACACTCTTGGTACCAAGTTTGATGCCGCTCTACAAGAAGTATGCAGTTTTCTAAATTATTCAGAGAAATCCCAATTTGCACTGTAGGATTTCTTGCAGAAAGTCAATGAATGACTCCCAGACTGAGATACAATTACTATGAAAATGCTTAGAATACAAATTGACCGAACATTGCATTTATGGAGTCATTCCACAAATATTCAATGATCCATCTCCCTACCCACAGTCAGTTTAAGGTTCATGGACAGTGTATCTTCATGATCTCAACTCAGGGTCAAGGTAACCTACCCACATTCCTTCAGAACCTCAAAACCCTTTCCCCTATCTGCTTCACCTGGTCCTCCTCTACACAACGTGCCCCCTTCCTGGAAGTTGACCTCCATCTCTCTGAAGGCTCCATCCACATCTCAGTCAACATCAAACTCACTAACCACCAACAGTACCTGCATTTCGACAGCGGCCATCCCTTCCACACAAAAAAATACCCCCACATACAGCTTAGCCACCTGTGGATGACATATCTGCTCTGAGGAGAACACACTTGCCCTGTATGCTGAAGGGCAAACAAAGGCCTTCACAGACACCAACATTCTCTCAATCTAGTCCACAAACAAATTTCCAATGCCATATCCTCATACACCCCCAATCTTCCCACCACTCCCAAGAATCAGCTAAAAGGAGCGCCCCCTCATCACCCAATATCATTCTGGACTTGAACAAGTGAACCATATTGTTCACCAGGTCTTTATCTACATCCTACCCAAGATCTGTCGTGCCCCTCCTAAAGTGATGCTCCATGGCCCACCCGACCTACGCATCACCCTAGTGTATATCTGTGCCACTCCCAATCTCATCTGCTTATCACGAAGATTATATACATATGACAGACCAAGGTACAAGATCTGCCTAATCTACCCACCCAGCTCCTACTACTCTAGTCGTGTCACTGGCTTATCCTACCCGATTAGAGGCTGGGCCACCTATGAATCCAGCCATCATATACCAGCTTTGCTGCAATCACTGCACAGCTTTCTGTATTGTATGACTACCAACCAGCTGTCCACCAGAATAAATGACCACCTCCATACTGTGGCCAAAAGCAATGTAGACCATATTTGTGGCACAACATGCAGCTGAACATAAAATGATTGATTTTAATGACTGGTTAACAACACAGATTATATAGATCCTCCCCTCCACCACTAGCTTTTCTGAACAATACAGACTGGAGCTATCCTTACAACATATTCTCTGTTTCTGAAATTATCCTGCCCTCAACCTACAGTAATCTGCTGTCTCCACACCCTCAACCCTACAATTTCTGTACCCTGTGTCCTGTCACCCCTCCCAAGTTAAGTTGCTTTCAGCATGTGCCCCTCCCTGCTAGCCACTACAATTGTGCCAGCCCATATACCTGCCACCACCCTCTCACATTCCTAGCCAGCAAACTGGCCAGCTCCGTCCGAGCTGATAGCTACCCATTACCAGCTCATCTCCCTGCCTCTCACCTCCTTTTCCTATATGTACCCAGCTTGACACTACCCCACCACAATCAGTCCACTTGCCATAAAATCAAAATAGCACTGATACCGTCAGCCTGGCTCACAGCATGGAGAGAGAGAGAGAGAGAGAGAGAGAGAGAGAGAGAGAGCGTGTGTGTGTGTGTGTGTGTGTGTGTGTGTGTGTGTGTGTGTGTACCCGCACACACTTCTGTTTTTCAGTGAGTGGTCTTCTGTAATCCTAATGTGTTTATCTTGGTTAAAACATGCATATGAACTTCTCTGAGCAGAATTTCACAAGCAATATTTTATTTCATAATGGATGTCTTCAGAAGATGAACTGTTTTTCATAAAAACAGAAAAATGAGGTTCAAAAAATCGAATTGGGGTGGTGGAGGCAGATGCTCACCCACTAGTGGAGGGACCTTTCCTGTTTCTCTTTACTACATCAAGTATGAGTATTTTCCTGAAGTTTCCAAAGCTTATAAATTATTTCCCCTATTTTTCTTAATTTGCCTGGGGTATAAGAAAGAAGGCAAGCTACAGGTTGTCCATTGATTATTCTTAACTGTTTTAAAAAACAATGTTATCTCAAAGAAATAACACAGATAAATAACTATCAACTATATTCCCTGAGTAACACATATTTAGAACCAAATGTCATTGACAACATGGCTTAACACTGTATCTTATTTTTATTAATATTAGCAAACACAAACCACTCCATTGCTACCCAAGCCCCCCCCCCCCCCCCCCCCCTCCACCCAAGTCTCCACCGTCAGGGAGAGGAGCAAACTGTTTGAGGGCATGCTAACTACCCTTTCGAGCCATAGGTTTTAACAACTTTTATTTTTATTGCATTTATATCCCATTTCTTGCAAAAAGCGGGTAATTTCTTTTGTTCGGTCTTTATCATTTTAAGTTATTTCTTTAGATTGCTGTTACAAATTTTACACATAAATAATACATGTAGCTAAAGAAAAGACAAGAACATTGAATTTATATGTGGTACATGTATGGCTAAAGAAAATATTATAAGAAAATGCCAAGTAAATAATGTTACGGCTTGGAGTCTTTTTCTCAGGTTCCAGTCTTAGCTGGGACTAATATTTTCCTTTCCAGCATGGTGGCCAAAATGGTATGCCATGGTATCACACAGACTACTCAGTCTTTGGTATCTTTTACCTTCTTCAAAGTTGCTAATATTATGATTCAGTTCTTCCTGCTGTGCCACCCACCCTTTGTAGTGGATTACTTCATCAGTTATCACTGTTTGGTCAATCTTTGTTATTCAATTTGATCTGACTCTATCCTCTCAGGTGTTGTGCAGTTGGCCAACATCACCTTTTGTGGACGTCCACCTGGGGTGTCAGTGTCTCTCGTGTTGTTTAGAGTGATCTTTAATTTGGGAGGCTGTTGTCACACCCATTTGTGCACTGACTTGCATCAATCACAACTCTGCCTGTCCTCACCAGTGGTGGGCTGCTCAGTACGTGGCCAGCCTCCCTCAGAAGGGGTCAGGCTGCTTCCATCTCAGCAGATCACACACTCCTCTAAGTGAAATTATATAGCATTCCCAATGAAGTACGTCATCGAGTGTGACGATTCTCGTTGTAAATAGGTCGAATCCATGTTCATCTATAGTTGCTTCATTAACAAATTAGAAATATGTTATTTAAAGAGGTGCCTTATTTTAACAATGATTTGACACAACATTATAACATCAACACAAGACTGTTCCCACACCAAAACATGGGAAGTAACATTGTTCACAGAAGTTACCCCATCCACTTCAACTACTGTTTATTGCCTCAATGCTGTCAGACTATGCCCAAATACTGATGCTGCACGATTTAGGAATGTGCACAAAATACAGCAGAAGACATCGTTAAGTGCTTCAAGAATGACTTCGGATTTTTGTCTTATTTAAGAGACACGGGCAGGAAGAGTGCATTACAGTAGTGCTCAAAAAATGACTGTATTCCAATCATGGGACGGTAAGTAATGTCGTAAAATAAATAGCTTACAATGTGCGCATTTAAGGTAGTTTTATTTTTCCTATCAACAAATGAAAAACAGTTCTTGGTAAATTTCTTGAGTTTCATCCTCTGGGGCCATTGTTCTGATTCAGTTTTAAACTCTTATTTTGACATGTATATAAAGATTTTTCTTTGTATTAACGCCCCATTCTCTGAAGAATTTGCTTCTATTCTACATTAAAATCATAAACATGCTAATTAACAATGGTTAATGTAGTGTCTATTCTTGTTAGCTAATAACAGTACTCACTGTAATTTGTACATTATTGATAGTATATCTCTACACTGTACTGTGATCTTTACAGTTAAACCGAGCCCATGTGAGGCCTATTGAGAGGGTGCTTGACTGAGAAGTAGTGACACTGGTCACGGAAGCTGACAGTGGCTGGGAGAGTGGTGTGCTGACCACCTGCCTGTCTGTACCCACACCTGATAATGCCCAAAGGCTGAGGATGACACGGCAGCCAGTTAGTACCGTTGGGCCTTCGAGGGCTGTTCGGATGGTGTTTGTTTTAATTTTTTTAATTTTTTAATACTTTCTTGAATGTGCTGGAACCATGTTATAAATGGGTCTACATCCACTAACTATTATATTGAATGTTTGTTGATAGTAAATATTGGAACTGAGAATAATTAATTGAAAATAATAATGATACAGATGTATATTAGATACCCTTTAGAAGCAATCCTAACAATTTGTAGACCTACTGATGCACAAATCCATGAGGATATCACACTTAAATCCATTGGCTGTAACTGTAATTAATTTACTCAGGAAACTTGTATACATTTTGTTATAAGGCACAGCTTCCATTACATTTTGGTATAATACAAAACTTCCATCCATTTGAACCTGCTTACAGTAGTCAAACCTAGGTGTGCCTCTGTAATTTTTAGCCCACCTACTTCCCTCCAGTACCAAATTGACTTGACGATTCCTTGATGCCTTGAGATGTGTCCTAACAGTCAGTCCCATTTTTTAGTAGTGCCATTAATTTCTCTTAACAAATTTATTCAGTACCACCTATTTAGTTATCCTGTTTACCCATATAATCTTCACCATTATTCTGTAACACTACATTTCAAATGCTATATTCTTATGCAAATTAATTTTCAGGTTGCGTAAACACCTACTTTATCTCCCTAAATGTACACTGATATGAAAAGATTTAATAGGCATTTTGTTGAGATAAATGAATTGTAGTGTAACCAGGGGATTAGATTAGGGTGGCTTGGCGACAGTTCGGTTGTGTGTGGCCAAGTTGAATGTGGAAGCAGACTGTTATGAGTAAAGTATTGTCTCATACCTGTGCAGATAGCATTGTATGGGTGAGTACAGTGGAAGTGGTGGGGGTTTTGTTGTGTATAAGCACTATCTGGTGGGGGGAATCAGTTCAGTGGATGAGGCCTACTCAAAAGCAAAACTCTTAAGCCACAGCTAGTGAGCCTGCAAAAGATCATATGGACAGCTCGTCCCACTATGACTAATAATATAGCTGACTGGAGTGCTTAATAAGAAAATCACCCCATTAACAATTAATGCAACTGCTGATAGCGGACCAAGCACACTACTCAGCAGATTACTGCAGTCTAAGATGGTCACTTCATAACAAAAAGGTAGACACACCTGGGGCTGTGTGGGTGACAAGCTATTTGGACCTAGATGTAACATATTGATTTGTAGAGTAGCATGACATCTATGTTCATGCCATATTTAGTGCACTTTTTGTTATAAAAACGAACTGCATGGTAAATTCAGAAAGCACATATGGGACAATAAACAGGTGTCTCATGAGTGCATGACATACATTGTACATAATCTGCCAAAAATGCGGTGGGGGAATGTCATTCTGTCTTTTAACCACATGCTATAAATAGTTCTAGCTTATTTCATGTTAAGTAGTTGAGAAGATCTAACTGACTTCAGTATATCACTCTTTGTTTATATTCCATGCAATAACTGAAATTTAAGTATTATATTATTTGGTCGTCTTTTCATATTTACTGTTACTGCTATAAACGCATAGACAAATCCATGGAAAAGGAAACAATCACATTTCTTTCATAGAACAGTATTACAAGTGTTCTATTATATTAGTAGGACACTGAAAAAAACAAATAAACAGAATTTGGATGAAAACAAAGAAGTAATTGTATGAGAGTCTGCCAGAACAAGAAAGGAACAGTGATTTTTTTATGGGTGGTGCTGAGCAAATTACTTGGTTGGGAGCATCTGAATGCAATGCAATAAAGGAGGTAGCTGCTGTTGTGTGCACACAATCTCCTTATAACACAAGACTATGTATAAAGTGAAGACAATGATGTGCTGCTGCCTAAGAATCCACCTTTACTCCTTTGTGGTGATGACTCATGATTATTCTTATACATAAATGACAAGTCATTAAAAAATAAAATTGGCGATCTTAGTCTTCTTTGAGCTGGCATCTGCCACCTGCTCTAATTACACCCCAACTACTACCAATAATTTTTTTTCTCTCTTTTCTGTCTCTGGGCGTCTTTTTGTTCTCATTTTCAGTGTGCTCCCTGCCACCGCTGGATAAGCAGCTGCAGCAGCAAGTCGTATACTCTTAGCTCACTTATTTGTTACATAGTTTAATTCTTAATTTCTTTGCGTGATTTTGGTACATGCATTGTTTAATTCATAAATTTCAGGCGTATTATAGTATTTGAGAGTGTAGCATCGCGTTTTTAGTACCTGAATAGTGTAAAATTGCATAGTCTCCTTCCGCCGCCAAGCAGTGTGTCAGCAGTGTGCAAGTAGCAGCATTACTGCATCTATTAGGCAATCTTGTATTTTAATAACCGTTTAAATTTTGCGTTGAATTGTTTGTGCTCTCTGTAGATTAGTTCAGACGTTCTTTGCACAACAGTTTCTTGCATGGATAGGGACTGCAACTGCTGTGTTTGGATGCAGGCTGAGTTCGAATCCCTTCCCTCCCAGCTTCAGGCAGTGTTGGCTTCGATCGCACAGCTTGAGGCTGTTGCCAATGGGCATCACTATGGGGGTCCGGATGGGGGTTTGTCGGGGACGGCCAGCTCGTCCCATGCATCCCCCGATCGGACTACAACTGTGGCTGCCCGGGATACTGCCCACATAGAGGTTGATCCCTCACCTGTGGGAGGGGAGTGGGAGATCGTCTCGAGGTGTGGCAGGGGGCGAAAGACATTCCGGAGGGCTGAACGGAAGGCCTCTCCAGTTTGTCTGACGAACCGGTTTCAGGCTCTGTCTCAGGCTGATACTGATCTTTGGCCAGACATGGTTGCTTGTCCTGTTCCAGAGGTTGCCCCTCAGTATGCAAGATCTGGACTGTCGCAGAGGGTGGGCTTACTGGTAGTTGGGAGCTCTAATGTCAGGCGCGTAATGGGGCCCCTTAGGGATATGGCAGCAAAGAGAGGGGAAGAAAACCAATGTGCACTCCGTGTGCATACCGGGGGCAGTCATTCCAGATGTGGAAAGGGTCCTTCAGGATGCCATGAAGGGTACAGGGTGCACCCATCTGCAGGTGGTCGCTCATGTCGGCACCAATGATGTGTGTCGCTATGGATCGAAGGAAATCCTCTCTGGCTTCCAGCGGCTACCTGATTTGGTGAAGACTACCAGTCTCACTAGCGGGATGAAAGCAGAGCTCACCATATGCAGCATCGTCGACAGGACTGACTGCGGACCTTTGGTACAGAGCCGAGTGGAGGGTCTGAATAAGAGGCTGAGACGGTTCTGCGACCGTGTGGGCTGCAGATTCTTCGACTTGCGCCATATGGTGGTGGGGTTTCGGGTTCCGCTGGATAGGTTGGGAGTCCACTACATGCAGCAAGTGGCTACACGGGTAGCAGGGGTTGTGTGGCGTGGACTGGGCAGTTTTTTAGGTTAGATGGCCTCGGGCAAGTACAGAAAGGGCAACAGCCTCAAAGGGTGCAGGGCAAAGTCAGGACATGCGGGGACCAAGCAGCAATCAGTATTGTAATTGTAAACTGTCGAAGCTGCATTGGTAAAGTACTGGAACTTCAAGCGCTGATAGAAAGCACCGAAACTGAAATCGTTATAGGTACAGAAAGCTGGCTGAAGCCAGAGATAAATTCTGCCGAAATTTTTACAAAGGCACAGACGGTGTTTAGAAAGGATAGATTGCATGCAACTGGTAGTGGTGGTGTGTTTGTCACTGTTAGTAGTAGTTTATCCTGTAGTGAAGTAGAAGTGGATAGTTCCTGTGAATTATTATGGGTGGATGTTACACTCAACAACCGAGCTAGGTTAATAGTTGGCTCCTTTTACCAACCTCCCGACTCAGCAGCATTAGTGGCAGAACAACTGAGAGAAAATTTGGAATACATTTCACATAAATTTTCTCAGCATGTTATAGTCTTAGGTGGAGATTTCAATTTACCGGATATAGACTGGGACACTCAGATGTTTAGGATGGGTGGTAGGGACAGAGCATCAAGTGACATTATGCTGAGTGCACTATCCGAAAATTACCTCGAGCAATTAAACAGAGAACCAACTCGTGGAGATAACATCTTGGACCTACTGATAACAAACAGACCCGAAGTTTTTGACTCTGTAAGTGCAGAACAGGGAATCAGTGATCATAAGGCCGTTGCAGCATCCATGAATATGGAAGTTAATAGGAATATAAAAAAAGGGAGGAAGGTTTATCTGTTTAGCAAGAGTAATAGAAGGCAGATTTCAGACTACCTAACAGATCAAAACGAAAATTTCTGTTCCGACACTGACAATGTTGAGTGTTTATGGAAAAAGTTCAAGGCAATCGTAAAACACGTTTTAGACAGGTACATGCCATGTAAAACTGTGAGGGATGGGAAAAACCCACCGTGGTACAACAACAAAGTTAGGAAACTACTGCGAAAGCAAAGAGAGCTCCACTCCAAGTTTAAACGCAGCCAAAACCTCTCAGACAAACAGAAGCTAAACGATGTCAAAGTTAGCGTAAGGAGGGCTATGCATGAAGCATTCAGTGAATTTGAGAGTAAAATTCTATGTACCGACTTGACAGAAAATCCTAGGAAGTTCTGGTCTTACGTTAAATCAGTAAGTGGCTCAAAACAGCATATCCAGACACTCTGGGATGATGATGGCATTGAAACAGAGGATGACACGCGTAAAGCTGAAATACTAAACACCTTTTTCCAAAGCTGTTTTACAGAGGAAGACCGCATGGCAGTTCCTTCTCTAGATCCTCGCACAAACGAAAAAATGGCTGACATCGAAATAAGTGTCCAAGGAATAGAAAAGCAACTGGAATCACTCAACAGAGGAAAGTCCACTGGACCTGACGGGATACCAATTCGATTCTACACAGAGTACGCAAAAGAACTTGCCCTCCTTCCAACAGCCATGTACCGCAAGTCTCTAGAGGAACGGAAGGTTCCAAATGATTGGAAAAGAGCACAGGTAGTCCCAGTCTTCAAGAAGGGTCGTCGAGTAGATGCACAAAACTATAGACCTATATCTCTGACGTCGATCTGTTGTAGAATTTTAGAACATGTTTTTTCCTCGTGTATCATGTCGTCGTTTTTGGAAACCCAGAATCTACTATGTAGGAATCAACATGGATTCTGGAAACAGTGATCGTGTGAGACCCAACTCGCTTTATTTGTTCATGAGACCCAGAAAATATTAGATACAGGCTCCCAGGTAGATGCTATTTTCCTTGACTTCCGGAAGGCATTCGATACAGTTCTCCACTGTCACCTGATAAACAAAGTAAGAGCATATGGAATATCAGACCAGCTGTGTGGCTGGATTGAAGAGTTTTTAGCAAACAGAGCACAGCATGTTGTTATCAATGGAGAGATGTCTACAGACGTTAAGGTAACCTCTGGCGTGCCACAGGGGAGTGTTATGGGACCATTGCTTTTCACAATATATATAAATGACCTAGTAGATAGTGTGGTGTCACAGCCAGACACCACACTTGCTAGGTGGTAGACTTTAAATCGACCGCGGTCCGCTAGTATACGTCGGACCCGCGTGTCGCCACTATCAGTGATAGCAGACCGAGCGCCACCACACGGCAGGTCTAGAGAGACTTACTAGCACTCGCCCCAGTTGTACAGCCGACTTTGCTAGGAAACGTTCACTGAGAATTACGCTCTCATTTGCCGAGACGATAGTTAGCATAGCCTTCAGCTAAGTCAATTGCTATGACCTAGCAAGGCGCCAGTTATCCTTTGCTATGTATCTAATGAAGCATGTACAGTAACAAGACCAATGTTCACTAATTGTGGATTAAAGTTAAGTATTCCAGCAGCTACGTACTTTTCTTTATAGCATTCATTACGTATCCTGTTTCAGACCTCACGCCAGCCTGTGTGAGTTTAAACGCGTGCCTTTTGGTTACCCGTCACTGTGGACTGGCTGTCTTGTCAGTCCACAACAGATAGTGTCGGAAGTTCCATGCGGCTTTTCGCAGATGATGCTGTAGTATACAGAGAAGTTGCAGCATTAGAAAATTGTAGCGAAATGCAGGAAGATCTGCAGCAGACAGGCACTTGGTGCAGGGAGTGGCAACTGACCCTTAACATAGATAAATGTAATGTATTGCGAATACATAGAAAGAAGGTGATTATATGATAGCAGAACAAACACTGGTAGCAGTTACTTCTGTAAAATATCTGGGAGTATGCGTGCGGAACAATTTGAAGTGGAATGATCACATACAATTAATTGTTGGTAAGGCGGGTACCAGGTTGAGATTCATTGGGAGAGTCCTTAGAAAATGTAGTCCATCAACAAAGGAGGTGGCTTACAAAACACTCGATCGACCTATACTTGAGTATTGCTCATCAGTGTGGGATCCGTACCAGATCAGGTTGACAGAGGAGATAGAGAAGATCCAAAGATGAGCGGTGCGTTTCGTCACAGGGTTATTTGGTAACCGTGATAATGTTATGGAGATGTTTAGCAAACTCAAGGGCAGACTCTGCAAGAGAGGCGCTCTGCATCGCGGTGTAGCTTGCTTGCCAGGTTTCGAGAGGGTGCGTTTCTGGATGAGGTATCGAATATATTGCTTCCCCCTACTTATACCTCCCGTGGAGATCACGAATATAAAATTAGAGAGATTCGAGTGTGCACGGAGGCTTTCAGACAGTCGTTCTTCCCGCGAACCATACACGACTGGAACAGAAAAGGGAGGTAATGACAGTGGCACGTAAAGTGCCCTCCGCCACACACCGTTGGGTGGCTTGCAGAGTATAAATGTAGATGTAGATGTAGAATATTTGTATGTGATGTAGGCATAAATCTGCCTATTTGTTATTTAGGTCAGATTTCATTGTTACAGTTGTAGTCTAAGTAGCTACAGCAAAAATACAATTAGTTTTGTTTAAAACCATGTTAATTAAAAGTTATGTCTGATTAAAAATTTTACTACAGTGAATTTGCTAACCTCCATAACATACTTGTCAAACCCTACAATATTCCCAGACTACCTTCTCTACCCACTGGTTCCTACCCCTGTCACCGACCCCGCGGCAAAACCTGCCCCACGCATCCCCCCACAACCACCTACTCCAGCCCCGCTACTGGTAAAACATACACAATTGAAGGCAAGGTCACATGTCAAACAACACATGTCATTTATCAGCTGACATGCCTGCACTGCACAGCCCTTTTACATTGGTATGACAACAACTAAACTGGCTGAGTGCATGAACAGACACAGACGAACTGTCCGCCTAGGAGATGTCCAATACCCAGTAGCAGAGCATGCCCTCCAGCATAATTCTAGGGACCTAGGAACCTGCTACACCATATGTGCCATTTGGCTTCTCCCACCCAACACCAGTCCCCCGGAACTGCGGAGATGGGAACTTGCACTCCAACACATCCTTTCATCCCGCCATCCCCCTGGACTGAACTTACGTTAACCAACCTCACTCCCATTTACTCTTCAGTCTTCTCCTCTTTCCCTTTCCTCTTTAGCCATTCATGCATCTTCTCATCCTACATAGTTGTGTTTATCATTATACTATATACCCCTTTACTTTTGTATGCATCCTCTTTGGTTTGAAGCTGGCACAGTACTTACAGTAGAATATCTTTGGCTTCCCTCTGACATCCATGCCTCCATCCTTGCTACCCTCCCTGTATACCTTTCCCTGTTGCTTCATAACCTGGGTTGTGAGTAACTGAATCCACTTTCCCTTCTTCCCATTTCTTTTCCCTCTCACCTCCCTGACAAAGGAACAAAGTTCCGAAAGCTAAGAACGTAAATTTTCTGTTCTGTTTTGTGTATCTATCGGCTGTACTGAGCTGAGGTAAGTACTGGCCAGCCCCTCTATCTCTTTGTTAGTATTTGTTTCACATCTAAGGAAAGGATATATATTCTTGGAGACATAAATACTGATTTAAGACTCAGGCAACCACACAATTTAGTTTTCTTAAAATGCTAAGATTGGATGACTTGTTTTGCATTACAATAGTTCATAACAATTTCTCTCATCATCAGGGTTCATTAATGATACTTCAGAGAATGGCAGGATTTTGACTACATCTCATCATGTCCTGAAATGAAAAATATCCCCCCCTCCCCCCTCCACCCCTCTCCCACACACACACACACACACACACACACACACACACACACACAACACAACACACACACACACACACACATATATATACACAGGTAATATGCTGTCTACCCAAATCACACGATATTTTTGTCTGCTCCTCTTCCACCCCTGCTCTGAACCAATTGTCCCATGGGGCTTATCCTGTAATAGATGCAAAACCTGGTCCATACCACAACATGCTTCTGTTCTGTCTCAGGCATCTCACATTACATCAAAGGAAGGGAAAATGTGAAAGTAGTCATGTGATCTACCAAGTTATCTGCAACCACTTTCTGTCATTCTACATGGTCATGACCACTGCCAAGTTGTGTGTCCACATGAATGGCCAGTGCCAAACTGGCCAAGAGACAGCTGGATCACCCACTTGCTGAGCATGCCACCCAACATGATATGCTTGAATTCAATGACTGCTTCACTGACTGGATTCTTTCCACCCCCACCACCACCCTGATATTAACCTTCCCTGCTCCCACTCCAGCCCTACACAACCTTCTACCCCACTAGCGCATTGACAGAATCCTTTTCCCTTCTCAACTTTACTCCACTTTCCCCATAGCTATAGCATATCCTGCAGATGCTGCAACTAGCAGCTCGCTATCCTGTCTCTACTATGTCCCAACATGCTCCTACTCTCTCTCTCTCTCTCTCTCTCTCTCTCTCTCTCTCTCTGTCTTGCCTTCTCAGTTTCCTTTTTCCATTTTCTAGATTTGCCAATGACTCTAAAATACTGTTGTTCACATTTCGCAAGTAGGATTTCGAAATGTTTATACAAACAATTTTTGTCAGTTCTACATGACTACGTAAAATACACATGATTTTTTTTTTCACTGTAAGTGTCAGTCACTCACAGTGGTATCTGAAACTGAAATCATGATTTAATGTATAGTTTACTGCAATAGGTGAGCAATTGTTGCCACTTACAGAATTGTAAGATTCAGTTTTTGGATTCTGCTATTTCTCTGTTGCAAAATCATAGTTCTTTTATTTTGGACTATGCCATACAGTACTGAGAAGTTCACGATCCATGTTGCTTATTCACTGCCTGTATAAATTTCAGTTACTGCTCTTAAAATATCTTGGCAGGCTGTTGTATCGCTTGCGTCTATTCATAAATTTTTGTTTGTCTGAAGTAATGATATTGTGATCAGGTATCTTATTACACATGTTTGATTAATCTTAATGGTATATGGAAAACAGAAAGTAACTGTGAAAGTAAACATGAATTAATTGAGGGAAACATTCCACATGGGAAAAATATATCTAAAAACAAAGATGATGTGACTTACCAAACAAAAGCGCTGGCACGTCGATAGACACACAAACAAACACCAACATACACACAAAATTCAAGCTTTCGCAACAAACTGTTGCCTCATCAGGAAAGAGGGAAGGAGAGGGAAAGACGAAAGGAAGTGGGTTTTAAGGGAGAGGGTAAGGAGTCATTCCAATCCCGGGAGCGGAAAGACTTACCTTAGGGGGAAAAAAGGACGGGTATACACTCGCACACACACACATATCCATCCACACATATACAGTCTGCTAAGTTTTATTTGCAGATGACATATCTTTAATCATTGAAAGTAACATTACAGATCAAATTCCACAAACTGCATTAAATACTTTAGAAAACTTAGATAACTGGTTTGATTTAAATGCATTATAATTAAACATGGAAAATAATCAGTTAATGCTTTAAAACAAAACAAGCAAAATTAAATGATATTCAGTTCAGTCACAGAAACCAGGATTTGCAGGAAGCTAGCTGTGTGAAATTCATGGGAATGCAACTAGATAAAAATATATCATGGGGGGTCACACATACAGTACCTTGCAAATAAATTAAATACCCTAGCATATGGAATGAGAATATTGTACAATGCTACCAGTATGGGCACAAGAAAAGTAGTATATCACAGCTAATTTGAGTCAGTAATAAGGTATGGAATTGTATTTTGGGGTAACTCAAACCATATGTGTCAATTACTAAAACTTCAAAAAACCATCGTTAGAAATGCACAATGTAGGAAGAAGGAAGTCATGTCACCCACTCCTTAAAAGTCTGAGTATGCTAAGTGTTCCTTCAGTATACATATATTGTACACAGTAACCCTGATTTATTTGTAGCAAATCATTTTCAACATGATTACAATACCAGGAATCAAAATAATTGTATGCTGTCCACCCAAAATTTAAAACTTTTTGCTCAAACTCCACATTATATGGGTATTACAAATTATAACGAAGTGAAAGGAAGAGGATAAGTTTCCTTTACTTTACGTCACGTCTATGGTCACAAAGTTTTTGTTAACAGATTACCAGTTTCGGTCTATAATGACCATCATCAGATTTACAGCAACAAATGGGAAAAAACATAAATACACTTGCAGATTGTCTACAGCTTAAAATCTGTTAACAAAAAGTTTGTGACCATAGACGTAAAGTAAAGGAAACTTATTGCATATACGGGTCGCTGTTTTATTCACGACAATGTCACAGCTGGTGAAAGGAAGAGAACTGCTCAGCATAAATTTAAAAACACTGAAAAAATCCTTATATGAGAAACTAGTGCAAAAATGTTACAATTCAGTAGAAGAATTCATAGATGACAACCTTTAAATTTGAGCAGGAGAGAGCAAATACTTAAGACTGTTTATCTTAAAAGTTTGGTACTTTTGAAGAAAAATTATTAATTGCTTAATTAAGTAATTATTCAGTACTGTATGTTATATTACTAGTATTATAAGGAAAACTGTAAATAAGTTTTTGTTTTTTGACAAATCTCCTGTACTTTTAAGTCAATGGCTTTAAATTGTATGTTATGAGACAGTAAACTTCTACTGTCTTAGGTACATATCACAAAATATTTGTGCTGGATAGCACCTTCATGGATGTAGATCTGGTGCAAGCGTTACTGCTCTCTTTTACAACAGCAGTATTCTGTTACTGTGTGTATTAACCCATATAAATACTATTATTAGAACATGCTACCATTTTGTCAAAAGGAAGGAATTACGTTTGATCCAAGAGCTATAATGCTTATCCCTGAATTAATTAAAATTTTGGTGATTAACACAAGCTGAATACAATATTATTCATCTGCCAAAGATAATTTTTATCCAGAAAGTTACACAAAAGCAGTGAAAGGTTTCATGTCCTTTTTTATTTATTCCATTTGGCCTTCAGCAGTATAACACTGTTTAGCCAAGGTTTCCTGTAGTTGGAATGTGTTTATTGTTTGTGGATTCATCACCCCAACAAACTCATTGCATTAGTATGAAGACTACTCCATAATTTCATTGTAAGATGTGCATATTAACACTTTGTATAGGTATCTAGCCCACATTTGTAATTTTATTTTTCCTAAATTTGCCTGACGAATTTATAATTGACTAACAGCAACTCTTACAGGAATATCTTATACACGAAGAATAGAAATCTTTACAAAATGGACTCATTCCTTATATGACTTGTTTACTTCACGAAATAGAAATGAACACTTAAAGTCTCAATGAGTGTGCTGTACAGTATAGCATTTAGTACTGCAGTTTTGGGCAACCTGTTTCTCCAGGTGGAAACAAAGTTGCTTACAAAATGCTTTTTTTAATGTGCACTCCTCTCATGCTTAGTTGTATAGGCAGCCACATTTTATGTTTAGTGCATCATTAGGAAGCTTTTCATCATCATTAGGGATTCTATTTCAGTGATGGACTTGACATCACTGTTTTAAACTTGAGATTACTTCACATTTCTTAGCGCCAAAACACACAATGATGAAGATTAATTTCTCTTGTAACTATTTTTATACTTCAAATAAACCAAGTCAGCTACTACACTTGATGAACTCTAAACAGTGGCAGGTTCTTTCCATGGTGAAGTCGTCATCCAAGTCTACAAAAAAGTAAATATTCAGAAAATAGCATTTGAAAGAACTCAGTCACTGAAGCTTTACTAACACTTTAACACAGAGAAGTTATGTGGACAACTACAGATAGATTTTCCAAACAACTTCATTAAATAATCACAAAAGAGAAATTATTTGAAATTAGTGGCAATGACACTATGGGGAAGCAAGTAATAATTTGGTTTATCTATTGACAGATAATTGGGAAATAAAATAAGTTAGGTGGATTATTTTATTCATACCATGGGCACTGCGGTGGAAATTTACCAAGCCTCTTGTAAATTTAATAGGATAGCAGTTTTCTTCATTTCTTAATTGTCAAATTACTCTGATAACCAAAGCTATTTTCTAGTTCAGAAAAATTACAGCAAGAAAATTATAACTGCACCTATGATTTTATAAACATACTTAAAGATCCAAGTAATAATAATATTCTCTTGGTGGGGAAACTTTAATTACAAATAACATTTTAGTTAATGACTTTTCACAAATAATAAAATGTTTACTGATTGAGTGAAATGAGGGCTTTCAAATAGTTTATGCCATTCTGAAAATAAACAATTGTTAGCTCACAATATGTTCCTGAGCATATGGCTTCTGTATAAAGGAAATTACAGATTTCTCTTAAAAGAACACATATGGTGAAAAATTAACTATACTATTGGCATTAGGGGAACTCTGATAAACTGATGAATAACGAATTTTACAGAAACATCACTAAATAAGAATTTTGGTGCTTTATGTAAATGTGGTACATCTACTACCAGCATAATATAAAAAAGAAATAAGAAATTTATGCAAGGATTAGATTTATAGCAAATGGAGTTACTCCAACTTGCTAAGTTCCTCATATGTACAATAGAAGCATGTATTCTGCTGCCCGCACCTCAAAAAAGTGAGTCCACAGTTCTCAAATCCAAAATGGTGCATGTCAATCAGTGTTTATGAAGTTACTGTTGATTGCTTTAGCACTGCAGATAATCTAGGTGGATTATGAAAATCTACCTAATTTGGGATTTCTTTAACCCATCACACAGCTTCAAGTTCCTGAGGGGAACACAGTATTAAAAAAATAGAATGCTGTAAAACAATAGTAGAGCATTTGCGTACATAGTACACAGATCTACAAAAGCAAACTTACGAGAGAGTGGCATAGAAGGGCAGTCAAATTAATCCAAAAAAAGTGGAAAAATGAAGTAAACTATTCATTAACACAGAAGTACTTTCCACAGTTGTTAACACATTTATTCCACTGTAGTTGCCTTACAACAGGGTCAAAGCCTTTGTGGAAAAATGTTTGCAGTTGCTAGGCATGCACATTTTTATCTCAAGCTAAGGGACAGCCATGAATGTCTTTCTTCAGGTCTCTAAAAATATGGAAACCACATGGGGAGAGATTGGAACTTTATGGAGAACATGTAAGTGTTTCCCAGCAAAACTTCTACAGCGTACTCTATACAACCTTGACAGGTTACTTAAAGTATGCTGCAGAGTTTTGTCTGGGAAGCCTTCACACAACCTCCATACAGTCCCAATCTCTCCTCATGTGATATCCATATTTTTGGAGCCCTAAAGAAACATTCTTGGCCATTCGTTTGTTTCACTCCAAGAGGTGCACACATGGGCACAATCATGGTTTAGTAGACAACCGCAAACATTTTTTCATGATACAATTGACCATCTTGTCTCACAGTGGCCTAAATGTATTCACAGCTATGGTGATTACTTTTAAAATACTAAACAGTTTACTGAGTTTTTTTTCCATCAGTCTTATTTTCCTTTGACTGCCGCTTATACATGGAGCTTTCATCTCATCTACTCTTTCTGAAGTTTTGCATCATTGTAACCGAATGTATTATGACAAAAAGAAAGATGAATGTGACAGGGTTCAGATCCCACGCAGAGCCAATCACAAAAGATTCTGATTTCATTCATCACTTTCAAATTATTTTTTAATTCTGCTATTTTGACTCAATGATAAATCTATAATGGCAGATCCGTGATTAGGCTGGGATTTCTTAATTAAATATAGATTTTTCCATGTGAGCAGTGCAAACCTTCCCCTCTGCCTCCAACCCCCCCCCCCCCCTCCTCCACCCCACAGAACTTCATAAGACCAATTTCGTGTATCAGTTTCTTAATGGAGATGCTGAGTCACAGATAGGTACAACAAAAAGACTATCAAACATAGCTTTCAGCCAAACAGCCCTTCACCAGAATCTCTCTCTCTCTATCTCTCTCTCTCTCTCTCTCTCTCTCTCACACACACACACACACACACACACACACACATACACACACCACAGATGTGCGCGTAAACACAACTGAAACACACATACCTGACCACAGTCTCTGGCTGCCAAGGCCAGAATGTGAACAGCAGTGCAAGATGCTCAAAGTCTTGCTTTGGCAGTCAGAGACTGTGGCCATGTCTGCACACGTTGCCTTTGTGTGTTGTGTGCTGTCTAAATCTAATGAAGACCTGTTTAGCCAAAAGTTGTGTTTGACAGTCTTTTTGTTGTGCCTATCTGCAAATCAGCGACTCCACTATATGGTGAGTAGCAACTATCATTTTCATAATACTGTCAAACATAAATCTTCCTTTTTTATTGCTGTGAGATGACAAAGCAATCCAGGTACAGTTACTCGTGTCTCTATTTTAAACCAAACAACTACTTTTGTTGTTATTTGTGATGGTGTGCCATTCTGATACCTCTGTTAAGTCACAGTACTGGTACTTCTCCTTTTTTACAAATCAAGCACTGGTCAAAACTGTTGCTACTTCTACTTGTTTTATTTCCTCAAGGTCATGACACATCCAAAAGGTCACACCAAACTGAGCATATGTAGAAGAAACTGTTCATTTTCATAGCCCGTTACATACTCTCACAGTCTGATAAATCTGAAGTTACAAGCAGAGGAGCGGTGACGTGTGGAAAGAATCAAGGAAAAAGAACTGAATACAGGACAAATAAGAAGCTGTGTATCATTGGCTGAACGTGTTACAAGTCGCAAGTGGCTCAGTATACCTTATTCCAAACATATACACAGTGAATCTTTGATGAGGTTGCTAGGACAAGTGAATATTCAGTATTTCTTCATCCCATTCACATTCGGATTGCCCCCCCCCCCCCCCCCCCCTCCCTTACCCTTCCAACACCGACACACACACACACACACACACACACACACACACACACAACACAATGTAACATTATTTCTCTGGGCTGGGATGGGAGCAAGGATTGTGAACAACACACATATAAAATGGGACAATATAACGTAACTCCATTTGCAATAAACAAATATATTTTCCTGCAGTTGTTTTTAACATGTCATACTAAAAAATCACATTCATTGCAACAGTAACTCCAACACAAGAGATACAAGTGTCATCCACTACATCACTTTATGACAGTGTGTTTTCACAGTAGAATGTAAAACATTTCATTTTCTTAAAATGTATCTATGATACTACTGTAGAAAGTGACATAACATTAATATATTACCAGACATGTTAAAATAATGATCTTGGATATTGGCTGTGACCTATCCCAGAAAATATAGGGTGGTGGCAGAGAACGTTTGGTTGTGCAATCCTGTAGTCATTCTGTTGTGGTACTGGATTTGCAATGTGCTTCTGAAAATAAATCAGAGGTATACTGAATGAATTATTGAATATTTTTTGATAGAACCTGGCAGTAACGGAAAGAACAAACACAAGTGGAATATCACTAGATGTCAAATTAGAATAACATCACTGCATGTCAGATTAGAAAATAAATAAGTAAGTACTGATCAGTAACATGAATTTTGTATGTAGAATACATCACTCTGACACCAATGAGGTGCAAATCAATCTCAAATGAAGTACCTAGGAGTAAAAACTCCTACATCTGAGCACATATTAAGTTGTCAAATGGTGAAACATATAATCAGCTAATCTGATCATGTACTGCATTCACATTGCAAGTGGGCAGCTGAAGATAGTGATGCTATGGCTTTACCGATAGTCATTATGTAGGTGCATATTCAAGTCATTAAGCATTCTAACAGCACCTTCACATTATATATGATAATGCATTATATATGACAAAATTGAAAATGTAAATGCAACAAAATTTTTGGGTCTATGGGTCCAACAAAATTTAAAATGGGACACACATATAAACAACTTATCAAAGAAACTCTCATCATTGTGCTATGGACTAAGAATACTAAAATCTACTACAAGTAAATCCACACTAACGCAAGCATACCATGTGCAGTTCCACTCATTGCTCCGCTATTGAATCATCTTTTGGGGAAATTCAACTCACGGCACAAATACACTCCTGGAAATGGAAAAAAGAACACATTGACACCGATGTGTCAGACCCACCATACTTGCTCCGGACACTGCGAGAGGGCTGTACAAGCAATGATCACGCGCACGGCACAGCGGACACACCAGGAACCGCGGTGTTGGCCGTCGAATGGCGCTAGCTGCGCAGCATTTGTACACCGCCGCCGTCAGTGTCAGCCAGTTTGCCGTGGCATACGGAGCTCCATCGCAGTCTTTAACACTGGTAGCATGCCGCGACAGCGTGGACGTGAACCGTATGTGCAGCTGACGGACTTTGAGCGAGGGCGTATAGTGGGCATGCGGGAGGCCGGGTGGACGTACCGCCGAATTGCTCAACACGTGGGGCGTGAGGTCTCCACAGTACATCGATGTTGTCGCCAGTGGTCGGCGGAAGGTGTACGTGCCCGTCGACCTGGGACCGGACCGCAGCGACGCACGGATGCACGCCAAGACCGTAGGATCCTACGCAGTGCCGTAGGGGACCGCACCGCCACTTCCCAGCAAATTAGGGACACTGTTGCTCCTGGGGTATCGGCGAGGACCATTCGCAACCGTCTCCATGAAGCTGGGCTACGGTCCCGCACACCGTTAGGCCGTCTTCCGCTCACGCCCCAACATCGTGCAGCCCGCCACCAGTGGTGTCGCGACAGGCGTGAATGGAGGGACGAATGGAGACGTGTCGTCTTCAGCGATGAGAGTCGCTTCTGCCTTGGTGCCAATGATGGTCGTATGCGTGTTTGGCGCCGTGCAGGTGAGCGCCACAATCAGGACTGCATACGACCGAGGCATACAGGGCCAACACCCGGCATCATGGTGGGGGGAGCGATCTCCCACACTGGCCGCACACCACTGGTGATCGTCGAGGGGACACTGAATAGTGCACGGTACATCCAAACCGTCATCGAACCCATCGTTCTACCATTCCTAGACCGGCAAGGGAACTTGCTGTTCCAACAGGACAATGCACGTCCGCATGTATCCCGTGCCACCCAACGTGCTCTAGAAGGTGTAAGTCAACTACCCTGGCCAGCAAGATCTCCGGATCTGTCCCCCATTGAGCATGTTTGGGACTGGATGAAGCGTCGTCTCACGCGGTCTGCACGTCCAGCACGAACGCTGGTCCAACTGAGGCGCCAGGTGGAAATGGCATGGCAAGCCGTTCCACAGGACTACATCCAGCATCTCTACGATCGTCTCCATGGGAGAATAGCAGCCTGCATTGCTGCGAAAGGTGGATATACACTGTACTAGTGCCGACATTGTGCATGCTCTGTTGCCTGTGTCTATGTGCCTGTGGTTCTGTCAGTGTGATCATGTGATGTATCTGACCCCAGGAATGTGTCAATAAAGTTTCCCCTTCCTGGGACAATGAATTCACGGTGTTCTTATTTCAATTTCCAGGAGTGTATATTTAAACTACAAAAAAGAGCACTGAGGATAATCTGTGGCCTCAAAAAGCTGGAATCCTGTAAATGTCAATTTATAAAACTTAATGTTCTAAGCATCCCACCCCTATTCATTCAAGAAACAATCCTATTCACCAGGGAATACCTCTCAAGAACAGGCAAATTAATCCAAAACAATGATATACACGCTCATTATACCAGAGGGCAATCTAATATCCATCAAATTTTTTCAAGGACATCATCATACCAAAAATATATAACTCATCTGGGCTTTCTCAGGCACAGCAGGATGCACAGGAAGGGGAGAGCCCTATCCACCATCCTCACTGATGTACTTCCCACTGCTGCTGATAATGACAACAATAAAAGTAGCCTGAATGTATGTTTTGCTCTATTTGCATTGCATGAGCAGCTCTTGCTAATTATAAGTACGTGGAATGATGTATATAACAAACAACCCTGTGCCACCATAGCTGTCTGTCAACCAAGAGGTTATTTTTATCAAAATTTAGAAGAAAAAATAATAATCGTTTATCGCTAAGTCTGCCAAAGGTTCACGAAAGCGTTCAACAATAACCAAAAACGTTTTCTATTATTTTACCGCTAATATAATCTGACTGGTGGCAAAAAATTTTAAAACTTTCCAGAAATAACTGCTATCAGCCACCTTTTGTATTATTTTACAGTCTTTATTTACCATGACGAGTTTTGAATCACTGTCATCATATGGTACATATTTATTGCATGTTGGCAGCTTTGTTGGAGTTGTGCAGCTGTGGCCAGGCATAAACTTACATACTTCTCACCTCATTCGGTGCGTATACGTTTCGTTCTCTTGCTCATCAGCTTTGACCCATGACGTAAGGGTATTGTGGTGTGTGACGTCACGACGGTGCGGAGTCTAGTTATGAGTGTGTTGTGTTTGTAGATGTCATTTTGTTGCGGTCAGCGGTGTCCTCTGGTGGTGTGTTTATGGCTCGCGTATTATGTGGTGTATTGGGTTCATTTTTGTATCGCTGCTTGAACTGTTCAGTTGTCAATTGTGACTGTTCTTCAACAGAAATTGGTTTCAGTGACTTAAGAATTAAGTTTCTGTTGTGGTATTGTAGTGTTGTTTGTTGTATGCCACATGGTAAGTCATTTAAGTTAATTTGCGGCTACTTTTGTTAGGTATGGATATGACTGAGATTGTGAAATGCAGTGTATGCCGGCAGAATATGCAGTTGGCCATAGTTCCGGCGTCTCGAACCAGGGACTGCTACATGTGGCGGTGCCAATGGGACAACCTTTGGTGCTCCATAGGGTGTGGTACCTGGTTTCAGAGGTCTAGGTTGAGCATGAGAGAGATAGTTTTGATAATGTATTATTTTTGTTATAGATCCTCCCATAGTTTATGTGTACATGAGACTTGTGTGAGCAAGAGGAAACTTTTTTACTGGTTTTCGTATTGTGGGGAAGTTTGTTCCGAATATATTAAGTACAGGGGTAAGTTGGGTGGGCCTGGGGTGGTGGTGGAGGATGATGAGTCACAATTTGAGAAGAGGAAGCCTGGGAGGGGTAAATCTCTGGTTGGTTTATGGGTGTGGGAGGCTGTTTTTTCTGGGAGTGGTTACTCAGAGTGTGTTTTGAGGGTTTTGTAGGGGCATAGGAAGAGCAAATTGATAGTGTTAATTGAGTAGTATATAGAGGAGGGGAGTACAATAGTTTATGATGCTTTTTCATCTTGTAAGGGGTTGGGCCAGAGGGGTTATGATCATTTAGTTGTTAACCATAGTTTAGATTTCAAGAATTATGAGACTGGGGCATGCAGAAATACGACGAGGGGTTTTGGGGGGCAGTTAAGTCAGTTATTTGGAGGGGGAAGAGTCGCTCTTCTAACCTCCAAGTCTCATTTAGATGAGTATTGTTGGTGAAAGAGTGCCCTTGAGGACTATTTCATTATATATATATATATATATATATATATATATATATATATATATATATATATATTTTTTTTTTTTTTTTTTTTTTAAAGAAGGGCTGTTAGTAAAATGTATAGGCTGAAGGTGGTTGGTTAAGGATGTGTTGTGAGGGTGGGGGTCTGCAGCTCGAGCAGGGGGGTAGTGTTTGTGGATGTCAGTGGGGGTGGTGGGGGGGGGGGGGTGTTCTTTTATGATTGTTGTGGAGTATCTGTTTTGTTGCTCTTGTTTTTGAGTTGAAGTGTGTAATTGAGATTTGTATATTTTTTGGTTTTTATTTGTTGATGGGTCTTTGATTTTGGGAGGAGGGAGAGGGCTGGTTGGGTTGGGGGGGGGGGGGGGAGGGGGGGTTGGTAGGTTGTGGCTGGGTTGAGAATTTGTTTTGGTTGTGTTTCTTTTGTTGGTGTGTGTGTGTGTGTGTGTTTTGTGGTAAGTAGTCGTTTTTCTGGGCGTATTTTTTGCATGTTATGATGTTTGGTGCAGTATTTCTGTGTTGTTTGGTTGGTGGTATTTACGGCATCTGTTGGTGGTTGAATGTTTCGGTATTGGCACTTGGGGTTGATTTATGTATCTTGATGAAGTGCTAGATTTAAATTTTTTGTCATCATTAGTTGCTTTTGGGCTATACATGCCATGGGAAGTGTCTTGTGTGAATTACCTCACATTAGCCTCAGGTAGGAAATAGTGATGAGGCAATGACCGCCAACTGGCAAGAAAACAGGACTAAATCATCAAGAATTAAATTTAATTACTGTTGGAACATTTGTTCAGAGTTTACATCTTTGTGGTACAACCCGAAAAAGCCACTATTGCCTGCTTTGCACTTAGGAGATCTTTCTCACTGTACTCGCCCACAAACAGGACTGACAGCATACTTTTATTCAATCTGTCCTACAGAATTTTCTTTTGAAGCAGCATGGCTAAGAGCTAGAAATTGTCCATTCTAACATTGAAATTCTAATACTTACATCCTAAACCGTTTATTCTGTAATGGTACTTATGATTAATAATAAAGCGTGAACTTACTAGACACTGGTTTGATTTATGAGTTTTTTGAATGTTAGGCGAGACATTCATATGAATCCTTACCTTCTGTTTCAGCATCTTGTTTTACAAACGCAAATTTCCCACAGTATTCCAGTTTTGCTGCATTCTCTTCCTGTTTTTATTGGGTTTCATTGCTATATTCTTCAGTGACTAAAAATAAAGTTCACACACTCCATTGTTTAACATCTCAACATGTTTAAATGAGAGTTACCTTTGAAGAAGCATTCCAGCAGCCACTACGACAGAACTAAGTTGCATACAACAAAGATATGAAACTAAATCTGTCGTTTATAATGTTCATGAGTACAACATTACATGTGCAGCTTTTTGAGTACATACATCACAGTATTAAATAAATCCTATACATTTATATTCTATGGGAAAATACGACATTCAAACCACAATAATTTTAACTGATCAGTTTATTTGCCCCCCAGAATGTGAATGTATATTACTTTTCCTGTTTTCTCTCCAATAGCAAATGCTGAGTTACTACAACAGTTACATGCAGCATCTACCACCTCAATGAAAACAATAACAAACACAGATCTTTCTGCATGTCAAAACTTTCTTCTTCAAAGATAACACTCGCAACGGCTTCAACTGGATGTGGTAACTTCTGTGAACCACGTCACTTCCCATGTTTCACTGTCACTAGAGTCTTGTTAATTTCTTTGCTGGTTTTATGGCATCTACACAGTTCTGCAAATGTTTAATATTCTTAACATACTTTGTTTTTATGGTCTTTAAGCCTCATGGATCACCGGTGGGTTTATATTTTCTGGTTGTGCTTTTATTTGTGTTTGAGTTTATTTATAGTAGTTCTGCGGATCTTCACAGTTTACTTGTTTGTTAAATGTGTTTTAATACTTTCAAGGTTGACCAAAAATCCTATTCATGCTTTATTACACTTATTGTAATTAGTGAAAATTGCTCAACTGACTGGAGAACTTTGAATAAGTTTGAATAAAATGAGATAATATCAGAGAGTCACAGATGTAACACCAGCTGTGAACACTGATTGATGTTTTCTATTTCTCTACTAATAAATAGTTATTCCAGTCTGGTTAAGGTTTCATATTTCTTATTACTTACATACAGCATGGCAGTATTGATGTAGTACTGCTGAATCTGTGCTGATATTGCTTCTGTGAGATAGCAAACAATGTGGATCATAAAAGAAACTATGTAGTATAAATGTAATAGGAAAGTTCTTGTAGAATGTAAATACAGGGCTATTACAAATGATTGAAGCGATTTCATAAATTCACTGTAGCTCCATTCATTGACATATGGTCACGACACACTACAGATACGTAGAAAAACTCATAAAGTTTTGTTCGGCTGAAGCCGCACTTCAGGTTTCTGCCGCCAGAGCACTCGAGAGCGCAGTGAGACAAAATGGCGACAGGAGCCGAGAAAGCGTATGTCGTGCTTGAAATGCACTCACATCAGTCAGTCATAACAGTGCAACGACACTTCAGGACGAAGTTCAACAAAGATCCACCAACTGCTAACTCCATTCGGCGATGGTATGCGCAGTTTAAAGCTTCTGGATGCCTCTGTAAGGGGAAATCAACGGGTCGGCCTGCAGTGAGCGAAGAAACGGTTGAACGTGTGCGGGCAAGTTTCACGCGTAGCCCGCGGAAGTCGAGGAATAAAGCAAGCAGGTAGCTAAATGTACCACAGCCGACAGTTTGGAAAATCTTACGGAAAAGGCTAAAGCAGAAGCCTTACCATTTACAATTGCTACAAGCCCTGACACCCGATGACAAAGTCAAACGCTTTGAATTTTCGGCGCGGTTGCAACAGCTCATGGAAGAGGATGCGTTCAATGCGAAACTTGTTTTCAGTGACGAAGCAACATTTTTTCTTAATGGTGAAGTGAACAGATACAATGTGCGACTCTGGGCGGTAGAGAATCCTCACGCATTCGTGCAGTAAATTCGTAATTCACCAAAAGTTAATGTGTTTTGTTCAATCTCATGGTTTAAAGTTTACGGCCCCTTTTTCTTCTGCGAAAAAAAACGTTACAGGACACGTGTATCTGGACATGCTGGAAAATTGGCTCATGCCACAACTGGAGACCGACAGCGCCGACTTCATCTTTCAACAGGATGGTGCTCCACGGCGCTTCCATCATGATGTTCGGCATTTCTTAAACAGGAGATTGAAAAACCGATGGATCAGTCGTGGTGGAGATCATGATCAGCAATTCATGTCATAGCCTCCACGCTCTCCCGACTTAATCCCATGTGATTTCTTTCTGTGGGGTTATGTGAAAGATTCAGTGTTTAAACCTCCTCTACCAAGAAACGTGCCAGAACTGCGAGCTCGCATCAACGATGCTTTCGAACTCATTGATAGGGACATGCTGCGCCGAGTGTGGGAGAAACTTGATTATCGGCTTGATGTCTGCCAAATCACTAAAAGGGCACATATCAAACATTTGTGAATGCCTAAAAAAACTTTTTGAGTTTTTGTATGTGTGTGCAAAGCATTGTGAAAATATCTCAAATAATAAAGTTATTGTAGAGCTGTGAAATCGCTTCAATCATTTGTAATAACCCTGTACTTTAGGATTAAAGAAGACCACTAATACTGTAAAGCAGAAGTGTTGAGTCATTGATATCCACACATTGATCTGCTACTGATAAAAACTAATGTCTACTAATGTCCTATACCCTGCGCCCCCCCCCCTCCCCCTTCCCCCCTTCTCAGTCTCCTGGACCAACTGGAGTTTAATTTGGTTAGAACACTGACTTCATAAAAAGTAGTACCCCTGTCTCTACTAACAATGCAAATTTTTTCGATGGATTCAGATTTTGTGTGGTGTTCATGTATTTACAAATGTTTCATGTATGCGATGGGCTATTCCGAGATGTTGCTGGTCCTTTTTGAGGGTCATTTTGCTGATATCAACCTTTTGCTGGCATTTTCAAGACAACTGTAACCGACTACCATCATACATCTGATCTACAGTGCTTTGCAATTGACCATGAAGTCTTCTCATTCACACGGCAAAGAACTCATTATTACTATCACTCTCACATTCCAAAAAGGAAAGGAAACTGACTATACTATTCTGCTCATGATATAATGATGTTGATTTGGAACACAAATATTTTACAGTTGTAAAATATGAATGTATGTTTGAGATTCATACTAAAACTTTAAAGAATGCACTGACTGTTTGGAATTACCAGACTTTTCTGCAATATTTAGTGACATTGCTGCCAGTTTTACAAATGTCATGTTTTTCATAAGCTTGGATAATTACTCGTTATTCAGATAATTTGATATCATTTAATGCACTGCTCTTGTGATGAACATTTAAAGAGCACAAATACCAGGTGATGTAAAGGAAGTCTATTATTTTATGGAATTCACTGTCTGACAGATTAATCCATATTTCACTGAATGATTGTAATGTTTTTATGCAAATAAAGTTTATGTGTTCTGTCTGTATAATTTGAGCTGTCCTTCACTGTATTACAATGAGAAATCCTAATCATTATTTATAGAATTCATTGACAGATTAATCCGTATTTCACTGTATAATTGTTATGTCTTTATGCAGATAAACTTTATGTATTCTGAATGTATATGTTGAGCATTCATTGTATTATGATGAAAAATCCTATATCATTGTGATACAATCTCTAGAGAATGGCTTGTTGCTTAATTCGGGTGGGTTTGCATTCAGATGAAACTTAGTGATTCATAAATTATCAACACCTCATAAGAAATCGGTAAACTTTCATTGATATTATTTCTTGAAATAAATTGTAGTGAACAGCTGTTGGAATCTGAAATCCTTTTTTTGATTTTATATTCATAAATAATGAACTCCTGTAAAAAGCACTTACAGGACACTCATTTTACTCATCCATTAATTATTTTGCTATGTAGAAATTCTTGAACCTTGTTACTTTCTCTGAATTTTTATCTTTCCTTTTGTCTTTGGTCACTTGGTTATGTAAAATCCCCATGTGCCTTACACTGCTCTGTTCTTTACACACAGATCATTTCTTGGTCTGAGATACCCCAAAAAGGAATGAAATATGAGTGTGAATGTGCCAAGTAAGCACATTTTAGTGTTTTTGTAGACTTCTCTGGACAGATTATTAGATATTCCATCAAAACCACATAAGAATTTGGTTTTTGTTTTATAATACTGAAGATCTCACCTAGTGAGACTGAATCAAGCAAATGTGCCTGGTAACAACTTGAGGTCTGATCAAAAGGGGGGCATTCGTGCATCAATTAGGGGAGTTTGTTGCAGTGGTGGCTATTGAATGCTTCACATATTTCTTTAGGGCTAGAGATGACACTGTCTACATTCTTAATGTTATTGAGTGACATTTGCTTTTTTCCTTAAGTGTCATTGTTAACTCTCCACATGGCTACAGTCATTGCTAAAGTAGAATATGAATAGCCACTTGGAGTGTCTTGGCTTCACAGAGAACCTTGTTAATTGTTTTACTCTTTGAAATAACCATGAGATAACCTGTCTGTAGATCTGGTGTATATAAACCAACCACATATTTTTGCAAGAAATTCGTACTCCTTCCCACTAGATTATTTTAGTGGTGCCATGTAGATGTAATTGTGACTGTAAATGCTACATCATAACAATATTGCAATACACACAAATTCATCTACCTTCCTGCTAACATCACAGGCACTATAAACAACTCTGGTAAACTTTATGGAGAAAATATGTGTTGGTTTCTACGTTGTTTGTGGTGTTCCCTTTATCATACACATTTGTCTGCTTGTGTGTTTGGCACAGATTTATCTTATCACAACTGTTTGGCATTTAATATAACAGTAAAATACTGTTTAACCTGCATAATGATAATATTAAGAATAAAGCTGTTCATAGCACATAGGGACACTAGCAGCACATTTGTGGTAAGGCATCTTGTTGATCTGTGGTCCAAGTTTTCGATTTTACAACATTTTTACATATTCACAGTACACATTGGTACTGATGCCAATCAGTTCTGGTTTGCATTTATGAACTGAGCCTTAAAACAGGTAAATAATTTCAACAGTAGAGAAATGTTTTAGGCCTCTATTAATGTGGATCTCAGTGTGTGTTTTACCAGAATAGGATTAGGCCTTTTTGATAGGTTTAGTGCAATAAAAAATGAGTACCACTTGATGGATGGAAAAATTTATGTAAAATTTACACATCTCACAACAGAAGTAGGTAAGTTTTCAGCTTCAACATACCAGTACCGTCCCAAAGCTGCTAAAATGCCCAAATACTGCTTTATATACATCAAACATTTGTTTCCTGCATGTAAATCTACATAGTGTGCCATGTGGTTTGTCTGCAGGGAGGGCACTGTATTTTTTTTAACTAAATGAAGTACTGTATGCCAGTAGCTTTTCCCTTGTTATACATTTTCTCTCGGACAGGATGCAATAAAATTATCTTAAATACCATAACTCCATGTGTCTCCTCTGAAATACACACTACAGTGGTGCACTCATGATTACACATACATCGTTTGAAATGTTGAGATTGTGAACGTATACCTGCTACTACAAAATACCAATGCTTTCAATGTGGATGACAATACATAGAAGCCAAATACCTCCTGGTGGTTTTGTAAATGTGCAGTAGCCCTACATCTTAATCTTTCACATATATCATTTTAAATACACATTTCAAATCATTTAATTCCCTTGAGGTTAGTTGGAGAATGATTTACTTTCTACTCAATTCATAGTTTGGAGGTCCATTCTGTCCAAGGTTTGTGCAACATTCATCATAGCACCTACTACCACTACATATGTTGTGGGTCAACATTATTTGATGCTCAATGCTTCACATGATGTGCAAATATTAAATTGGTAGAAAGAACTTTCCTACAATTTAAACATTAACTGGGCTCACTCATGTGGGTGTGGTATTCTCAAAAGCAATTTAGTTTCAATGGTGCTACATGAGGTATATGACTTTGATGCAATACTGTTCTTTACAGCCATCTGGCGCTACAAGGTACAGCACTAACTACCCTGCCTCACAAGTGTTGGCTGTTGTCCATGTTCTCATGGAACAGTCCTCTATCTTATTACAAATGTGGTTACCAGTTCTGTTAAAGAGGACATTAACTTTCTTTAAATTAAAGCTCCATTGGAACTGAACAAATGCTAACTCGTCTAAGTTTCCAGCTTCTAGTTACCCCTGAAAACTATTTTTTTTAAAGTGCAGCATTGCAAAGGCATGTATTAACACAACTTCTATGAAGAACTATGTATCTTGAGCCAGTCCATTTCAATAGTTGTTATTGAATTTATTTAGTTGTTAAGGTCCCCAGGCTGATTTGTTTTTATTGCTGTCTCCTGCTACTCAAAAAACCTTAAAAGCTGTTTTTTAGTACCAACGCATTCTTACGGAAGGCTGAAAATAGACACACAAATACAGATTCATGAGATAAATAGAAGTCTTATGTCAGTTAAAAGAAGTATTTGTTTTAACAATGTTTTTTTTACTAGAATGATGTAAATGGAGTACCAGAGTGACATTAAAATTATAATAGAGTGACTGAAATTCCTTGACTCTTATGAGATTGCACATGATAAAACAGTATATGTTGGCTGTACTGCAACTTGAAAGAGTGCATCGGGTAGGCCATTAATAAACATTGGAGAAATTGAGTAAGAAAAGGAGGGAAGTGCCATAAACCAAGAAAATAATATTGAGAGAGAAGTGTATACAGTCTGTCTAAATAGTAGTTGCAGAAAGGTGACCCAATAATCATTTTTCCTTCCCCAACATAAACTAATTGAATACTTTTTGTGGGAAACACTGCAAATGATGACATATAAATAAATTCAATATAGCCTTCATATTAACAACTTCCTATGTAGCCTACAGCAAAATAATTTCCCAAAATCATTTCAGGTAAATGCCGAGTTGCTTCCTTTGAAAGGGCACACAGCCGATGTCCTTCCCCCATCTGATGAGACTGATTATCTCATTGTTTGGTCCCCTCCTCCGTACCAACCAACCACCATAGGTTTGAGGACAATTTCATACAGCAAGCTTCAGCCAAAGCAAATTCATAGGACCAGATTTTATCAATCATACTGCATTGCTTCGAGGTGATTTTGCCCTGGGAGAGGGGGAGGGGGGGGGGGGAGGGGGGGGGGGGGGGGAAGAAAAGTCAAGATATTTTTGTGGGGCAGATTTTCCATATATTGACGATGGTTATGAAATTACATTTCTTAGAAAGAATTACACAAATGGAATGCTATGTAATTACATTTCCCTCAAAGCAATATAAATGTTGAGTGGAAGAACACCAAATTGTAAAGAAATTGCCTGCACTTATTTCTCTGGATCAGAGAATTAAGTGCCATTTTAGCTATGCAACAATGCAAAAGGAAACTGGTAATTTCCAAGTTACGTGTCATTCCATTCCAGGAGATTTTTTAAATTTAGTTCATAAAATATTTAAGACATTTATCTTCTATATCATTTTGTTTCCCATTAATTCCTCTCCATAACAGAATTTTTTTGGAAATGGGTGAGCTGAATTATTGTATTATGAGAATGTATGTCTGAATTATGTCATTCAATTACTTGAAAGTATTTTTTCACACAAATATTACAAGAAAGGAACATCAACTATTACAAAAAATTATATTTGTTTGCATATGTAGAAAACACAGTAAACGTTATGTAATGGCTCTTGGTCTTTATCCTCAAAGTTCCATTACTCATGGAACTGCCCTAGATTCAAATTGGATGCCCAGACATTGTGTGCACCTAGTACCCATCCATAAATCAAGAAAAAAATGTGCAGGTACATTTGTTAAATGTCTTGTTCACTCATAATCACATACCAACTAGCTTAAGGACAGCAGTCATCAATCTGAATACTGTCTTGAATACAACTATACTTTACTTGGCATGGTCATGTTTGTGATATGCCATTGCCTTCCTCCAGCCTTTGAACTGACTTACAAGAGGACCTACAGCTTACAATGGACTGGGGATTGAGCCTGAGACTTTTGGATTTTTAGTCTGGTCAAAAGAATTTTCTATTTCATAGCATCAATCTTTGAGAGTCAATTGCCCACCTAAAAACAAATTTACAGTAAATGTAATGCTACACTTAAGTTTTCGTGTCCAGAAAATTTGTCATTTGTAATTCTCATGAGATTATTAATAATGAAACTGACTGATAGAGAATAACAAGAAGCTATTTTTCCCCACTGTCAAAATTTGCAATCTTTGTTCTTAATTACGACTAAATGTTCAGTTAATTTACTTCAGAAATCAGTATATATATAAATTCTGAGAAAATTTCAATTACAAAAGTCATGCCAGTACTAATTTCCTGTTCTAGAAGCTGATAGAACGACATTCATAACTTTTTGCTCCAAGTGTGTCAAATAGTGTCCGCATAGAGCGGGATTAGCATCTAGAGTTTGGTTTCGTACAAGTTGCAGTCTGATCAGTTATACTCCTTGTATGGCTCCAGCAAGTTGCACAATGTACTTTTGAGGAAATGTTTATGTGATGGTCAAATTTAACATCAGGGAAACAAATGCAAACAGACATTTAACATTAATGATTTGTAAAATATACTGATTATAATCACAAAATGAGGTCATTAACAGTAGTAGTAAATGACAGGAACTGACAAAAGCTCACTTTCATTTTTTTAACACTTTAATTGTTCCAATATTACAAGCCCACGAAGGGTATTGGAACAACTGCCATGGACTTCGGGTCCCATCCTGGCATTCGCCTGACACAATCTTGGGAAACCATGGAAGATCCAAATCAAGATGGCAGAGGAGGGTGGGATATTACAAACATAATTCACAATTACAATTTATAATCACATATACAGTTCACAATTACAATTTCACTATAATCACATACACAAGTCACAATTAAAATTTCACTATAACCACCAAATACACAGTTCACATTTACAGTTTATAATCATGGAGCAGAGACATGTGATATCGCCGCTTTCGGTTATTAACGTGTGGTGAACCGGCTTTATTGCCATGCCCACGCACTATGTTCTAGGGAGAGGCTTGGTGATGGAATGACTAGAGGAGTTTTGGTCGTGACACATTTATTCTTCGGAAGTCTTACACTACGTTACGAATGCGATGCATCATTAACGTTCGTCCATACAGGTGTGTTGCCCTAGTGGTACAGCTCGATCACGGATCCCAGAGGGTATACGCTCCAGTGATGAGTCGTGGCGCGACCGTGTGGACTGAGTGAGACAAAGGCCACATCGCCGAATGTCCAGCTCCTGGCGCGAGCGGAAGGGAAGGAAGGTACCGTCAAACAGAAGGGTACACTCTGTGAAACGAGCGACCGCATTTCAGACTGTGTGTACGCATTTGTGGGAGAGTCACGTTGACTCGACGCACGTGGTCAGCAACGGCAAGTTGGTGGAGCGGTGACGTGTGTCGCGTTGCGTTGACCAGCTCACACTGTCTCCTTGCTTTGTTCCATGCGTCCGGTGCGTGACGCACCATTGCCAAAATTCGGTGTAGTGGTATACCTTCACTCTTGAATGCCAGGCATTGCTTACTTGTGTCGGCTGTGCCGTAGTCTAGCCCTTCGTGCGTTTGAACGGTGCGGCCACCACACAGATCCCCCCTTGGAGAGCAGAGCTCCATAGCTGCTACAACACAGCAATCTTTCTGTGGTGCATGTGTGTTTAAAGTTCACACTGTGTGATGACAGTGCGGCAGTGTTGGCAGGGGTCGGTCAGCGTTGGAAGGGCGGCAGCCCGTGATGTCAGTGCACCGGACCGGCGAGCGTGCAGTGGGCGTGTCCTCGTGCGGTCGGCTAGTGACAGCAGCGTGCAGCCCTGGCTACAACTGTCCGTAGCATGCGCGGCGAAGGTGCGCACTGCAGGTCATTTGGTATGTCGTCTCGAAGGCACTGACATCTTAATAATAACGCCAAGCATCCACGAGAGCTACAGAAAAAGTTCACTATTTACATTGTTCAGGGTGGTAAGTCCAAGTGTTCATACGTTACAATGTTCCACAAGTTCACCGAGTGACTCAGTCGTGGGAACACAGTGCAGCATTCGAACCGACCTTGAGGCTCGAGACAACGGAGGTCTAGAGAATATGGGCGAGTGCGATACCATCGTGACTTGAACACGGATCCGAGAGCCGTGACGGACAAGCCGGACAGTGTGGAGTGCGATGTCCGGAGCTCGACAGCGACGCAAATACGTTAAACTGACGGAGATGGCGAACCAGCCTAAATGCCTGATGCGGTGGAGGCAGAGGGACGCGAACGTCGGTCCAGGAGCTGCGACGGACACGGAAGGCGTTGTCCGGGGCTGGACTGGAGGTACCGGCTGAGGGTGCAGACAGCTGGAGCTGGATCTCTACATTGGATGGCGGCTCGTGGACGCCGCATTCTGATGGCGTTCGGCGGCTTCGGTGTGTGTTTGCTGATTTGGGTGGCGCGGCGCATTGGTGATGCAGCACGGCCATTTGAATTGGATGTGACGGCTGGCGTGCGTGACGTAGTCTGCTGGCAGGGTGGCTGTGGTGGGCATGTTCCGGGTGGCCATGCCGGCTGCCTGAGCGGGGTGGTGGGAGGCACAGGTGGCGACGTGATGACAGCAGGCTGCAGCTGTACGTCACCAGCGGCTACGGGTGCGGGGTCTGTCTGACCACTGGCACGGGGAGTGTCGTCTGTAACCAGATCTTCTGCTGGGTCGAAGAAATGCGTGACTGCTGGAGCAGGCAAAATGTAAGCTGGCTTGATGCGGTCGATTGACACCACAGACGGCTTTCTGTTGCACTCGATGACCAGCATTTTGTCTCCTCTGGAGATCACGCGATGTGGTACGTTGTAGGGCGGCCGGAGAGGTGGCTATACTGCGTCTGTATGCAACATGACGTGCGTGCAGTGCTGCAGGTCAACGTGCACGAATACCTTCCCGGTGGCGTGCCGCACTGGTGTGTGTGCTCAGAGGCCGGCCATGTGAGTGCGCAGACGATCTGCCAAAGTGGGTGCCGCGGCGTCGTGTGGGAGTGGTACTTCCTCAACGAAATCACTTGGGATTGTCAGAGGGAGTCCATATATGAGGTCGCCAGGTAACGCATCGATCTCCTCCTTTGGCATTACTCACAGGCTCCAGATCAGGGTGGACCATAGTACAGTGACAGAAGTGGACCACCTGTGATTTTAAAGGATTTTAAAGGAGTGGAGATGCACGCCGCACAGCACCCTGGAGCAGCCGCTCTGCAGAGGTCATTGAAGAGTAACTAACCCAAATGCAGAAATCATCCACATACAGAGCAGGGGTGACCAAAGGACCGACAGAGGCCACAAGTTTATCTATTGCAATGAGGAAAAGAAGTACACTCAATACGGAACCCTATGGGATGCTCTTCTCCTGGGTCCATGGAGAACTAAAGGCAGTACCAACCCTGACCCTGAACGACTGACGAAACAGGAAATGGCAGATAAAAATCGGGAGTGGGCCCCAAAGACCCCACTCATGAAGAGTAAGTAAGATATGATGGCACCAACCTGTATCATAGACCTTGCAAAGGTCAAAAGAGACTGCAACCAAACAGCATTGCTGGGAAAAAGCCTGCCGAACTGGGGATTCCAGGTGAAGTAAATGATCGATCAGAGACTGTCCCACTCGGTAGCCACACTGGTAAGCGGACAATAGATCCCGAGATTCGAGGACCCAATTGAGCCAACAGCATACCATCCATTCAAGTAACTTGCAAACAACATTTCTCAGACTAACTGGCCAATAGTTTTCGACAAACAGGGGGTTATTACCAGGCTTAAGGACAGGAACCACGATGCTATCCTTCCACTAAGAAGGAGTGTCACCCTGGACCCAAATATGGTTAAACACCTGGAGAAGATGTTGTCATTGTGGAGCACTGAGATGTTGAAGCAATTAGTTATGAATGGAGTCTGGTCCAGGGGCCGTATCATGAGAAGAAGAAAGTGCAGAAAGAAGTTCCCATTCAGTAAAAGGATCATTGTAAGATTCTGACTGACAAGGGGTAAAACGTAAGGCAGAAGCTTTGGCCCGCTGTTTCTGGTGAAGGAAAGCAGCTGGATAGGAGGTTGATGCTGATGCTGTCACAAAATGGGTCGCAAGATGTTCTGTGAGAATTAACAGGTCCGTGCAAAGGCCATCCAGGAGGGCAAGGCCCAGGAGGGTAGACTGCTGATGGCAACCTTGGAGGGAGCGAAGTGTAGCCCATACAAGTAACATAGGGACAGTAGAACCGAGGGAAGAAACAAAGTGTTCCCAACACACCCGTTTGCTCTATTTGATTAAGTAACAGGCTTTGGCGCAAAGGCGTTTAAAGGTAATAAGATTGGCAGCGGATGGGTGCCTCTTAAGGTGTTGCAAAGCTTGACGGCGATCACGGATGGCAATGGCAATGGCCTTACTCCACCACAGGACTTGCCAGTGGCGAAATGATCCAGATGAGCATGGGCTAGCAAGGGTAGCAGCACTAACAATCACTTCAGACACATCACGTAGGATATCATCAATACAACCCATCAAAGAGGTAACCTGTCTATTGGGGAGCGGGAAGGGAGCGATAGAATCAACAGGAAGTGGTCACTATTGCAAAGATCGTTGTGTGGTGACCAGTGTAATGAAGGTGAGGGAGTGAGAAGAAAGAGAAAGATCAATGGCACAAAAGGTACCACAACCAGCATTGAGAGGAGCCATCATTAAGAAGGCTCAAGTCGTGGTCTGCAAGAAACTGGTCTATGAGAAGACACCGACTAGATAGAAATGCACTGCCCCACAAAGGATGAGGAGCATTAAAATCCCTGAGAAGGAAGAAGGGAGGAGGAAGTTGCTGAAGGAGAGCAGTTATGGCAGTAGGTGTAAGAGTTCTATTAGGAGGGAGATAAAGATTGCAGACTGTGACCCCAGAGTCCAGGTGGACCTTCACAGCAACCGCTTCCAGTGTAGTTTGAAGAGGAATCCACGTGCTAGCAACGTCCATATGGACCAACATACAAACGTCACTAGAGGCCTGCAGGGGGCCGACATGATTGTGACAGAAAGCACAGAACCCACGGATGGTCAGTGAGTGATCATCAGTAAAATGAGATTCCTGTAGAACAACACAAGCTGCAGAGTAAAACGAAATAAGGGATTTCAACTCCGGAAGGTGACCCTAATATCCATTACAATTCCATAGGATAACCACAGACCAATGATTCAAATGGCGGGTGAACAGGCTAAAGCCAGTCATGTCGCCGGGTCACCATCCGTCACTGACAAGGAGGGGGCGACATCCATGAACAGCAGGTCAGAGTCAGGTTGTGAAGGTGGGGATGGGACCTCTGGCGACATCAGAGGCTGCTCATCCTTGGACTTACATTTCTTCTTCTTTTCTGTTTGAGATCGAGGAGGGCTGTGCTGCAAAAAGGAGCCACCTGCAGCTAGATCTGGAACAGAAAGAGAGTGGGTGATCTTGGGGCCCACAGATTGTGGTTCTCATGGTCATCATGTGGCAGCACACCTTTGGCCTGGAAGGTGCCAGGAGGGGGTGGGGAGTCCCGGGAGGGGTGTCCTTGACCGGCAGATGCCAAAGAAGTGGCAAACTTCTCTGGCAAGGCAGGGGTGTGGCGCCCAGAGGGGAGGGTGTGGGGACCACAGGGGAGGGGGAGGAGAGGTGTTCAGGACTGGAGTAAGGAAGGGGAGGAAGGGGTGAAGATGTAATTAAAACACATGGTTAGGTGATCAAGGGATCTTCTTTTCCTTCTTATAAGAAGGGCAATCCGGTGAATGTGGAGAATGACTGCCATGACAATTAATACACATGGGGGGGAGGGGGGGGGGGGGACCAGGAACTCCTCTCATGGAGTGGATGTCCACATTCACCAGAGAGGGTTCTGCGAACAGTGTGTAACAACATAGCTTACACACTACAAACCTTTTGTTGATTCATTTCTGTTTTGTTCAACATCCCATTGTTGAACTTCTGTAATTAGTGTATGATTAATTCGATACTGTAATGAAGTGTAATCCCTGTAATATGCACAATATGAGCAAATGATATGGTTTGTCTTTCTCACATAATCTCTTTGGTTACCTTTGATGCTGAATAATTTTGTTTAAATAATTTTGTGAGGAACTACAATATGTGCAAATGTTCTGTTTTATTTAATGTTTGGTTGCTGTTATGTAAACTGCTGACCTTCACTTAGGGTTCCTAGTTATTTTGTAAGTAAAAGATGGTGTGGTTCCTCTCGGGAATGGAACTGTGTAGCACATGCAAAATGTGGTGGGCATGGATAGAAAGGTGAAACCAAGAGTCAGTCAGGGATGAGCTACTGAATCACCAACAGCTCACGAAAAGGTTGTGAATTGTGCTGGTGCCAAGAGGGGCTTTTTGTGCAGTTTCCCAATGTGACAGAGCCTCGGATGTATGCAGTAGCTAGCTGGAATTATGTTGGAATTGATATCTACCATCGCCACCAAGAAATGACAGGGTCCAGCAATTCTACCTGCAAATTCACCTACCAACATGCACTCGCCACCACATTGCACAATCACTGTAATGGAACAGAAGAACTATAATAATGTACAGTGAAGAATCAGCTCATTGGATGTTATAGTGTTCTCAAATATAAGGTAACTTATAACTGAATCTATGTACCTACCTTGATTTTTTCCTTATCACAACACATCTCAGGTTTCTCTCCATTTGAATGATGACTACTGAGTATCCTTGTTGAGAAAAAAATGAAAGCTTCAAAGTCAAACAGTTAATTAAATAATGTTGTTTGATATTTGGTAAGAAGGGAGTATTCAGATTTACTGTGGATTTGGTAAAATTGTGGGAGGTAGTAAATGTAGCTTTGTGAAAGCCTCCCAGTGCTTGAAACAGTCCAATTTAAAGTTTTGTGCACTTTAAAAGTTACCTATTTAATCATTGACTTGAAAGTAGAAGACTGTAGTAATAAAGATGATTAGCTGTTACTTTTAAAAATTAAATGTTCTGAAAACTGAGGCTTATAAAGTTTTGCTTGGTGAATGATCATAGGGCTGCCTGTTGTAAATTTTAAAAGGTGAGTCAGTTTTTTACAACTCTGTCAATATTGTGTCTCACTGCAGAAAAAGACGTGAACTGCATTTGTGGAAAGTTATTTACTCGTGTTTGCTAAGTGTTTGTCTCTCTTGTGTATTGGAAGTGCATGTTAACAGTGTAACAGGATCCATAGTTTGTCTATTGCGCATATGCTAGGTAACAAGTAACAGAAAGACCACTATCTATGAGAACATTAATTTCTATTTTCAGGAGGAAGTGAGAAATATTTTGCTAATGAATTTTTTCCCATGTCAGTTAGAAAAGTAATTGGTAAAAGAAAGATTAAATCTATGCCAAATTTATAATTTTGCAGTGAACTTTATTTACATCTCATCTCAGATAGGAAAATGTTTGAAAAGTGAGACTAAATCTATGCTTAATTGTATGTTTCTAAAGTGCACTCTAATAGTAATATAGTAATATTATTCAAACCATTCAGTTTGACCATGCCTTGAAGGTAAAAGTGTATGTCATTTTCTGTTGTCCTTATGCAAATAGTCTTGTTCTCCTATAACTGTTAGCTCTTTCTTTAACGTTAGCATCTGTTAGTGGCAGAGTTCATTGCACTCTCATGTGATAAACTATAGGGTGTGTCTGTCCATTAAAGTTACTCATATCTACTTTCTTGAACAAGAATATTACTTATTCTTATGCCTAATTAGGCTGGCGACCGTTTCTGTTATCATTTGGACACTGTGGATAGGCAAAATATTGTTTTTTACTGTTTAAATATTTATGTAATTCTGACTTTCACTTCCGATAAGCCACCTCCGTTAGGTAAATCGCGATCAACACAACAAAATTCCTTTCAGAGGGTAACACTGCTCTGTTGCTTTATACTACAATCGCTTTAACAAGATAGTTCCATTTTACGATCTGCTTCCAACTTTAATACAATCGCTTTAACAAGATAGTTCCATTTTACGATCTGCTTCCAACTTTAAGGTTATGGTATAGCAGAAGCAGACGGTAGTGTTATAAGTGGGAAGACGTGTCCAAAACGCAAGCACTTAAAACATCTCATAGGTGGTGGGATGTACAGCTTCACATCACATCGATAAATGATAATCTTGACCTGCTCAGGGAGGCTATCCCCTCCAAAGGCCAGGATAAGGGTACAAGTATCAATGAGATTGTCCTTCGGGCCCTGCTGAACACACCAAACACAGTGAACACCCCACTGTCCTAAATGTCCCTAGTCTGAATATGGTTCAAGGTGTAATTTTTCACAGGAACCTCATACTTCAAAGACTGGTGGGAGGTACTGGACACAGGAATTGTGCCAAGATGGTCACAGGCACGAAGGGCCGCAGATTGGGCAGCTGAAGCAGTTTTGATCAACAACAAACCTGACCGCATCTTGCTCAGTGAGTCCACTTTGCCAAACTTGTCTACAATGTGTTCCACAAAAAATAAAGGTTTGGTACTGGTGAAAGTATCCCCATCAGTCCTGGTGCAAAGCAGATAGTGGGGGAAAGGTTTCGCTCCTAGCCAATGAGCCTGACCCTCCTCCCAGGGGTAGCCATGGAAGGGAAGGCCAAAGGGGCAGCACTAAAAGAATCAGTTCCATTCGAAAAAATGGACATAGAAGAATGGCCCGAGTTCTGAACCCATATGCATTTCATTTGCATAGCGTCCATCCTGATACCACCCACTCCGATCAGGGTCTCTCCCCACGGGCACCACCCAGCAACAGCATGGGCTGTCTGGCACGGCATCCATTGCCGGGAGTTCCGATGCTCCAAGATGACAAGCAACCACTCCTAGGCTTACATGAGGTGGTCACAGCTCAGGTATCCAAAAGGGTGCATAGAGACCCCACCACACGGGCTGGCTACAGTGGTGGCTATGTACCCTAGCATCAGACAATGATGTGAAGGAAAAGATGGAAGGAACTAGGAGGGCACATGCCGGAGACACTAGGTAAGGTGCTCTTCCCAAAATCGCTCACACTATGGGATAGAATTTTAGTAATGGAGGTCAAACCCCAGAGAGGGACCAGAGAATGACAAAAGGATGGGGTAGTTACTCAACAAAACCATATCACAAAGCCAACATAATCAGGAGGATAGCGGTGCCAACATAAACAAGGACACCAAGAGAGGGAGAGGAGAAGGCGAAGGGGAAGGAGCAAGGACAGAAAAGGAGGGGAAGGGTAAGGAAATGCAGCCCAGGAAAGAAGGAAGGCTGCAATAGCTCGGGGCCCCGTACTCGCTGCGCACGTACTCACGAAAGGACCGTGAGCCCCCTGGGTGGTTAGTGGATAAAATTGAAAACAGGACGATATTTCAAGTGACCACGGTAGCGAACATTACAAAGGTGCAAATGAAGAATTTCCGCAGGAAAGGACGCAGGGCACAAAGCTACTCTTGCCAAAGGTTAAATCGCATTCGATATTGCAGTGTTGAAGGGAGTGGGAAACCACACAACTGCGACAATGTGAAATTCACTCTTGTCTGATCACCTGCCAGTGATATTCTATCTGGAGGTCAGAGGGGAGCTAATGCAGAGCTGTCGAAGGCCACTAGTGAAAGTCAACTGGGACCAGTTTGAGAGAGCCTGCAAGGCTCGCTCAACGACATCCCAGACCCTGCAGGGATAGGTACAGATGAGACAACATAATGCTGCGACAATACAGGTAGTAGAAAATGTACCCCCCCCCCCCCCCCCCAGAGGCCTACAAAGGATGAAAGACTTCTCCTGCCAGCTCCCCCCTGAGCTAATAGAAGCGATAGCCCATAAAAACTAGAAATCCAGTCACTAAGCGCCACCTCAACAGACTCACGAGAGAGCTGGAAGTAGCGGTGCAAAAAATAGGGAATGGGTAGGAAAAATAGCCCACCTACAGGTAAATGATGGGTCAGCCTGGAAAATGACGAAGTACTTCGTAAGGAAAGGTCAAAGCATCGCTCCTGTACAATTTGTGGGTGAGGTTATTTGCAAGCCTGACGCCAAGGCCAGTGCCTTGGCAGATGTCTATGCAGAAAACTGCACAACTGTACAGGATCCCATTCATGAGGAGCACTTACATCTTGGGCAGCAGTGGCTTCTAGTGTTCTCTGAGGGGGAAGCAGGAGCAGGTGTCGAAGACTTCACAGAGGAAGTACAGGCCCAAATGTAACAGTTAAATCCCACGAAATTGTGAAAGCGAGACCAGCTAGAAAACACGATATTAATACAGCTTTCTCCAATAGCCCTTCGTCCCATCTCTGCGATTTTCAGTAAAATTATATGGAGTGGCAACTTCCACAAACATGCAGAGGCGCTTGCAATTCCAAAACAGGGCAAAGACTTCAGGCTCCCACAGAAGGCTGAATAGCCTTCTACTGGTAGTCTCAAAGAAATTTCAACGCCTATATTCTAAGAGGCTAATGCTACACATAAACGCCAAGGAGATGAACCCGCCGAAGTAGTTCAGATTCCGACGCGGACACAGCACCGAGCAACAGCTGCTATGTCTGGTGGGTGATGCGAGAGTGCCCTGGACACTCCGGAGTACACAGGGGCTGTGCTCCTTGACATCTCTTGGGCTTTCGACTGCGTGTGTGGCATAAAGGCCTCCTCTACAAACTGTTTGTATCGGGGGTATCGAAGCCACATGTCTGACTCTTCGTGTCTTACCTCAGGGGACAAACATTCAA
Organism: Schistocerca serialis cubense; assembly: GCF_023864345.2. Taxonomy (NCBI): domain Eukaryota; kingdom Metazoa; phylum Arthropoda; class Insecta; order Orthoptera; family Acrididae; genus Schistocerca; species Schistocerca serialis. The sequence continues at coordinate 449,621,202 of NC_064646.1, read as the reverse complement.
TGACCATGCAGGAGAGGGCGTATCTGCAGCAAGGCCAATACTGGCGGGAATACCACAGGGTTCTCTTCTCAGTACCCTGCTGCACTCCCTGTACACCTCGGACATGCCAAAGGGTAACACACTTTCGCTGGCATCAAACGTGGATGATACTATGCTTCATACTAGAAGCACAAATGTGAATCTCATGCGCCGCCACCGACAGACGACATGTGATGCTCTATGCACATGTGCCACAAAGTGGCACCTGAAATACAATGATGCCAGAAGTCAGGCAATCATCTTCATGAGGAAAAGGATCCCCCATTGACTTACAGCCAGTGCAGATTATGGGACACCCCATCCCATGGACTCGCACCGCAAAGGACCTTGGAGTGACCCTGGACAGGCACCTCACATGGGACCCACACATGAGGGAAATTAGGGTACAGTGATTTCAGTCTTCCAAACGCTTTTCCCCTATCATGAACACGAGACAATGCTACCCACACGCTGCTGTTTCTCACCCTTATAAGATCAGTGATGGAATATGTGGCAGTAGTGTGGGGCAACACGGCAGACCGCCACATCCAAAGACTGCAGGGCCTCAAGGGCAGAGTACTTAGAATTATCATGAAACTCCCACGTAACTTCCTCACTAGCGAACTACATAACGTCACAGAATGCAGCCAATAAAGGAGAGAATAAAACAGACTGCTCGACTATTGTATGAAAAGTCATGCGAGTCAGAAAACAGACTGGTCTCGAACCTTGCGAACAAACCGCAAGAAAGGACAACACAAGATGGCCTGACTTGCTATGGCAGTAAACCACAGCCACAAATCACAACAAAAAAATGCTCATCACACAGTAGGACAAACACACACAATAGGACCTAAAAACACCTAAATACACACACCAGGCGTCGCAGGAATAGTGATAAACACTTAACTTGCACAACCAAGAGATATATCCAGCCGTTATCTAAATAGGTAAAGAGCGAGCACAAGCGCCACTGGCATCTGAGAAGGCCAAAATGAACCTACCTGAAAACACATCCGGATGCCACACTAGTTTCATCTATTCAATCATCTTCATCGAGCATCAGCTCAGACCCAGAACAACTTGTAATAGATACCGACTTCTCAGACAGCTAACTAATTCCTCAATGGCTGAAATAGAACCAGACTCTACCCTCCACCTCAGGAATGGCAAGAGAGTAACTCGCATGCGAACAGAAAAGCCCCCATAAAACACAAGTGAAGAACGAACAACAACAGCAATCGCTAGACATCAAAAACATCACGGTGCCAACACAGAAGGTGGCACAAGAGAACAACAAGAAAAAAGGGCCACAAGACCGGACTCGACTCTGTACAGCGAACCGAGCACTAGCTACTACACGAGTGAGGGACACTGCGCAACCCACAACCAATGCACTGCAAAACAAAATGGTGAATGCGGCCCAAATAGCAAAGCCGACACAAACCAGAGGCAGTCTCAAAAACTGCTATTGGGGGTATTTTTTTAAGGTGAACATAACACGAAACGGCCAAATACAAGACAAACTGATAGGGGCTCTCTGCACCACATACAAAGGAGACAGCATAATCTACCAAGACACCAACTCAGACGACTCTTACGTTCTTAAGCAAGAATTCAGAAAGAGAAGAAGAGAGTTCTACACATAAACTAAAAGCGGTCATCAAAAGACTCACGCCACACTAGAGCCCAGATCAGGTAAAACAAGTGCTACTTGAAAGTGGCTTCCAAGTGCAGGGCATATATCAAATGGCACAACCACAGACAGAAACAGATGTCGAAGGCAGAACCATCTCTGGCCCTCAGAGGAAGACAAGAAATTTCTAGGTCAGTCTACTAAATACAGTATAATGAAGCACAACACTTTGGTTACTTCATATGGCCATCTCAGCAGAACTTTATAAAAAGCCAATGGGTCCAACACATTGTTACATTTACCATTGTTTCAGACACACGGCACAGCAATGTAACATGGCCCCAAAGTGTGTGAAATGTCCTGGACCACACTTATCCACTACTTGCACAAAACCAAGGGACACTCCAACCACCGGTGCAAACTCCAAAAGGGTTCAAATGGCTCCGAGCACAGTGGGACCTAACTTCTGAGATCTTCAGTCCCCTGGAACTTAGAACTACTTAAACCTAACTAACCTAAGGACATCACAGACATCCATGCCCGAGGCAGGATTTGAACCTGTGACCATAGCAGTCGTGCGATTCCAGACTGTAGCGCCTAGAACCGCTCGGCCACTTCGGCTGGCAAACTCCAAAAGGGACCACCCCACATCTATAGGGGTTGTCCTGTTGAAAAACCACCACCACCACCAAAACCACCACCACCACAACCACTGGTCACAACAGTCTACCAACAACAAAAACAACAACAAGGCACAAAACCCAATACCCACAGAACCCAGCACCGAAAATTATTAGACATTAGCCCAGGTTGTTAAAACAAAACCCCAACCACAATCTCTGTGTCTATCAATAACGCAAAGACGTCTTACAAACCCACCCGAACAGTCAGTCGCCACTCAGCTAACCCCCCCCCTCCCCTAAAAGGAAGAAAGCACCCCCCCCCCCTTCCCCAGGAACCATACTTCCACCATTAACAGACTCCTCAGTGGAACCCTTACTCACGCTATCGCCAGCAACAACCCTTACAGAAGAAATCCCATCGCTACCACCAACATGCCAGCAGCACATGCAAGATCCCATCCCCCTCCCACACACAACCTCTTGCAATGAATCAAATATCAGCAGCTCTGACATCACAGCATCTCCAAGCCAAGAACTGAACATCAACCCTGAGCACAACAACCAGGGGAATAAATAAAGCTGAAAACAGCCATGGCACTTTCTCACATAGATCATCAGCTTCATCCAAAAGTTATTAACCACCGACCTCTTCTCAAAATTGAAAGAAGTAATCAATCAAATCTTAACAACCCCAGACACCTTCACCAAAGAATTACTGTTCTTCACCACCATACTCCCAGTGTTTTCTGATGGCGGCTACCAAGCAACATACACCATTGCCAGCCGGAATGCTGATGGAATGTTCGATGACCAATACGAGCTGGAGATGTTCCTTGAAGACTACGGCGTCCATGTAGCACTATTAAATGAAACCCACCTTACCCTTGATGAATAATTCAGAATTAAAAATTACATCTTAATTCGGACTGATCGCCCTAACAGACGGGGTGGCGGAGCTGGAGTCCTATTAAAACATCGCATTTGTCACTGACAAATCACCATCCCTCCATTAATCATGGAAATCATGCTAAACCAGCACCCCACAGTCCTGGTGTCAACCTGTCGCCCCCTCTCCCAAATCACACAGTGATCTGGGTGGGGGCGGGGGGGTGGGTAGAGCTGAATGCCAAACACAGGCATGGGGTTGCCATACTAGAAACCCAAATGAGAACCAACTACTAAGGTACCTGGATACCCATCCAGCAGTCGAAGTGGTAGTGCCAGAAGAACCCACCCACTTTCCATACATTCATGGCACCTGCCTGACAAGCCGGACATCCTTCTCCTGAAAAACATTGTCCTGGCCACAACCACAGAAGTCATAAATACAGCAAGGGTAAGGGTAAGGGTAACGTTATGTTTATGTTGCGTTAGGTGAAGGTTCCTAAAATTATCTCAGTGCCTAAACCCAAAAAAGATCATCTGTTCCCACAAAACTACAGCCTATCTCCCTATTAAATCACCTTTCAATACTTCTCGAAATCCTCATCCTAAACGCCCTACTTAAATGACAGCCCCATACTTACCCCCAAGCAATTTCGTTTTCATGCTGATCATAGCACCACCCAACAAGCCATCCGCCAGATGAAGCTTATCTGTGCCGAGAAACAACATGGAAACTGTGGTGTCACCGCCAGACACCACACTTGCTAGGTGGTAGCTTTAAATCGGCCGCGGTCCATTAGTACATGTCGGACCCGCGTGTTGCCACTGTCAGGGATCGCAGACCGAGCGCCACCACAAGGCAGGTCTCGAGATACGGACTAGCACTCGCCCCAGTTGTACGGACGACGTAGCTAGTGACTACACTGACGAAGCCTCGCTCAATTGCAGAGCAGATAGTTAGAATAGCCTTCAGCTCAGTCAATGGCTACGACCTAGCAAGGCGCCATTAGTAACATTGCATGTATCTAAAGAGTCTCACTTGTATCGCCACAATCTCCAGATGTACCACAAGGATGGATTAAAGTTAAGTATTCCAGCAGCTACGTACTTTTCTTTATAGCATTCATTACGTATCATGTTTCAGACCTCACGCCATCCTGCTTTAGCTTAGCGCGTGCCTTTCGGCTTCCTCTCATTGTGTCTAGGCTGTCTTGTCTAGACACAACATTTTTGGTGACGAGGCTTAAAAGAGGATTTCGCGTTCGTCTTGCTCTAATTTACTTGTGTCATGGCTTCGCCAGATGTACTGTCCGAATTTTATCGCTTGCAGAATCAGCAGACGCAGGCGTTATTGGATGCCCTTGGACGGCTCGTCCAGGGTCAACGTGCACTGCAAACCGATGCGGCCGCCGCCGCTTCACCGCTACCGCAGCCACAACATGCAGTTGCACCCCCATTTCGTCCCTATGAACCAGCTAAGGAAACATGGACGGAGTGGTCACGCCAGTTTGGATTTCATCTCGCTGCCTACAGAATTCAAGGTAACGAGGGGCAGCCTCATTTATTGGCGTGTGTAGGGGTGCAAACGTACCGTGTGATAGTGAAATTATTTCCCCGACGCGACGTAGCAACTCTGTCCTACGAAGAAATTTTGTCGGCATTGGACGCCTATTTCAAAGAAACAGTCAATGTCGTTGCAAAAAGGTATACGTTCTTTCGTACAAAACGTACGGCCGGTCAGACTAATAGGGAGTGGGTTGCAACATTGCAAGGCCTTACTCGGGATTGTGCTTTTGAGTGCGAATGTGTACCCCCTTATTCAGATACTATGGTACGTGATGCAATAGCACAGAACGTTTCTGATGTTCGCATACGGGAACAGATTTTGAAACTCGTCAGTCCCTCCCTTCAACAAGTGATAGACATATTGGATAGACAAGACACGCTTGACTTTGCACAGGAATCATTTGAAACTTCGCCAGCCGTGTGTAACATTAACCGGCCCGCCGGGCGCGCTGCACGGACCGGTAGACTGCCCTCGCGCACGTCCACGCAGCTGCCGCCACGCTGTAACCCAGGTGTGCCGCGCCAGCATACAAATACAGTGAAATCATGCCCGCGGTGTGCTACTAGACATTCGCGTGAAAATTGCCCGTCACGCCAAGCTGTTTGCTTTTTCTGTAATAAGAAAGGACATGTTCACAGCGTTTGCCAGAAAAAGCTCAGATCAATCACAACCATTCCAGGCCCTTTGCTTCGCGCCGGAATCGAACCAAGAATACTCAGGCTCGTGAACCTTCGCCCATGAACATTCATGTAGTTAATACCACTTCGTCCAGTGCCACTGTCTCTAACAGTGACTGTGTTCGTCCCACAAATACTGTGCGTCGACGTCGCCGGAAATCGCGTCAAGTCGCAAGTGCTTCTGTACCAGTGTCAGTTCAAATTGCACGAGACAGTCGCTCTTGTCGTCAGCAGGACAATAAACTTTTTGTAGATTTGGACTTTAATGGGGAGGTCATACCATTCCAGCTCGATACCGGAGCTGCAGTGTCATTGCTCAATCACGGCATGTACAAACAACTGGGCAAACCTCTGTTGCGTGCCGCAAATGTTCAGCTCAGTAGTTATTCAGACAAGCAGATCCCTGTGTTAGGACAGTGCAGCCTTCTTGCAACATATAAGGGACAAACAAAACTTGTGTCATTTTACGTTCTTCTTCTGCAGTGAACTTTTTTGGTTTAGATTTATTTCAGTTGTTTAACATGTCTATAGTAAATCAGGTCCTATCAGTGAATCAGACTGTGCCTTCAGACAGTGTTTCTCGTCTGTGTGAAGAATTTGTAGACTTTTTTGCACCGGGCTTAGGTTGCGCTCAGAACTATGAACCACATTTGGAACTGAAAGTCAACGCGCAACCGAAATTTTTCAGAGCGCGCAATGTTCCTCACACATTGCGTGACGAGGTCGCAAGAACATTAAACGATTTAGAATCACAAGGAGTAATTGAACGTGTTCAGGCTTCTCTCTGGGCCTCACCCTTAGTAATTTTGCCAAAACCTTCCGGAAAACTGAGACTTTGCATGGACTTCAAGGCAACAGTGAATCCACAACTAGTGATTGCAACTTTATCCTGCATGCCTCTTCCATTTCAGCTCCGCTTCATTGCTTACGCCGTAAAGGTGTTCCGTTCGTCTGGACGACGGAATGCGAACGCGCCTTTCGCCAGTTGACATCGGGGTTGCTTTCAAATACTTGCCTTATGCCATTCGATCTCCAGAAACCCCTTTTGTTGATGGTAGATGCATCGGATTTCGGGATCGGTGCTGTGCTTGCGCACAGAGATGGGTCGCATGATCGCCCTATTGCCTTTGCGTCCATATTGCTCTCGTCTGCGCAAAGAAATTATTCACAGATAGAGAAACAAGCTTTGGCTCTCATGTTTGGTGTTACTAAGTTCCATGAGTTCTTGTATGGTCGTCACTTTACCGTCATCACAGACCACAAACCTTTGACATCGCTTTATCATCTGAACAAGCCTGTACCTCCACGTACAGCGCAGAAATTCATTCGCTGGTCTATTTTCCTCTCGCAGTACCGCTATGATATCTTGTATCGGTCCACTGCTAAGCACGGAAACGCCAATGCGTTGTCCCGTTTGCCTGTTGCTGAGGATAGAGCATTCGATTCTTCCGAACTTGCTTGCATGTTCATTGATTCGGAAACCGATGAAGTGGTCGAATCGTTTCCGATTGATTTTCATCGTGTAGCTACAGCCACAGCTGCTGACCCTGTCCTTGCTACCGTTTTGCGTTTTGTTGCTACGCAATGGCCCTTGTCAAAGTCACAGATCGAGGATCCGTTGGTTCGCAGATTTTTTGCTCACAAGGAGAGTCTTTTTGTTCGACGTGGTGTTTTGTTGTTGCGTTCTGATAATGATCAGTCCAGAGTCGTGGTCCCACGTTCGTTACAGTCCTCTGTTTTACGGCTTCTTCACCAAGGACATTGGGGTATAGTGCGAACGAAACAACTTGCTCGTCAGCACTGTACTTGGTTCGGAATCGATGCTGCGATTACGAATATGTGCTCTTCTTGCCTGGCGTGTGCCGAACAACAATCCGTACCGCCACGGAAATTCTTTGCATGGCCGAAAGCCACTTCCCCTTCGCAACGCTTGCACATCGATTTTGCTGGTCCATTCTGGCATGCTAGATGGTTGGTTGTGGTAGATGCCTTCAGTAATTTTCCTTTTGTTGTCCGGATGTCTTCCACGCCGTCATCTGCCACCATCCAAGCGTTGTCTGCTATCTTTTGCATTGAAGGTCTTCCGCAGACTATTGTTTCCGACAATGGCCCACAATTCATGTCCGCAGAATTTCAGTCATTCTGCTAGGCCAATGGTATTCAACATCTGACATCCGCGCCGTTTTCGCCTCAGTCAAACGGTGCCGCTGAACGATTGGTCCGGACTTTCAAGTCACAGATGTTGAAGTTGAAAGAGTCGCATTCTCGGGAGGACGCGTTGTTGCTCTTTTTGCCATCGTATCACTCTCAGACCCGAGATGGTCGCCTGCCGGCTGAGTTGCTCCACGGTAGTCCTCATCGAACCTTGATGTCTTTGCTGCACCCACCGCATCAGGTTCCTGTGCAGCGGCAGACTTCTGCTTTTGCTCCAGGCGACGTTGTATTCTATCGCAACTATCGAGGTTCACGGCGTTGGCTTGCAGGGCGCATTCTTCGCTGCCTCGGCCGCACGATGTATTTGGTTTTGGGGGCCTCTGGTGCGGTGCGTCGGCATCTCAATCAGCTGCGCCTCTGTCGTCGCACGGGTTCTGCCGCTCCCCGTCTGCTTTCAGCGACGGTGCCATCCGGTCAGCGCCCTGGGGACCCATCTACTGGCTCGCCTCATCCCCAGGTGTTACCGACGATGCCTTCCATTTTGCCCCATGGCGACGCGCCGCTGCCGCCTCCGCCGCCGCCGCCGCCGCCTCTCCTCCAGCCGCCGCCGCCCGCAGTGGACGCTTCGCTGCAGCCGCCAAGCGCCTCCCTGGGTCACGCGCCGCCGATCGCTTCCCGTGACCAGCCGTCCTCCGCCATGGAACTCTTGCCCGCTCCGGACCACATGGCGTCATCGCGTGTCGGATACCCCGACGCAATGGAGGTCGACCCTTCGGCCCCTCCTGTCTCTTTACGGGCGCATACACCGCATGTTGACGTGCACCCTGGACTAGGTTTTCAGGCGTTTCCTAGATCCCCTCGGACCGAATGGCCGGGTGTGGGTGGCGCAGCCTCGCCTGTTGATAGGCTCCCCACCTCATCGCATACGTCAACTTGGGGTCCTCCCCACGGCGGGCGGAAGCCTTATAACACGACCGTTCGCCGATTTGCGGGGGAGGAATGTGGTGTCACCGCCAGACACCACACTTGCTAGGTGGTAGCTTTAAATCGGCCGCGGTCCATTAGTACATGTCGGACCCGCGTGTCGCCACTGTTAGGGATCGCAGACCGAGCGCCACCACAAGGCAGGTCTCGAGATACGGACTAGCAATCGCCCCAGTTGTACGGACGACGTAGCTAGCGACTACACTGACGAAGCCTCGCTCAATTGCAGAGCAGATAGTTAGAATAGCCTTCAGCTAAGTCAATGGCTACGACCTAGCAAGGCGCCATTAGTAACATTGCATGTATCTAAAGAGTCTCACTTGTATCGCCACAATCTCCAGATGTACCACAAGGATGGATTAAAGTTAAGTATTCCAGCAGCTACGTACTTTTCTTTATAGCATTCATTACGTATCATGTTTCAGACCTCACGCCATCCTGCTTTAGCTTAGCGCGTGCCTTTCGGCTTCCTCTCATTGTGTCTAGGCTGTCTTGTCTAGACACAACATTTTTGGTGACGAGGCTTAAAAGAGGATTTCGTGTTCGTCTTGCTCTAATTTACTTGTGTCATGGCTTCGCCAGATGTACTGTCCGAATTTTATCGCTTGCAGAATCAGCAGACGCAGGCGTTATTGGATGCCCTTGGACGGCTCGTCCAGGGTCAACGTGCACTGCAAACCGATGCGGCCGCCGCCGCTTCACCGCTACCGCAGCCACAACATGCAGTTGCACCCCCATTTCGTCCCTATGAACCAGCTAAGGAAACATGGACGGAGTGGTCACGCCAGTTTGGATTTCATCTCGCCGCCTACAGAATTCAAGGTAACGAGGGGCAGCCTCATTTATTGGCGTGTGCAGGGGTGCAAACGCACCGTGTGATAGTGAAATTATTTCCCCGACGCGACGTAGCAACTCAGTCCTACGAAGAAATTTTGTCGGCATTGGACGCCTATTTCAAAGAAACAGTCAATGTCGTTGCAAAAAGGTATACGTTCTTTCGTACAAAACGTACGGCTGGTCAGACTAATAGGGAGTGGGTTGCAACATTGCAAGGCCTTACTCGGGATTGTGCTTTTGAGTGCGAATGTGTACCCCCTTATTCAGATACTATGGTACGTGATGCAATAGCACAGAACGTTTCTGATGTTCGCATACGGGAACAGATTTTGAAACTCGTCAGTCCCTCCCTTCAACAAGTGATAGACATATTGGATAGACAAGACACGCTTGACTTTGCACAGGAATCATTTGAAACTTCGCCAGCCGTGTGTAACATTAACCGGCCCGCCGGGCGCGCTGCACGGACCGGTAGACTGCCCTCGCGCACGTCCACGCAGCTGCCGCCACGCTGTAACCCAGGTGTGCCGCGCCAGCATACAAATGCAGTGAAATCATGCCCGCGGTGTGCTACTAGACATTCGCGTGAAAATTGCCCGTCACGCCAAGCTGTTTGCTTTTTCTGTAATAAGAAAGGACATGTTCACAGCGTTTGCCAGAAAAAGCTCAGATCAATCACAACCATTCCAGGCCCTTTGCTTCGCGCCGGAATCGAACCAAGAATACTCAGGCTCGTGAACCTTCGCCCATGAACATTCATGTAGTTAATACCACTTCGTCCAGTGCCACTGTCTCTAACAGTGACTGTGTTCGTCCCACAAATACTGTGCGTCGACGTCGCCGGAAATCGCGTCAAGTCGCAAGTGCTTCTGTACCAGTGTCAGTTCAAATTGCACGAGACAGTCGCTCTTGTCGTCAGCAGGACAATAAACTTTTTGTAGATTTGGACTTTAATGGGGAGGTCATACCATTCCAGCTCGATACCGGAGCTGCAGTGTCATTGCTCAATCACGGCATGTACAAACAACTGGGCAAACCTCTGTTGCGTGCCGCAAATGTTCAGCTCAGTAGTTATTCAGACAAGCAGATCCCTGTGTTAGGACAGTGCAGCCTTCTTGCAACATATAAGGGACAAACAAAACTTGTGTCATTTTACGTTCTTCTTCTGCAGTGAACTTTTTTGGTTTAGATTTATTTCAGTTGTTTAACATGTCTATAGTAAATCAGGTCCTATCAGTGAATCAGACTGTGCCTTCAGACAGTGTTTCTCGTCTGTGTGAAGAATTTGTAGACATTTTTGCACCGGGCTTAGGTTGCGCTCAGAACTATGAAGCACATTTGGAACTGAAAGTCAACGCGCAACCGAAATTTTTCAGAGCGCGCAATGTTCCTCACACATTGCGTGACGAGGTCGCAAGAACATTAAACGATTTAGAATCACAAGGAGTAATTGAACGTGTTCAGGCTTCTCTCTGGGCCTCACCCTTACTAATTTTGCCAAAACCTTCCGGAAAACTAAGACTTTGCATGGACTTCAAGGCAACAGTGAATCCACAACTAGTGATTGCAACTTTATCCTGCATGCCTCTTCCGTTTCAGCTCCGCTTCATTGCTTACGCCGTAAAGGTGTTCCGTTCGTCTGGACGACGGAATGCGAACGCGCCTTTCGCCAGTTGACATCGGGGTTGCTTTCAAATACTTGCCTTACGCCATTCGATCTCCAGAAACCCCTTTTGTTGATGGTAGATGCATCGGATTTCGGGATCGGTGCTGTGCTTGCGCACAGAGATGGGTCGCATGATCGCCCTATTGCCTTTGCGTCCATATTGCTCTCGTCTGCGCAAAGAAATTATTCACAGATAGAGAAACAAGCTTTGGCTCTCATGTTTGGTGTTACTAAGTTCCATGAGTTCTTGTATGGTCGTCACTTTACCGTCATCACAGACCACAAACCTTTGACATCGCTTTATCATCTGAACAAGCCTGTACCTCCACGTACAGCGCAGAAATTCATTCGTTGGTCTATTTTCCTCTCGCAGTACCGCTATGATATCTTGTATCGGTCCACTGCTAAGCACGGAAACGCCAATGCGTTGTCCCGTTTGCCTGTTGCTGAGGATAGAGCATTCGATTCTTCCGAACTTGCTTGCATGTTCATTGATTCGGAAACCGATGAAGTGGTCGAATCGTTTCCGATTGATTTTCATCGTGTAGCTACAGCCACAGCTGCTGACCCTGTCCTTGCTACCGTTTTGCGTTTTGTTGCTACGCAATGGCCCTTGTCAAAGTCACAGATCGAGGATCCGTTGGTTCGCAGATTTTTTGCTCACAAGGAGAGTCTTTTTGTTTGACGTGGTGTTTTGTTGTTGCGTTCTGATAATGATCAGTCCAGAGTCGTGGTCCCACGTTCGTTACAGTCCTCTGTTTTACGGCTTCTTCACCAAGGACATTGGGGTATAGTGCGAACGAAACAACTTGCTCGTCAGCACTGTACTTGGTTCGGAATCGATGCTGCGATTACGAATATGTGCTCTTCTTGCCTGGCGTGTGCCGAACAACAATCCGTACCGCCGCGGAAATTCTTTGCATGGCCGAAAGCCACTTCCCCTTCGCAACGCTTGCACATCGATTTTGCTGGTCCATTCTGGCATGCTAGATGGTTGGTTGTGGTAGATGCCTTCAGTAATTTTCCTTTTGTTGTCCGGATGTCTTCCACGCCGTCATCTGCCACCATCCAAGCGTTGTCTGCTATCTTTTGCATTGAAGGTCTTCCGCAGACTATTGTTTCCGACAATGGCCCACAATTCATGTCCGCAGAATTTCAGTCATTCTGCCAGGCCAATGGTATTCAACATCTGACATCCGCGCCGTTTTCGCCTCAGTCAAACGGTGCCGCTGAACGATTGGTCCGGACTTTCAAGTCACAGATGTTGAAGTTGAAAGAGTCGCATTCTCGGGAGGACGCGTTGTTGCTCTTTTTGCCATCGTATCACTCTCAGCCCCGAGATGGTCGCCTGCCGGCTGAGTTGCTCCACGGTCGTCCTCATCGAACCTTGATGTCTTTGCTGCACCCGCCGCATCAGGTTCCTGTGCAGCGGCAGACTTCTGCTTTTGCTCCAGGCGACGTTGTATTCTATCGCAACTATCGAGGTTCACGGCGTTGGCTTGCAGGGCGCATTCTTCGCTGCCTCGGCCGCACGATGTATTTGGTTTTGGGGGCCTCTGGTGCGGTGCGTCGGCATCTCAATCAGCTGCGCCTCTGTCGTCGCACGGGTTCTGCCGCTCCCCGTCTGCTTTCAGCGACGGTGCCATCCGGTCAGCGCCCTGGGGACCCATCTACTGGCTCGCCTCATCCCCAGGTGTTACCGACGATGCCTTCCATTTTGCCCCATGGCGACGCTCCCCGTCTGCTTTCAGCGACGGTGCCATCCGGTCAGCGCCCTGGGGACCCATCTACTGGCTCGCCTCATCCCCAGGTGTTACCGACGATGCCTTCCATTTTGCCCCATGGCGACGCGCCGCTGCCGCCTCCGCCGCCGCCGCCGCCGCCTCTCCTCCAGCCGCCGCCGCCCGCAGTGGACGCTTCGCTGCAGCCGCCAAGCGCCTCCCTGGGTCACGCGCCGCCGATCGCTTCCCGTGACCAGCCGTCCTCCGCCATGGAACTCTTGCCCGCTCTGGACCACATGGCGTCATCGCGTGTCGGATACCCCGACGCAATGGAGGTCGACCCTTCGGCCCCTCCTGTCTCTTTACGGGCGCATACACCGCATGTTGACGTGCACCCTGGACTAGGTTTTCAGGCGTTTCCTAGATCCCCTCGGACCGAATGGCCGGGTGTGGGTGGCGCAGCCTCGCCTGTTGATAGGCTCCCCACCTCATCGCATACGTCAACTTGGGGTCCTCCCCACGGCGGGCGGAAGCCTTATAACACGACCGTTCGCCGATTTGCGGGGGAGGAATGTGGTGTCACCGCCAGACACCACACTTGCTAGGTGGTAGCTTTAAATCGGCCGCGGTCCATTAGTACATGTCGGACCCGCGTGTCGCCACTGTCAGGGATCGCAGACTGAGCGCCACCACAAGGCAGGTCTCGAGATACGGACTAGCACTCGCCCCAGTTGTACGGACGACGTAGCTAGCGACTACACTGACGAAGCCTCGCTCAATTGCAGAGCAGATAGTTAGAATAGCCTTCAGCTAAGTCAATGGCTACGACCTAGCAAGGCGCCATTAGTAACATTGCATGTATCTAAAGAGTCTCACTTGTATCGCCACAATATCCAGATGTACCACAAGGATGGATTAAAGTTAAGTATTCCAGCAGCTACGTACTTTTCTTTATAGCATTCATTACGTATCATGTTTCAGACCTCACGCCATCCTGCTTTAGCTTAGCGCGTGCCTTTCGGCTTCCTCTCATTGTGTCTAGGCTGTCTTGTCTAGACACAACAGAAACAGCACATATTCCTCGACGAAGAGAAGGCATTCGACAATGTCTGGCATGATGGCCAACTCTACAATCTGTTGAAGTTAAATTGCCCAAACCACCTGTTCAAGCTGACACACGCATTTTTAACAGGCACAAAGTTTTTCATTTCAGTCTATGGGCGAAAAGCCCGATAACAGAATTACAAGCGGGTGTCCCACAGCCATCTGTGATTGGCCCCCTCTACTTGTGTTCACAAAGAACCGGGAGGAAAAATAGCACTCTATGGCATTGACACGGCGCTATATCATAGTAGGCATAATATAAACTGTTTAACATACAGCCTCCAACCACACCTAAACAAAATCAACTGGTGCAACTTACGGAAAGTAAAAATAAAACAAGGCAAGTGCCAAGCTAAAAAATTTCCCCCAGAAAATCAAGAGACCCAATATAAACCTGAACCACACCAGACAGAAATAAAATACCTAGAGCTTCACATTGATGAAAACCAAACATTTAAAGAACGTATTACACAGGCTAAAAACAAAGATTCGGCCTGCCTCTACCAACTATACCCCCTCTTCATAGGTAGGGGAAAACCATAGAACTGGCAGTCATCCTCTATGGATACGAGGTATGGAAAATGGTGGCAGACACTCACCTGGACTCCCTAGAGGTAGTTCAAAGTAAAATGTTCCGAATAATCTCTGATGCCCCATGGATCTCCCGCAACGAGGAAATTAGCGTTTGCTAGGTCAACCCACACTCACTCATCTCATAATAACAATATCAGAAAACTTCTATGAAACCACTCATGCCTCACCATTTCCCCTCATCCTTTCTCTGGGTTAGGATATTCATCCTACCCACAGAACTCCCGCCACCACCATCCACCGTCAATTCAGAGGATAACCTCTGCTCCACTTCAGCCACTACCATCACAACCATCATTAGCACAAAACTAGTCAACCAGTCAACTTTCACCTAAAAACCATATAAACATCATATACCAGGGGAATAGTACCTCCAATCCATTACAGACAAAAAGGCCTCGTCAAATTCGTAGGACCCATTTCGTAAGTCAAGACGTCAACACGACGCCGGTACTTCAAACTCCATTGGGGCATCAACCCCACCCATATTAGGTCGGCCAATTATGGTGAGGCCAGGATACTTTCCGAGGTGAGCTACTGAAGTGGACGGACGCTCGTTTGCTTGCGCTCATTCGCCTTTGTGTGAGACTCATCCCAGGGACACGCTGCCGCTTCGTACTGGCTTTGTCCGCTTTCTTGAAGCTCGTGTCTCGGCTCTCGCTGGAAATTCATTAGCGGTATCGGCGTGGTTGCCGTCTGCTTGACTACCGAGGTGCTGTGGGGTTGGTCTGGAATCTTGGGCGAGATCGTGTGCTCTTCAAAAGAAAGCAAAATAATCGGGTGTGTGTTCGCGTCAGACGATTGAGCTGCTGGGTTGGGGACCTTCCATACCTTGTGTATGAGGATGGCATAGCAGGCTGGGTGAACACTCCGTGGCGAAATAAACCGTCCGTGAATACCGTGCTATAGACGATACGAAATATCGCAATACAGGGATTGTTGCTCTGCAAGGTTGATGGTGTTTAGACAGCAACCAGCCACAAATTTATTTTCGGTTCCTTTATTGAAAGGGTACCGTTACCGGTTTCGAATCGCTACGATTCATCTTCAGACAGTTTTCATACTTTCTATATTTCTCATTACCTGGCGAGATAAGCTTAATACAATTTTGTCATATTATGACATGGTTGGAGACTGTGGCTGTTATTTGAAGACAAATGTTGATGGTGTTGAGACAGCAACCAGCCACAAATTTATTTTCGGTTCCTTTATTGAAAGGGTACTGTTACCCGTTTTGAATCGTTATGATTCATCTTCAGACGGTTTTCAAGCTTTGCATATTTCTCATTACCTGGTGAGGTACGCTTACCTCGCCAGGTAATGAGAAATATACAAAGCATTTTGTCATATGATGACAAAATTGCATTAAGCCTATCTCTCCAGTTAATGAGAAATATACAAAGCATGAAAACCGTCTGAAGATGAAACGTAACGATTCAAAACCGGTAACAGACCCTTTCAATAAAGGAACCGAAAATAAATTTGTGGCTGGTTGCTGTCTCAACACCATCAACATTTGTCTTCAAATAACAGCCACAGTCTCCAACCATGTCATCATATGACAAAATTGCTCTGCAAGGTACCACGCAATTGCTAGGAGTAGGTTCCACGGAGGTAATAGTGGAATCCTTCCACTCAAAATGTGGCCCCAGTCAATGTCACCGCTACCAGCTCTACGGCCATGGTAGCAGAAAATGCAACCTAAAACCACGCTGTGTGAAGTGTGCAGGAGAGCACTTCACAACAGCCTGCCTAAGGCAATAAAACGACCAGCTAAAATGCTGTAACTGCAACGGCGAGTTTATAGCAAACTACAAACAGTGCCCTGTGTCCCAAAACTGGTGAAGGATGTGCAGGAACGCCACTAAGGTAAGTCTGGCACTGACACTGCCAAACCGGCTGAATGACAGAGTCCCCGCACCTGCGAACAAAAGCCTCTGCACCACTGCGAGCACAATCGGCGCCTCTGAAGGCACCGGAGATACGACTACCCATCACGAACGCATGGGCGACGGCCGACTCGACACACGCGGGGAACAATACCGCACTGACCGCCGCTAATATCGGAGAAGAGAGCTACAGAGAAATATTGTCGACGACATGGGAAGTAGTGCCGCACAGATCGCCACAGATGTTGATAATGTGGGAGACATTGCCGCACTGACCGCCGCAAAACGTCGAAGTGACTATCACTACGACCGACCTTGAAAAGATGAAACAGACGATCGCACAGACAATCAGCAAACCTAAAGAACGAATGACCGCAAAAAGAAAAGTGAAAGATAGTAACCCACAGTCGAAGAAATGTGTGGAAACCAAAAATTCGACAAACCGTGACGTAAGGAAAGCGCCACAGCCGACGGCAGGGCCAGCACAGGCGACGACTGTGACAGCACCAAACCCTCCGAAGCAAGTGGAAGGACCAGTGGCAGCACAGCCACTGACCACGCCGCACCTGGGAGGGCCAGGGGACACACTGGCACTGACTGCGGCAATACCTTCAACGGAAACCTTGGAGGGCTTCCTGGGAGTCCTTGAAGGAGCACCTTCCTCTATAACTAAGGGCACAAACGACGATCTACAGCCTCTCAAGCATCCCAAGCGAATGTGACGCAGGAAAGAGCAGCTGCAGACCCCATCAGTAAAGTCACGAGTATCGCCAACGTAATAATGACTCTTCTAGAAACACCAAATGGCGGGACCAAATAGGCCACTCAAGACAGTAATATTGAATCCGATAGGATTCGTGACCAAAAGCACAAACTTGGAGGGTGGAGATGAAGTCAGAGCCGAACTAAACAGGTGCTGGGAAACTAACCACCGCAGTGCCGATCATCATCCTGACGCTCTCTGGCGAAAGGTAAATGCCTATAGAACACTGAGCAGCACTATCACGGCACTGCAGGGAGCAAATGGTCTAGTTCACACCGCGCCAGACAACGCAGAGGCGATCACAGACAGACTCGAGCTGCAGTTTTAGGAGAACATCGAAGACGACGATCAACACGAAGAGTGCATCATCAGAACTCTAGCCAGGCTCCTGCGCCGCGAAATTACGACGAGCTTCGAGCCGACGAACAGCGACATCGTATTTGTTTTCATTAGATGGCTAGGGGCCTCAAAATCCCCTGGCCCTGAATTATACCTGATCCCTGCATCTCAAAAATCTTCCTCCAACTGCAGTAAATTTCCTCACCAGTATCTATGACTCCTGCCTGGATATCTACTACTTTTCCACAGTATGGAAAGTAGTGAAATTTGTAAGCATTTCCAAACCTGGAAAAAAAGTCCCCTGTTCCCCCAAAATTACCGTCCCATATCCTTACTTCATTTTCTAGGCAAAGTCCTAGTGTGTATCACCTTACTTCCTCCCCAAACCTCTCACACAGAACACTATGTACTGATGACTCAGCAGTTCGGATTTCATACTGATCACGGCACCATACACCAGGAAACCCAGCTAGTGGTTGAAGTATGTCATGCACGTTCGTTATGTCACAGCACTAGTTCAGTACTGCTAGACATTGAGAAGACATTTGACCGCATCTGGCACAAACGTCTCAGTGCTCACGGGTAGGACGTTTTACGCTCACCCGGACAAAGCCAGCAGCAACAGAAAACCCATAGAGGCCGGTGTATCCAAGGGCTCTGTTCTTCGGCCGGTTCTGTATCTCCTGTACACCAGTAACATTCCCTAAAACCAGGGCAACGAGATTGCACTGTATGCAGATGATACAGCAATCTACAGATCTGGCACAATCCTTAATTACATTGCAAAGTCAATATAAAGCACCTTGAGGAAATTACTCAATGGTACAACCTTCGGAAAATGAAAATTAACTCGACCAAACGTAAAGCAATTCTGTGTGGGGCCGTTTCTCGCTGCTTCTGTATCGGTCGATTAGGGTAAAGCACGATTTTACCCTATGGGAATTGATTGCAATCTCCAGTATTTTGAATCGTGAATTTCGTCTTCTCTTTTGTTTTGTCTTCGGGTTGCGGACTTACTTTGCGTCGTCTTCTGGTGAGCCTGCTGAGTCTCTGCTATGACCACAGGTCGCTGGAAGCGATCTCTGTCGTCATGTCGTCGATCTACGTGTCGGACGGTTGCACTGCCAGTCTTCTATGCTTGGCCATGCTGTGCAGTATTTCCCATACCGGCCTGCTGGCAGCAGTCGACGGCTGCCTGGACGACTGCTGTCTTCACTTGTGGGAGTGATCGTATTGCTTGACTGACGTCCATTATGATCGCCATGAGGGTTTTGAGTATCGTCTGCACGTCAGTGGATTCCGTTTGTTGTGGTGACTGCTGTGGCTGGGCATCCATCGTTGATTTCGCGTCTCTAATAGTCCCCCCCCCCCCCCCCCATGAACCATGGACCTTGCTGTTGGTGGGGAGGCTTGCATGCCTCAGCGATACAGATGGCCATACTGTAGGTGCAACCACAACAGAGGGGTATCTGTTGAGAAGCCAGACAAACGTCTGGTTCATGAAGAGGGGCAGCAGCCTTTTCAGTAGTTGCAGGGGCAACAGTCTGGATGATTGACTGATCTGGCCTTGTAACACTAACCATAACGGCCTTGCTGTGCTGGTACTGCGAACGGCTGAAAGCAAGGAGAAACTACAGCCGTAATTTTTCTCGAGGGCATGCAGCTTTACTGTATGGTTAAATGATGATGGCGTCCTCTTGGGTAAAATATTCCGGAAGTAAAATAGTCCCCCATTCGGATCTCCAGGCGGGGACTACTCAAGAGAACGTCGTTGTCAGGAGAAAGAAAACTGGCATTCTACAGATCGGAGCGTGGAATGTCAGATCCCTTAATCGGGCAGGTAGGTTAGAAAATTTAAAAAGGGAAATGGATAGGTTAAAGTTAGATATAGTGGGAATTAGTGAAGTTCGGTGGCAGGAGGAACAAGACTTTTAGTCAGGTGAATACAGGGTTATAAATACAAAATCAAATAAGGGTAATGCATGAGTAGGTTTAATAATGAATAAAAAAATAGGAGTGCAGGTAAGCTACTACAAACAGCATAGTGAACGCATTATTGTGGCCAAGATAGACGCGAAACCCATCCCTGCTACAGTAGTTCAAGTTTATATGCCAACTAGCTCTGCGGATGATGAGGAAATTGATGAAATGTATTGAGAGATAAAAGAAATTATTCAGGTAGTCAAGGGAGACGAAAATTTAATAGTCATGGGTGACTGGAATTCGAGAGTAGGAAAAGAGAGAGAAGGAAACATAGTAACTGCATATGGATTGGGGATAAGAAATGAAAGAGGAAGCCGTCTGGTAGAATTTTGCACAGAGCATAACTTAATCATAGTCTACACTTGGTTAAAGAATCATAAAAGAAGGTTGTATACATGGAAGAGTCCTGGAGATATTAAAAGGTATCAGATAGATTATATAATGGCAAGACACAATTTAAAACTTGGTTCCTAAATCTCTAAGACTTTTCCAGGGGCAGATGTGGACTCTGACCACAATCTATTGGTTATGAACTGTAGATTAAAACTGAAGAAACTGCGAAAAGGTGGGAATTCAAAGAGATGGGACCTGGATAAACTGACTAACCCAGAGGTTGTACAGAGTTTCAGGGAGAGCATAAGGGAACAATTGACAGGAATGGGGGAAACAAATACAGTAGAAGAAGAATGGGTAGCTCTGAGGGATGAAGTAGTGAAGGCAGCAGAGGATCAAGTAGGTAAAATGACGAGGGCTAGTAGAAATCCTTGGGTAACAGAAGAAACATTGAATTTAATTGATGAAAGGAGAAAATATAAAAATGCAGTAAACGAAGCAGGCAAAAAGGAATACAAACGTCTCAAAAATGAGATCGACAGAAAGTGCACAATGGCTAAGCAGGGATGGCTAGAGGACAAATGTAAGGATGTAGAGCGTATCTCGTATCTCACTAGGGGTTAGATAGATACTGCCTACGGAAAAATTAAAGAGATCTTTGGAGAAAAGAGAGCCACTGTATGAATATCAAGAGCTCAGATGGAAACCCAGTTCTAAGCAAAGAAGGGAAAGCAGAAAGGTGGAAGGAGTATATAGAGGGTCTATAAAAGGGCAATGAACTTGACAAGAAGAAGGGACCGGTTGGTAGGACATGTTCTGAGGCATCAAGGGATCACATATTTATCATTGGAGGGCAGCGTGGGGGGTAAAAATCGTAGAGGGAGACCAAGAGATGAATACACTAAGCAGATTCAGAAGGATGTAGGTTGCAGTATGTACTGGGAAATGATGAAGCTTGCACAGGATAGAGTAGCATGGGGAGCTGTATCAAACCAGTCTCAGGACTGAAGACCACAACAACAACAATAGTGAATGATTGCCGTTGAAGTCGCTGTTGCGTCGGTGTTTTGCCGGTGTTGTTGCCTGTCTGGGTGGAAATGGTCTGCCTTACACTGACAGCGTCTGCCATCGTTTTGCCGTCTTCGTATGTGGTGGCGCTCTGTGGCATCTTGTTTGCCATCTCTGTTGTCGGCTTGGTGGTGTGTTGGTGGTCGTTTCCGTTCTGCTGCTGCTGCTACTTTCTTCTTCTCGACCTTGAGTGGTGGCAGTCTTCTCATGTGTCTGCTGGCGTTCTTGAATTGTGGGCATGGCCTGTAGTTCGCAGGGTGTGGTCCACCACATTTGCAACATCATGCCTTGTGATCTCGTGGCTGAAGGCATTTTCTGTAGTCATGTCCCTCGCCACATTTCACGCACTTCAGCGGCATAGTGCAGTGGCGTGCGATTCTTGGCAATTTTAGCATTGCGTCGGTGGCGTTCAACGCTCCTTCTTTATCTGTCGATGGGGGTAAGGCAGCATTTTATCCTAGGAGGATTGACTGCTTCTTCCGGATTCTATATCACATTGTTGGTCTTCACTTTTGTATGTGTCATCTCAATGTGGTTGGTTGTGAACGGATTGTCGTATTCTGGTGAGTCTACTGTCAGTCCAGTACGGTGGTGAGGGCGTGACTCTGAGTTTTGCATAAATTCTCTTGGCTCACTGCTGGAAAAGCTGTATGGCTTCTGGCATCTGGGCCGCGTTGTGAAAATGCTGTGCAAGGAAACGTCGCAGGATATGGAATATCCTCCTCAAGGCAATAATCTGCAGCCGCTGCAACGTGATGATGTGGCAGTCAGCCACATTGACCCAGACTTCACAGGCATATTGCATTATTGGCATCACACAGGACTTGTATAAGGTGAGTCCAGAGTCTATTAGGAGCGAAGAGTAGAGGGTACAGAGCTCCAAGGCGGCTCTGTGCTCTCTGTCATATGTCAGCGATGTGTTTTCCCGCCAGCCGTGGTGGCCGAGCGGCTCTAGGCACTACAGTCCGGAACCTAGCTGCTGCTATGGTCGCAGGTTCGAATCCTGCCTAGGGCATGGATGTGTGTGATGTCCTTAAGTTTAAGTAGTTCTAAGTCTAGGGTACTGATGACCTCAGATGTTGAGTCCAATAGTGCTCAGAGCCATCTGAACCATTTTTGTATTTTCCCCATGTGAAAGTCAGGTCCAGGATAACCTTGAGGTATTTGGCCTCGTCGGTCCATGGGACGAATTCTCCGAGCCGCTGCAGTTGTGGCAGTAATGGCCTTTGCTGCTTTATGAGCGCCTGGCTCTTTGTGGCTCCTTGGAATCCTAGTAGAAAGATCTTGTACAGGATTCATAAGTGACATACGGTGTCGAAGGCCCTGCTGATGTCCAAGAAGAGGGCTCCACAGAAGTCTCTGTAGTTGAAGGCTTCCATGGCTCATTCAACCACTTGGAGTAGTTGTAGTGGGGTAGAGTGGCCATCTCAGAATCTGAACTGTTCCAGTGGCAGCAGATTGCTGTAAGTTATTGGTCTTCATAACTGGTTGAGGAGGATCCTTTTGAAGACCTTGTTGATGAATGGTAGGAGGGTATTAGGCCGGTAGCTCTTTGGGTCAGTTCGATTCTTGCCCAGTTTGGTGACCGCCACTACCAGGGCATGTTTCCATGCCTTAGGGTACGTCCTAATGTGGATGATCCTGTTGAAGACACTGGCCAGGACTTCTTTGGCTGCTGCCAGACTTGGGATGGCCTCGTGGCCTGGGGCTTTGGCTGTGGGCAAGAGCTTGGGCAGGCTTATACTCCTTGGGCAGTCACTGTTAGTTGTTGTCTTCAGCTGTTTCTTCGTCCTCTACTGGCGCAGCGAGATATGTGACCAGCCTCTTCCACAAGTTGCGATTTTTGCCTGTTCTGCAGGACTTCCATAGGACGGAGGTTCGCCTTGAAGATGTCTGCCAGGAGGTTCACCTTCTCCTGTGGCTGGTAGACTGTGCCTGCTGGCGTCTGTAGTGCTGGGAGGCACAGACGTGGGTGTAAGAAGCATCATTTCAGGTCCCACATCAATGAGTTGGGTTGAAGGGCCACAGTCTTATCTTGCTACCTTCTGTTGTTCCTTCAGTGCTGCCTGGACCTGTCGTCTGAGGAGGTTGGCTTGCCTTTTAAATTCTAAATCTCTGGTGATTTGCCAGTCTTTGAGGAGCCGATTTCTGATTCTAATATTGTCCAAGATGTTCTGTGGTAGGTCGGGCACCAGGCGTCCACGAGGTCGTGGTGGTGGTGTGGCTGTCGTGAGGGCGTTTTGGATTGGTGCTTGGAGGTCGTCAACCATGGTGTTCACATCTGTGGCTTCAGCAGGATGACGTTATCTCAGATTTCTTACAACTTTGGCCTGGTATCATTGCCAGTTGGTCTTGTGGTAGTCAGTGTGTCCAGATCTCGGGTGGTTTTCTCAGATTCCGTAAAAATCACTGGGAATGGTCTGAAGGCATCTCGTGGACGACTTCTGCAGTGATGAACGCTTGGGGTCCATTCGCAAATCCTATGTGTAGTATGTCTGGCTAGGTGTTGCTTTGCAGGTAATGCATTGGTTCGTTGGGGCCAGTGATCTGCACTCCTGCTCTCTCCGCTGCCCAGTGGAGTCTTCCATTGGCGCTAGAAAATCGTGACTTCCAGACAGTGTGCTTTGAGTTAGTCCTCAGTGGCTAAGATTCGTCTTGGCCTACTAAAGAGTGCATCGGCATCCACTGGTACCACCAGCTTCTTTGACTTGATATACGAAGTAGAAAGTAATGGAATCCTGCGCTATAGTTACTTCCATGGCTGTGGATTCCATTATCCTGAGGTGAGGTGGTGGACAGCACAGTGCTACAATGTGGAGCGCACATAATTTGCTGTGCCTCCGCCTGCTGTAAGCCTGTCGTCTCTGTAGCATGTGTAGTTAGCCACATTGGCTCTGGTGCCTGGATTGAGGTGTCTCACATTAACCAGGCAGGTGTCGATGTCGTGCTCCTTAAGAAGTTTTGGAATTCCAGGATGCTCGGGTAAAGTCATAGTGCATTCCATGTCGCCATTTTGAGCATTTCCAGTCGTCTAGGCCTGGCCATATTGTGTAGTTGGTCCTGCTCCCATTTGTTGGCAGCAGTCAAGGGCTGTTGTACCACTGCAGTGATCGCCTGCAGGGGTTTGACTGAGTTCCTTTGTCATCATCAGCAGTGTTTGTATCAACATCTTAATGTGTCTGTAGTTTCTGTCGGCACCCTCTGTAGTGGTGGCTGCTGTGTCTGGGCTTCCATCGTTGGTTGTGTCTCTAACAGTGGAAGTTTGTTTCAGGAATCTGCTGCATAAGCGTCTTGTAGGAGTCAGTGCCTGTCTGTGTGGCAATGGATGCTTTCCACAGACGACGTCTGCCATCGTGATCCCACTGGAATACGTGGTACTTCTCCGTATCGCCCTCGTGTGCATCCCTGTGGTCATCCTTGTGATGGTTTGTGTTGGGCGCCATTGTACTGCTGCAGCTGCCTTCTTATTCTCTACCTCTAGAGGAGGCAGCCCTCTCATGCGTTTGCTGGCGTTTTTAAACTGTAGCCCACCACAGTTGCAACAGCAGGCCTTGTGCTCTCGTGGATGTGAGCATTTCCAATAGGCATGCCCCTCGCCACATTTCACACAGTTCGGCAGCATAGTGCAGTGACGCATGACATGGGACAATTGTAACATTGCGTTGGCCCTCTGGTCTCGATGGAGACGACTAGCCGCCCTGGTCGGATCATCTGGAATATTTTTCGGTGTTGTTCTATATCCCAAAGGATGGCAACAACCATCGGTATTGGTTTCTTCGCTTCTGGTGGTTTGTGCCTCGTCATGATTGCGGTAACGAATCCTGTGTCTTCTAAGTCTTCTTTAAGCTCGGCGTTGGTGATTGGCATCGGTACTCCGTGTATTGCGACCTTGAGCATCTCGGGACGAACTGTTTGGAAGGTGAGGCATGGGATGCCCGTAGTTCCAACCATATTCATCACCTTCGTGTAGTCGAGTGTGACAGTCAGGACGAGCTTCAATTTATCGCCGCCTGCCTGCTCCACTGTGAAAGGATATTGGCAACTGGTCTTCAGCCAATTCTCTAGCTTTCTGTAGCTCTACGGATATTGAAGAACTATCGGCGGGACCTTCTCTCTCTGTGGTGCATATCCATCTTGATGTTACATGGAAGGATCCATTTCAGGCGTGTCGGTTGCAGTAACTAGTCCACTCTAAGCGTTGCTTGTTGTCACTGCTGCAGGTGGGCGTCTGTCGTTGACGCAAGGCCTTTTTGAGTGGCGGTATAGAGGAAGCCACCATCGCTCGTTCCCGAAGACTATTGAGCATCTATCGTCGACTGCGGTGCAGTTCGTCTTTGTTTCAGTTTCTGAATAATTGCACTGAGTTTGTGTTAACAACTTTGAGGCAAAAGCAATGGGTCTGTCTTGTGCACCAATTCTGTGCGAAAGCATAGCACCGATTCCGTAGGAAGTAGCGTCGACTTGCAAAACCACTGGCTTGATAGGGTCAAAATGCTCTAAAAGTCTGCCAGCAAAGCATTTTTGAGTTTCTGAAATGCGTCTTGACAGTGTGTAGTCCACACAAAAGTTCTACTCTCTCACACTGACCAATTCAGCTGTTTCTTCCTTCATTGGTCTAACCTGATCTCAGATATAGGTCACCTTCTCCTAAGTAAGTTCAGACGAATCTAAGTAAGTTCAGACGAACTCCATGACAATCTCAGCTGCCAATGTTTACTCGGCCTCGTTGTTTTAAAAATACTTATATATTCAAAGTGCATTGATAATAAAAAAAATTGTCTCCTCTAACAAACAGTTTTTCACTTCTTTCATAGTGAATAATAGATTTTCATCCGACATAGTATACGCTATGGGCAGTGCTATGCTGCAGTGTTCTGGTGGTAGTATTCAGTTCACAATATCCTCTTTCAAGCATACCTGACAGAATTCAAGACAAATGTAGAGTAGGAAATACAGCCAACTGAAATTGTGTCCCTCTCTTTGAATCATCCTGTATTATGGAATGGAACAGGTGTTGAGTCACCAACAGACACAATGAAAAAGACTAAATAATTTTCTGCTTATGGACATAGTCCTTGTCCTGAAATAGAAATTGCACACATGTTCACACAAGCACAACTCACACACTTGGTCCTATCTCCTAGTGCCAGCACCTGACTGCAAATGTGTCTGATCTGAGCTGCAAACTGTTAGGGTGGGTGGTGATGGTAAAGAGGTGACATGGGCAGGGAGGGGGAAGGATAGCAGGGTAGCGGTGGGGGAGGACATTGTGCTACATGTAGAAGTGTGCAAGAACATGGTGAGGACAGGATGGGGCTGCTGTGCTAGGTGTAGTGTTGGGAGGGGGGAGGGGGGGGGGGTAGGAAAGAAGAAAAGGGCATAGTGGGTGTGTCAGCAGGATATAGGGCATGTGTAGTGCTGAAACTGGAGTGGGAGCAGTGAAGGGGATAGATAATTTCATCCCAGAATTACTATTTTTCCTCATTGAGCCTGTTCAATTTTATACTCCTAAGTTTTAAGGGAAATCATGTTTCAACCTGCTGAAGAAATGTGTTTAATGTACTCCATGTACTGTACACATTTTGTGGATGGCTAGCTGGATTTAATTTTGGGCACTAAGCCCTGTGGTCGTTAGCATCTGGAACGTACTTCCCATGGAAACATTCTGAATAAGTCATTAACTATGATGCTGTTGTTTATCATTATTATTATTATTATTATTATTGCAAACTCAGCTACATGTTTCACTGTTAACAACTGAGTATCATATTCATATAAATAATTTACTTTTGTCTTTACAAATAAATTCTGTACAACAGTTGTATCTTAGAACACACTTTACAATGCTGTTGCACACCTCTCGACCTCGTTTTGACAAATAGATCCTCTCATGCCGAAACCACAAATATGCAAAAACGGATATTTTTGCCTTAGTTAAATTGCTGAATTTAATTTATTTGTGCTCTTCTGCAGTGAAATTTGATTCTGCGAGTCTAGGAGAAATTGCACGGCTCACAGTAACAAAAATTTGAAAATATTTCATTCGTAATGCCTCAGTAACAAACATGCCAGATTGATGACTTTTGGTAGGTTGTTGACTTACTAAGTTGTGCCACACAGTAAAAATGTCACATACACACTTTTAGTGCTCCACTAAAGGCTCCCCAGTTGTCGTGCAAGGGTGGCCAAGTTACATTCATTACGTATCCCGATTGTTTTGTTAAGATTGTGATACAGAACTGTTGGCCAATACCTACCCTCTGGAGATGAAAAAATCAGTACTGCCAACATTGACATGTAAAAATACACAAATTATTCTAGCTTTCAGAACTAATAGTTTTTTCTTTGGGGAGGAGAGTGAGTGATATGTTTGGGATGCTAAAAAAGGAAGGGCAGGTACTCTGACTCCATGATGAGAAGAATCCACACGAACAAGGGGAGTGTTTTGAACAGTGAATCATTTGTCGTTATATACATCACTACATACTTCAATTGTTCATCTATGTGCTCAGTTCATTGCAGACTGAATTACTGTTAGAGAATAATTATCTTTGAAAGTATATTGAGCAATACAACTGCCTCTGTATGTGGCAAATGGTTGAAGAAATAGTAAATAAAATATTAAAAGGCATTTCACTTTGGTCCCTAAAGCCGAAGGAGGGAAAAATATGTACTTGCCATGACTTTTCCTTGTCTGCCTCGAACATGATGAACTATCATGAGAAGTACTCTTTCAAAATATTATGAGTGAATTTTTGATTAAGATAAATGTGACAAAAACAAGCTACTTTAACAGGCTGTCTGAAAATGGTGAAGATAATTTAAGACAGCAAGTCTTGAGACATCCTACCATTGAATCATAATACTGTTGACAGAAGTCATTAATAAGGCGTCTTTGCCTTTCGCAGGCAAGTGCTCTACCAACAGAGCTACCCAAGCACGACTCACAAACCATCCCCACACAGCACACAGTTTCAATCTTCCAGGAAGTTTCATATCAACGCACACTCCACTGCAGAGTTAAAATCTCATTCTGGAAGGTATCTTGTTTCAATCCTAAATATTACACCAATGTACATTGACTAGTAAAGAAAGTGAGAAGCTTTTAAAATACAGACTAGTATTCTTTTGGTCTGTAAGCAAATTGGTATCACAAATGATGCATTTAATTTGCTGACAGAGAGAGAGAGAGAGAGAGAGAGAGAGAGAGAGAGAGAGAGAGAAACTGTTAAATCAGGAAGTTTATGACAAAATGTGCAGAGACGAGATTTGGCTTAAAAT
This sequence comes from Schistocerca serialis cubense, assembly GCF_023864345.2. NCBI lineage: Eukaryota > Metazoa > Arthropoda > Insecta > Orthoptera > Acrididae > Schistocerca > Schistocerca serialis. The sequence continues at coordinate 449,593,083 of NC_064646.1, read as the reverse complement.
AAATGTGATGATGCAATTACACAGTGACTGTTTTTGAGTTACAAGCTCAATTGGAACACCCCTAAAGGACACTGTGGCCAAATGTTATAGCTATGATGGATGACAGCATGAAAGTTTTAAAAAAACCTAATCAGAACAGTGAAAACAAGATTTCATTATTAAAATCACCCGCAATGTTTATGCCTACATGATGGTGCTACCAGACATTACACAAGTAACAATAATGTCAGCACAATAATTCTAAATCAATTTGTGCAACAACTCTGTACAAACTAAGTGTTTTATCATGCATTCTTCAGTCAGACAGCACACCAACTGAAAAATGTCTCTATTCCAAGGCAGAGGAAAAGAAAGTATGTCCCACTGTACTTCATGAAGGATGCTTACAAATTATTAAAAACTGGAGGAATCCTCATCCTTTTAGTATCTGCACAATGATCTATCTTAAGTTTTAAATTGAACAGGATGACATACGCAACATTTAATTCAATGACACACGTGTACTCCAGTGTTAAAAAACTACCCAGTTTTTTGCAAGACAATCTGATGGGACCTGTACCTACTGAAGAAGCTGTGAAATAGCCTTTTGGCACGTTTGTTTATTCCCAAGGCACTAAACAGAAGTTTCCATTGCAACAGCAAAATTTGAAGAATTGCTCACAATACAAGTCACAGAAAGTTCTTAAGGAACATCTTGAATATTACTGCAGTTTGTTGAGTGGTGGAACTAAGCATAATACATTGTCTGTATTACACACTGAAGATAGCTTGATGCAGAATAAGATTTACTGTTTACAGTTTAATTGATGACAGAATCTTGACTGTCTTTCAGTAAAAGTTATTTTCAAGCCACCAAATTGAAACTTATAACCAGTATGTTTGACTTTCTTGTAGTACCATTGTGAAAATCCAATAAATCTTTCTAATGGCAGTACAATGAATGTTAAATGGTTATCAACCCCAAATCCTAACATTCGTATGGTAACAATAAATGAAATGAAATACAATTTTTTTAAGTACCATAGTTTACTTGTCACAATAAAACATTCATTTGTTTTGAGGTACAGGCATTTGAAATACACATTCATGGTCTGAAATAAGACAGATGGTGTAATCCATGCAGTTGTGATTTGATTCACTGTTATACATTTACTAACAAGGAGAGGACTGTGAAGACAGCATAAACAATCTAAGGATAAACCCTAACATTCCTCCCTGTTTAACAACATTAAATCCTTGCAGTTAATTATGCAATACTTGATTTAGGCTGTGGGTGTCTCATGTTCCTAATAGCGACATAGATCCACAGACTGGAAGTAGTAATATGTACTCAAGCTTCAGAAACAGGATGCTCCATTTATATGGCAGAGAATCACATCCAAGATAAATGTGATAATTAACATAACCTAAATATGAGCATCCTTTTAATCACTGTACCACACCACAGCTTCTGTACTGTATGAGAGTGGGTCAAACTGCTGCTCTGAAGTCATGATCACATTAAAACAATGAGAAACTTCTTACAAAGTTCTTCTCCTTTTGGTTTCAGGTAAAAATCAAGTTCTCGTCACCACTAACTGCCTGTGATAACTGTAGTTATTAAATATAAAACACCTCAACAGTATCAAACAAAACACCTCCACAGGATTAGTTAGGACATTCAATCCCTGACATACTACATATTAACTTCCTGAAAGCTGAAGTGTTCTCTCCGTTTTGACATGTGAAAACAGAAAAGTTTATTCTAGAATTTCTTCTATTCTAGAAGACATTTTTCTCGCTAGGAAGTTCTGTTCCGATATAGGATTGTGTATTTCATAATAGCATGTATGATACACAGTTGTCTCCCACCTGTTACAGACAAAAATATTGCAATTGGTGGTTATAAATCTTGAGGTTGCATCCTGACTAACATCACACTAACATCACACTAACAAAAACTGCCAGTGTTACCCAGTGAGATGTAGGGCCAGGAATTAAAACAGCTGCGTATGTCAAATAGCATTTTATTTTATTTCATTCCAAATTATGGTATAACTACTTGCATCAGCATTGAACAACATTGTGAGCACCCATTGGGATGCGTATTTCGAACAGACAGTACAGATACAAAGCGCATTTAATAAGTATATACAATCAATGATTTGTTTGTTAGACCTCTAGTAACAAAACAATGTGAACAAGTACAAGTCGATCAATACATAATTATAACAATGAAAACAAAATATTGTAAACCAGGAGAGGGTAACTTCAGATAAAGTAACTACAATGAAATTGCAACACTACTGAACAGCAACAAATGCTAATATTTTAAAATTAATAAATACATACATCCTATGAAGTCCTTAAAAGTAATGGTTTTGAGAGCTGAATTAGGAAAAGTGTTAGGCAATGCTAAAGTACAAGATAAAATTGTTTAACTATAGGAACAAATACTAAAACTGGGTATTAATAATTACATTAGTGTACTTAACATCCAAACGAACAAACAGTTCTATCAAATGGACAATTACCTTATGTAATTTAATTTTATTCATTTACTGTAACATGAAATACAGTTGGAGCAGCAAGTGTATATGCCAAATATTAACTTCTAAATAAAATTTTCTTTCCATTCAAACTTGACTCAAATGGTACAGATGGCACTACAGATACACTGTATAACAATTAACTTATCTGATGGGGTGAAAAGTTATAAATGCACTATTCTGTGACCAGATGATTATTACTGTTGCTGTTATTAATACTGTTTATTGCACTTAGCACTATTCACACAATGTAATTACACATTACATAACTGGGTGACAGCACTACAATTTTCCTACAGAAAAGAGACAAAATAAATAAATATGTAGGACAACTGAGCAAACACACTTCAAAAATACGTAACATTTTGTGGACATCACAGAAAATATGAGCCTTTACATAACACTTTTAAAATGGAATAGCAACTCCTTGTAGAACACTGTTTCCGTAAAAAGGTGATGACAAATCTTAAAAGAACTGTAGTTGCTGACACTTTGGGGTTGTGGTCAGTACCCATATGTCTGCCAATAATTTCCTCTCGGCAAGGAAGCTGAGTTAAATATCCACTGACTCCCACTGAGAAGTATGGTGGTTGGGGTGTGACCCAGCAACAACACAATGAAAAGCATCCATGCAAGAATCCAAATTATCGGGAATAGGCTGTAAACTTAGGAACACTGTGTCACCCTGGAGGCTGTGTACTAAACAGAAGAAATGCTGACAGATGACAACAGGTGGCTTGCACCTTACCAATGCTCATCCATCGAATATCTTTCATCACTGCACCAACCCCATCATAAAACAAGTTTCACATCCAGCAGCGTCATGGAAAACAACAAAAAAAAAGATACTCTGGGTTTCAATCAGCATAGATCCTTGATGACCCAGGAAGTTGTGAAGTGACGCTGAGGGTTATCATGTATATCCATTCTGTTCCCACTGTAATTAATGCTCAGCTATCAGAGGCCAGTTCAGTGGTATGCAGCATTTAACAGTGGTCTTGCAGTAATAACAGTGCAAAATGTTTTCCACCAGCTCCACCATATCTTTTGATGCTGATATTCCCACAGAACTGTAGCAGCGCAGGTCCTGACAATCACATTATCTCCCTAAAGAGCAAGGCTCTATAGACCCGCTTCAGACTGTTCCTGATGACACTTCTGTACTGAACTCCAGTGTTACTGCCATGTACACTCATTCATAGACTCTTGCCATAGGATAATACTTTCAGTAGCACCTTTAGAAGGGCACATTGAAGGTAGTCAGGACGAAATATTGGTGGTGTAGACCATTGTACACATGGGCTGATGTGACTACACTTGCTGCTACGAAAGATAACTGTAACTGTTCATCTTCCTTGTCCATTCCATTGACTTCTCTTCTCATAACACTTACTGTATGCATGCAGTCAGAATTGCTTTACTATTTGTGAAGTGAATACAAGCATTTTTCAGCATCTAATAGTAAGAATCCATTGATATATAGTAACAGTAAACACAAGCTACACATATGATGTTTTGAATGTTTTTACAATAAAGTAAGATTGTTTCTTAAAAATTTGGCCTCTTATGTGGTAAACTAATAACTTTTGCGATACAAATGTTTGTAAAGATTGTACTGCATTGTTGAAAGTGTAACTGATAACTGCAATATAAACATGACTATATCAAAAAATGCTCTGAGCACTATGGGACTCAACATCTGAGGTCATCAGTCCCCTAGAACTTAGAACTACTTAAACCTAACTAACGTAAGGACATCAAACACATCCATGCCCGAGGCAGAATTCGAAACTGCGACCATAGCAGTCACGTAGTTCCAAACTGGAGCGCCTAAAACCGCTCTGCCACACCGGCTGGCACTATATCAAAACTTGTCATATTTATGACTCAATGGAAAAACAAAATTAGATAAGTTTATATCACATGGGAAACAAATATCTACTGCCAATACTCACAAAACATCATTAGCAACTGAACATATCTTAATTACAATCTCTATAGTCCTGAATGATGTTACGATGAAGATTACCATCGAATCAACAGAAATGCCACAGGACTATCTGGGGGACGTGAATTTGGCATTATTGAGAGTTATGTAGCAAAGGAGAATTACACGTTTACATTGACAAACAACATTTTACAGTAATGTTCTGATTACAACTTGTAAGTGTATCCATGATTGATACTATTGTTGATCTATGTATACAGAGTAGATTACATTTACATAAAAAAGAAATATTATTTTGATTTGTCCAATTTTATAGATGCATAAGACAGCACCTAACAAAGATAACAGTCACAGCATCAAGTACCATTAAGGCACTTTTACATTTAAAAGGGCCTATAAAAGAAATATCTATCTGCATTGTCAGTACACAGTTAGAAAGGCATAACATGTTTAAATATTAATTGTATTATTATAAATTTATTTTGTAATTTTTGATAATTTTTTTTATAAAAAGTGCAAAAACTACTTTAAACATTGTCAAACAAGTGTCTACTAGGGATTTTTACCAATTGCAACTCAATATCAGGATGAACAATAAACATTTACATAGCAAAATGTATAAACAGGTTATGATATAACAATAAGAAACTACTTACTTCACCAAATAACTGAACATAAAAGAACAATAGTTTGCCATAAAACAAGCTACTTTAAAATAATTATAGTTTTGATAATTAATGTAACTGTAGATTTGGAAAATGATGGCTACTATATACATATACACTCTTCACACGTAATTTACAGTTCACAGTAAATTATCAGTTTTGAAGTACATGTAAGAAATTTAAGTTAAGCACATTATCTGACAACATTTGAGCAGTGAACTATGTCATTAAATTGTAAAGTTCGAAAGCCATGGTTTTGGGCAAAAAGACATGCACTTATCAGTTGTAGCTTATCCACATATTGTACAGCTGAATTATGATGAACACAAGTTCACTTATAGTTGAGCAGTCTGAATAAATCTACACATTACATAGACTTAACATCATCTCCTGCAAGACATTCATCTTCAACTACCATTTGGATCACAAGTGTATTTACATACAGCAGCTCCCTTTTCTAATAATCCTGTCAAGAACCACAGTTTGGGTAGTCATGTAATTTCAGGTTCAATTTCAATTTTTTTGGCATGCATAAAACATTAGCAATTACCTCACAAACAGCAGGAGTCATGATAGTGAAATATGAGCAAGACTAAACTTACATTTACTTAAAGAAAACAAAAAAACACAGTACAACATTTTCTGTATGGGAATGTATAGTATAATGAACTGCAAAAGAAACAAAGGACAACTAAATTGAAATGTGTAAGAACTTATTTTAAGCTTACGTACCAAATAATTCATACTACAAATGAAAGCATTATTTACACAAATAGGTAATCATGAAAATTTAACATTACTTCACAACAAACAACTGCCATTTTACAGTAAACTGTCATAGTTTTAGTGAATCTTGGCTGCTCATAATCTGTTACATGGTGGGTAATTTCATTCCAATTCATTTTGCTGGAATTCACTCAATCATTCATTGTGGTGAAGTTGTGGCTCGACTCTTTCAGACACACAAAAAAGAAAACACAAATAATTCAAAAGAATGGTAGAAGTATCATGAAAGTGCTGCTGATAGCTGAGAGTGAGCAGACCAGCTACATGATATGAATGAAGACTGTAAAAGTCTTTTTTTAAATCAGTTATAAACTTGTATGATATGTATCTAAAAAAACAATACACAACATATGAAAATCGACAGCACTGCTTGAAATAGTATTCCTGTGGTCAATGAAAGTGTCTGATTCCACTCGTCTGCTTTGACCGATGACATAATGCCATTGTGACGTGTGACGTCACTACAGTGTGGAGTTTGAGTCATTTGTGTTCAAAGATGTCATGTTGTTGTGTTTGAAGGTGCTCTCTGGTGGGGTATGTGTATGTGCAGAGTAACATGTCATATCGGGTTCATTTGATGTTTAGTTATGATAGTGGTAAAGTTGCTTTGGGGTTTATGTAGTTGGTGTGGTAATGTGGGGTGTGGAAGTGTTTTCAGTGAGTTAGTAAGGGTCTTTCTTGTTTGTGTTTGGCTTTTTGTTAGGTCATATTGGTTTGTTGTGCAAAAACAAATTTGTTTTGTGTGTGTGTTTTTTTTTTGTTAGGTATGGCTATGACAGTTAAGTACACTAGTGCATCACTGTGTGTGGAAATGGGTGAAGATATGATGGTCTATCATAAAATTTCTGCAGTTGGTCTCATTCCAGAATATGCTAGGTGCCACATTTGTGGCAATAATATGAGGCTTGCTAGAGTTTCGGTGGCTCGGACCAGTGATGCGTATATATCGTGATCCCAGCGGGATAAGAACTCATGATTGATTAGACGCAGCATCTTGTTCGAGAATTCTAGGTTCGTCATGAGTGAGACTGTTTCGCTCACTTATAATTCTTATTATAGGTCCTCTATCAGTTTTTGTGTGCATGAGACTGCACAAAAATAAGCCAATCTAGCACCGTTCTCTCACTTACCAGAGGTTGGTTCAGAATATGTCAAGTAAAGTATGGGGGAAGGGGGAGGGGGAGTTGGGTGGGCCAGGGTTGGTTGTTTAGATTGATGAGTCAAGGAAGTATGGGAGGGGTAGTTCTCATGTTGGTTGGTGGGTGTTGGGGGGGGGGGCTGTTATTTCAGGGGGTGGGTATGCCAATTGTGTTTTAGGGTTTTTGAAGATCGTAGTAGGAGGAAATTTGTGTGTTTGATTGAGGAATACGTTGATGAGGGTAGCAATAGTTTATGATGCACTTTTGTCTTACAGGGGTTTGTGGAAGACAGGTTATAATCATTTAGTAGTTAATCACAGCACTGAGTTTAAGGATTATGAAACTGAGGCTTGTACTAAGACAATAGATGGGTTTTGGGAGGCAATTAAATCAGTTATAGGGAGGGGGAAGATATGCTCTTCCCACCTGCAATCTCATTTAGATGATTCTTGCTGGCAGAAGAGCGTCCCTGGGAATTTTTGTACTTTGGCGTTTTTTTGAGGTGTGTTGTGAGGATGTGTAGGCCAAGGGTGGTGAGTTAACTTGATTGGTTTGTGTGCTTGCTGAGGGGGTTGTGGGTAATGGTTGTAAAGTTAATGGGCCAGGTTGTGGATTGGGGGGTTCAGATTATTTTGGAGAGGACCAGTTTGGTTACAGTTTCGCTCTTCTGTAGGTGCAATTAATTTTGGTTTATTTTTATGTTTTTCTATTTGCTGGTGGTTTTCTTTGGGTGATAGGTTGTGGGCGTTTTAGGAGTTTGTGTGTGTGTGTGTGTGTGTGTGTGTGTGTGTGTGTGTGTGTGTGTGTGTGTGGTGTGTGTGTGTGAGGGGAAGGTGGGGGGGGGGGGGGGAGGGGCCTCCAACGTGGATGATGTTTACGGTAAGTAAATTTTGTTTTGGGTTTATTCTCTAGTAACTGTGAAGTTTTGCATTTTGTGTATTTATAGTAGGTTGTAGGTGTTTGTTTTCAGGTATCGACAGTTACATTTGAGCTATATATGTCAAGGGAAATGTCCAATTCTGGCAGTTTTTTTTTTTTGTGTAGTGGACTGTTGTAATAAAATTAATAGAAAGGGTGAACTGCAGTGACAGTTTCCCGATTAAAACAGTTTACGTACATCTGTCCGGAAGTGCTGACGAATGACAGGTTCTGTGAACATCCACCGTATGTTCCTCATGTGTTGCAGGCTGTGCAATTGATGTGGATGTGATGAAACTCTGTGCATGCAATGACAATAAATCTTCTGGGAACACAGTACAATGTCCATTTCTGGACACATCGTTCATAGCCCATTCTTTCGTCCAATGAGGAATCCATTCATGTTCACCCTGTGTAGGAACTGGTTGACTGCATGAATGGCCACTGCCAAACTGTGGCCAAGAGACAGTCAGTGAAGTCGAAGTTGGGTGGCATGCTTGGCAACTGAATGGTCCAACTGCTTCACAGCCCACCACATCCTTGCTCACTCCCACAAGCAGCACTATAACATCTTCCCCCACCCCTATCCTGCTATCCCTTCTCATCCCCTCCTCACAATCCTTCACCCCCAATACCCAACAAAGCCGAGATTACCGCCCACTGCAGTCAGTGGTTTGTTTAGGAAGTGTGTTCTGTTACATTAACACTTTTTGCATTCCTTTGAAAAGGCGTAAGGATCAGAACAAGATGAAACATCAACGAATAGACTAAAGTAAATGTGTACAGCTCTTTCATTTTGTAGGCTATCAAATTAAGGCACACTAGCACGGTTTTGCTATTCACACAATATATAAAGTGGCACGAAATACTCAAATATTCTTATGTTGTGCAGGAGAAGAATGCATGGCACTGACAGATTACTGTAATTAAAAACGGAAGCCATTGAAGTCGAGCACAATACCCCAAAGATGGTAAACGCATTACAATAAAGCTTTTGAAAAGTATTTGTGGCTGGTGGTGATCCATAGCAGCTGTGCACTTCAACAAATCAACACTAACTCAAGATTCATAGGACAAGTCATCACATGTCCCACACCTATCTAAACACTGTATATACTAATGATTTAAGGCGACTGCCATATACTGTAACTGGTTTCTTTATATCTGTGTGTCATCTTGCTTCTTACTTATCTACTGAAAGTCTTGAAAATGACTGTGTGCTGAAATTGGCTGGTTATGTACACTGAGTAACATGTTAAATTACTGAACAAAAGATCGAGTAATTAATTGTCTTAAGAACACTTAGGGGCTAACATAACACTCAAACAATAGTATGTGCTTACTACGTAAGTATGCATATCCTGTTATGGTATGGAGAGCTGGTCTGGGGTAGCAGAACTAAAATTCCGGAACTATAAATAAATATAGTGAAAATGATTACCAACAGAAAATCCTGCAGGAACATTTTTAAAGAATTTGTAGTTATGACCATCTATCCTAATCTACGTGTCACCTCATACTGGACAATTTTCAGCAACCAACAATGAAGTGCACGAGCATTAAACTGGACGTACGAATGATTTTCATAAGAAAGTGCAAAGCAGTTAAAACCACTGAGGCTAAGCTTTTGTTTGAATTCACCAGGAAGGGCATCATAAACTTCCGGAAAGTTGGATATGAGGTCACCTGGCATTGTTTTTGATAATAAAATCATCAGCAGATGAGCCAGTCAAATTTTAGTCATCATACTGAGAAAAATATTAACATTGAACACCCAAAACTCGAAACCAGTAGTGATTGTCAGTAGTACTACTTTGTTGGCAAGTGTCCCTATTTTAAATTGTGAACGTAACTACTCACTGAACTGGATTGAGCAAGTTACCCAGCTCACATCACTTGGCCCTGAAATAGCTGGGTGCACTGCGGCTACACATATCATGAGCAACTGCAAAAAATTCCTCCTATATTTTTAGTTTTATGCAAACTTTTCACAGTGGTTAGGCAAGTGGGCTCAGGAAAGGCCAATACATCAAGAGTGCAAAGAGAGAGATTATATCTTCAAGCACACAACTGATATCACTGAATTGGCTTTATACAAAGGGGAAGAGTTACTTCCTGCCTGGTGAAGTTCAGATTGATTAGTTACAAAACGTGTTTGGAAAACATTGCCATGTGTGTGGTGGCAACTATCTTGTTTTTTTGCCACATATTTGAAACAGAAACTAAATTAAGAACCCAAAGCAACCTTTCATTAGTTTTTACGTTGGATCATGGTGTAAACATTCTGATTACAGAAGAGTATTTTGTTTTGATGAATCAACTACATAGATGACCTAGTTGTTAACTTATTTTATCCATTTCAGTTGATGTAAATATACAGTGTAAACTGTTAACTATTCTCAAAATGTAAATGTATAACTTGAGTGACATTCTGAATGGAAACATGTTGTCTCTTGTTCATTACATTAGTGGTTACTGCACATACACTTAAAATAAAGAAGTAAACCTGAGTCCTGTGAAGGTTCCCCATGACAGGAAGTAATCTGACACAGAGAAACAGTATGCTACTTGCAACTGACAATGACTGCCTTATAGCTTACATTCACGACAGATGCAATACCAACTGTCAAAAATAACAAGAAAAGGAAAACTACACATGGCTATGGTGTGTGTGTGTGTGTGTGTGTGTGTGTGTGTGTGTGTGTGTGTGTTGCTAACTGGCAATGGTACAGAATGTAAAACATCTTGGCCTTACCACACTGTCCAGGAACACACGCTTACAGGACCATACAAATATTTTTCAGCTGAATCATTTTAAAAAGAATCTATTACTGTGGAAGACACACTCTACATCAAACACATTAATGATACACAGAGAAACCTCACAACATTATGTGCTTGTTCAAATGGCAGAAACATAGATCTCCTGGAACAGATGTAAGTCCACACTAATGTTAAAAATGCAAACATAATTATATCACATTTTCACAACTAAACCACTGAACCAATTTTGAACGAAATTTAGTATGGAGTGCGCCCCCCCCCCCCCCCCCCAAAAAAAAAACACACACACACACACACACGTGACTGCCAATGATTAGTTTCTTTACAGTCACTCTCACCAGCCATCATGAAGAACGTCAACTTAGTTGGTGTCTATAGTAGTGCTGGAGAGGATCGACTCCCTCAGGAGTGAGGGGTAGAGAGGAAAAGTAGCATGGTCAATGCAACATGTGAGGATGTGAGATGGGAGAAAGTGCTCTTTTTTTGTCTTTCAGTGCTGACAACTTAGGGGGTGCAACCTCATACTGATCTGGTGCACTGACCAAAATTGCATTCACAAATAAAGTGGGTTCATGACTGTACATTATAGAGACAATGATCTTGAAATGTGGCATTCATTTGGAGCTGTTTACACAAAGCAGTTAGTAGATACAATGTGCAGGTGACGCAAAAAGTATACACAATATTGGCCTTTAACTACATGGGTGGGGTCTCAGCAGATCCCACACTTCATTTTTGGTTTATAATTTCCATTGTTGGCACACTACAGACTCGTTGAAACGTCCCCTTTGAACAGTTACAAACGACTGTCCTTAAACTGACACACAATATTTTGTTAGCGCAACGCAATCTGACTTTCAAAATTCCCTACAAAATAATGGCCCTGACTAACATTAAACTATACCTTTCACAAATCACTAAATCACTTACCTCACAATAATCTTCGTTTCTCCCACTACTGCAATACAGCAAGCGCCACTACTGCCAGCTAAATAAAAGATTCAAACTACTGAAGGCACTAACTACTGATAGGGATAGTTAGCAAATGAAAGATATTAATAGAGAACAAACAATGTATTTACCTTGATATCATCATATATAAATATATCAGCTCATGAAACATTACAAAACTCCGCCATCTCTCTCCCCACATCCACCACTGCTGGCGGCTCACCTCCAACTGCGCAACGCTACGCGCTGTTCACAGCCAGCTGCCTAACACTACAATGGCGAGTATTACAACAATGCAAAGCAGACACAGACTGCCCACAGCACAGCCAGTGATTTTCATACAGAGGCGCAACGCTACGCGCTGTTCACAGCCAGCTGCCTAACACTACAATGGCGAGTATTACAACAATGCAAAGCAGACACAGACTGCCCACAGCACAGCCAGTGATTTTCATACAGAGGCGCAACGCTACGCGCTGTTCACAGCCAGCTGCCTAACACTACAATGGCGAGTATTACAACAATGCAAAGCAGACACAGACTGCCCACAGCACAGCCAGTGATTTTCATACAGAGGTGGCGTTACCAATAAAAAACCTAAACAGCCTACTTACATAGCCCCCATGCTCCCCACAAAAATTTTTACAAATGGTGTTGGGCACTGGCCAATACAGATTTGACAAAAATTTTTCACAATTACAGTAACAAAGATATAAAATGCACACCCTTATTAATATTATGTTGGTCAAAAGCTAAAATTTCTCACAGTCCATAAAGACAGTCCACATTGTTCATTACGGTAATCACAGGTTCTTTTTTTTTTTACAAAGTCTCATTAGTAAAAGAAAATGCACACGGAAGTAGTGGATTTCCATGCAGTCTTGAAGAAGTAGTGTTGTCCTTCCAATGGAAAGACAGTGCTGACTCGACATGCTGACAGGTAATGGGCCACAATGGAGCAAACCCACAGCAGAGTCATTCGAAGTTTTGAAGAATATTGGTAGGTAGGTCATCACAGAGCAGACCCACTGTAGTCCTGGTAGAGATTACGATATTGGTGGGCCACCAGAGGTGCAGACCCACTGCAGTCCTTGTAGAGATAATGGTATGGTGAGTCAGCAAAGGTGTAGACCCACTGTAGTCCTTGTAGAAATGGCCAGCAGCCATCTGTTGCGACTGTGCAGGTGCACAATCACCATCGAAGAGTCTTGCAGAGAATATAGCAAGTCCATAAACCACCACTTGTGCACTCACAACGTTTTTGGAATTGTCCTTAGAACCAGCAATGCTGTTATCCAGTCCCTTGCTGAATTAGTAACACACGTACAAACACTCACAGTCCCAACTTCTTACATAATGTCCACATACTATGACCAACAGAAACGTGTGCAGTGAAATGTAACTAACAAGTTAATAATGTCATGAACTGGTGACAATTACAATTTTATAACATAAGAATACAATTACAAAGGTACAAAATACATCATTAAAAACATAATAATACAGATAAAATTTGTAGTACAGGCTTTACAAAAGAATAGAAATAGACATATACATGAGTGTTACAAAAATAGTGACATAAGTACATACATAAAATAATGAGAATAGTTTTCGAAACATTAATTTCACACATGAACATTGAAACAGAACAGAATTGTAAACAACTTTACAAAGAAAATAACATATTATTAATGCAACTTATATTTGAGGATAACAGTATTCCTCATCATAGTGAATGTAGCTTAATATTAAAAGAAGAAAAAATTCTATGAAACTACACAGAGACAGGAAGAAAACAAATACACAAGGGTACACAAACACACAGTGGGATAACACCAATGGGAAAGGACAGGGTTCGTTTTCAGTGTAACATGTGGTACTGCAGTCCAACCCAAAACTTCATTCTATAGATCTTTCGTCTTATTTCAACCTTTGCTTCCACCAAAAAAATCTTATCCAAGCATGCTTTCTGTATTCCGTTCATATTTCTTTCAAAATAATTATTTCTGATTGTACAATACTCATTTGGGCCCAAATCCTTTTTATATAACTTCGCAATGCATTCTTTACCTATTCTCCATAGTCAGTTTCTCATATAGTCTACCCCCTCTTAAGCTAACTTAAATCTACTGAGCTCAGATGCTAAACTAAGGGACGAGGCAATGCAGCAGCACATGAAACAATTAATATAAGCAGCAATGACAAGAAATACAGATTGGCAAAGCTAGCAGCAGCAAATGTAATAACTTATATCAAAACATGACATAGCTCAAGCAGAAAAAATATTACAGTAAAAACAACAATGCAGATAAGGGAAATGTATAATCACATCTTAATGTCTATGTAATTAAAGTGGTGCACCACAACAACTTATTGTAAAAAAAATATTACCATGTACTTGAAAAGAAAATTATGAATGCAGTTACTAGTTCCTTCTTATTGTTCTTTCCTTTCCAAGTGCTCCTTTTTTAAAGAATGTGGATCATAAAATAATTATTTAATAGATCTGTTGACAGAAAGTGTTCACATTAGCAAATGCATTTTATTTTATAAAAGCAATGCTGCAACACAGCTGGAAAGCAGATGTCAAATGAAATAAGCAACTACGAAAAGCAAAGTATAAAAATATCATTCAGTAGTCATGTGACATTTCATAAGTTAGTAGCTCTCAACTCTCGTAGAAAGACGCTTGTCGTAATCAGGTGTGCAGATGTACGAATATTTCCCATCAATTCATAAGCATTTCAGTAATTAGCACAAAGTGCGAGTAATCATATGTTTTCAAGTAACGAGGGTGTCGCATTAGCGATGAAAGGCACACCCTAATGGCTTGTTCTCCAGGTGTTTGACACGTCCCACGTCCCCTTTTTTTTTTTCTTTCTACCTGTGCCGCTGAAAAGGGCTCGCAATAATGGCTTTTTCTCCAGGCGTCTGACACAGCTGGGTGCCCGCGACGCATTATGTGCAGGTGGTCACTTAACTTTCGTACGGAAATATTTACGACAGGAGATTCTGCTACCGTTGCAGTCATATAAAAATATTTCACAGGTCAAGAATTAGCGTTGCAAATCTGTAGAAACAAAATCCTATAAATATAAGTGTCCAAAAAAAAAAATATTCGTCAGCATTGTGATACAGTCACACATTTCATAACTCTTAAAGTACGTTTCTTGGTTTCCAACATCCTTTTCATAAATCAGAGTCCCTAAACACTACTCATTATTCCTTACCTCATTATACATATACATATTCGTCGACACTTCTTCAATATTTCATCATGAGAAATACGTAGCATAATAAACATTCCTCAACAACATAATACACATCGTCGTCGTAATAATAACATCATAACACCTCAGTCAAATCTCAAAATCGTCGTAACTTCCTCCAATAATTTCTGAGCCTAAAAAAATTCTCTGCTCATTTCAATAGTGTCATCTACCTCAAACGTACTTTAAAATCATGCTCCCTTACGAAATACGTCATTCAAAGCTCTCATAGTATCACAATGATTCCGAAAAATATGAGCGTTTCTCAAAGTACAGACAAAATACAGTTTCATAAGTGTGAAGTTACCCAACTGTGTATTGCGTAAACATTTGTCACTGATGTAGTAAAAAGAATGTTTGTTTCTCTGTCAAATAATCAGATAGCTGTGTAATTCTGTGTTAGAGAAATATGGTACCGATGTGTAAAGTTGTATAAGCAAATACCATATTAGCTAGGGTTCCTTGTGGTTGCCACACACATGGTACACAAAGTAAGCATGTACCCCCCTGAGGATTAATGTAATTATACCCTCAGGTGTTACAGATTACAGCAATGAAATGAAATGTATCACTGAAAACTTTCTTTGTAATTCAAAAATCTTTAAAAATAAATGTTTTAAGTACAAAATTAATCACTGAAATGCGTGTCCTGTAGCGCTAAATGTGCATAATCTCTGTGAAAGTGTCGTAGTTATTTTCCTCCAAAAGCTAAGTTCTGCAGAAGCCAATGTACTTACCTCATGATAAACAAAAGTGAAATGCTTTGCGTATAGATATCATACCTATTACGCTTATTGCCGTGATGAAGAAAGTACTGTGCTGTAACGTATTGTTGTGCTACAGAAAAGGCTGTCTCCTTGTAGCTATACCATAAAAGTTACTAATAAAACATGTTTTGATTTCCAGAAGAATTCAGAAAACTGTGCAGATATAAAACAGATACACCGCAAAAGCAACATTGTAAATTGTCACTCCTTAGTAGCGTCGTGATAAAAATCGTGTAGCTGTTACATAAACTAACCTCTGTGTCATCTGGTATCTCTCAGAAAGCACTTTAAATTCAGAATGTATTTTCAAATAAACCAAAATGTTGCATTAAAATCTCATTAGCAGTACTGGTAAATGTTCTAAGTATGTGAGCCTTATAGTCGTTACGTAATCGTGCAACAAACAAGCAAGAATGTACACACACAATAACACTGTGACGTCTGTTTACTATAACAATGCATTCGTCATTTCTGTTTAAATAAGTTCTCTTGGTTCTTGATTGGATATTTAACTTCAAACATTGTTGCATGGTAACAGTTTCTAAAGCATACTAGTAACGTGAAGTGAAACGTTTTATGGCAAAGACAAAGTTAAAAGGCAGATTATCTGTCAATAAATGCTTTTACATGAGAAATGTGGTGTAAACCTTTACTCTTCCTAGTACGCAGAGTTTCAACTTCAACGCAATTATCATGTGGTATACGTCGGATTCTGTAAGGTCCATTGTAAACTAGAAAGAATTTGTGACTCAAGTGTTTCTTCTTATGTGACAATGAATGAGCTTTAATGAGAACTTTCTGACCAATACATAATTTCTTTGCATTTGCTTTACCGTTTAGTTTTCTCCGTTTGTCTGCTGCAGATTTTATATTTTTAAGAGCCAAATCAATTATGTCTTTGTGTCGAAGTTTACGTGTATTCGGGAAAGGTACAAGCTCTCTGATTCTGTTCGGAGGTTCCACATTCTTCAGTACAAGAGTAGGTGGTAAAGCAGTGGAATCATGAGACATTTCATTCAGCACATTTTGAAATAAGTGTAAATATCTGTCCCAATGCTGATGCTTTCTGTGACAATAAAGTCTGCAAAGCTTATTGATTTCTTTCATAATCCGTTCAGACGGGTTGCAATGTGGTGAGTACAATGAAATAAAAACAGGTTTGATTTTATGGTTGCGAAGCATGCGTGACCAAACAGCAGATCTGAATTGCGGTCCGTTATCTGAAATGACTTTACTAACGTGTCCAACTTCACGTAAGAAATTTTTAACAAAGGCGTTGGATACAGACCGTCCAGTGGCTTTACGTAACGGAGTGAAAGAAACAAATTTTGAAGTAAGTTCAACAGCGACTAGAACGTACGAAAATCCATTGGATGTTCTGACAAGCGGTCCCAAGAGATCAACAGCAGCAAATTCTTTTAATTTAGAAGGAATGATAGGAAACAACGGAGCACGATGTGAGACAGTAGATGGTTTCGCCTTTTGACAAAGTTTACAAATAGACAAGACTCTTCGAATTCTTTTTTCCATATTGTTAAAATAACAAGTCGTTCGAAGAATATGATAACATTTTCGTGGACCAAAATGTGCGTAGCTGAAATGAATGTACCAAATGAGCTTATTAACAAAATCGTCAGGAATGCAAAGTACCCATAGCTTGTCATCAACAGTGCAGCGTTTGAACAGTATGTTGTTTCTAACCAGATAATAATGCCGAATCTGTGTGTGTGTCTTTTCATGCCATTTGCTCTTGATGTCTTTCCAAATCGGATCTTTATCTTGCTCATGAGCAATGTCCTTTAAAGATGTGGTGATGAAGTTTTCAAAGGCGACTTTCTGAATGTAAAGAATACTGAAATTTTTCTCGAGGTTGCCTTCTGTGGTACTTTCCTCAAGCCCAGCCGGTGCGCGTGACAGTGCGTCCGCAACAATGTTCTCCTTGCCGGGAATGTAGACTATTGTGAAGCGGAATTCTTGCAGAAACAATGCCCAACGTTTTAACCTGTCATGATTTAATTTTGAAGACATAAGAAATTGTAATGCACGATGATCACTGTATACTTTTACGTGCTTACCAGAAAGAAAGAAACGGAATTTGTTAAATGCCCAAACGATAGCTAAAGCTTCTAATTCAGTAACGGAATAATTTTTTTCAGATTTTGTTAGCACTCGGCTAGCAAAAGCAATGGTTTTCTGAATGGTAGTGTCATTTTCTATGGCTTCTTGAAATAAATGGGCACCAAGACCGACTTTAGAAGAATCCGTGCTAAGGCAGAAATCTTGTGACAGATCTGGATGAGCTAAGATTGGCGCGTGAAGTAACGCTTCTTTCAAAGAATTGAATTCCAACTGTGCTTGTTCGTCCCAGTTCCAAATAGTATTTTTTCCAGTGAGAGAACAAAGTTTTGGTGTAGCTAGAATTTGCATATTCAGAAAACGACGGTAAAAATTTACGAGACCTAGAAAACTGCGGACTTGTCTTTTTGTGGATGGAACTGGAATGGCTCTGATTGCTTCTAACTTTTCAGGATCCGGCTGAATGCCTTCAGAAGAAATAATATGTCCCAAAAACTTCACCTTTGTCCTACCGAATTCAGACTTTTCCAAGTTAACTGTAATTCCAGATTCTGCAAAAATATGTAACACGCTGTTGAGGATGCGATTGTGTTGTTCCCATGAGGCTTCTGCTATCAGAATATCGTCCACATATAAGGTGATGTGACGTTTTAAGAACTCAGGTAATATGGAATTTAGCCCGCGAATGAATGCTGCCGAAGAAATGTTCAAACCAAAGGGAAGTTTCCGAAACTGATAACAAACGCCGAAACAAAGGAAAGCTGTGTATTTTCTACATTCTGGATGAAGTTCGATCTGATAAAAGCTGGATCTGAGATCAATGGAAGACAACACTTTTACACCATTAAAATTTTGAAGAAGTTCTTCCATCGTCTGCGGCCTGTCTGTTTCAGGAATAATGATAGTATTGATTTGTCTCGAATCTAAGACAAGTCTGATCGATCCATTTTTTTTTTCAACAACATGTAATGGATTGTTGTATGAGCTTACTGCAGGCTCAATAATGCCCTCGTCAAGCATAGATTGTATTTCTGTTCTAACACGGTCCCTATAATGTGCTGGAATTACATATGGTCTAACACAAAATTTAGTATGCTCACGAACACGAAATTGGTATTGAAATCCCTTGATTGTTCCTGTTTTATGAGTAAAAACTGTGGAATGTGCTTGTAAAATCTCAAAAAGGTCCTGCCTATCAGTGTCATTACAATTCTCAATTGTTTGAATTTTATTCTGAATTAACTTATTAATGCCAAATGCGCCGTCGATATCATCCCTGTCAGTACTTGCAGAGTGATTGTTAGTGTCTAGTTCCGTAGAAAAGTCCGAACTGTTGTCTAACAGAAGGTAAAGCCGATTAATTTCCTCGTCATGGTTTGAGAGCCAGTCTTCAAATTTCAAAGCTATTGACTTACCTTCTTTCTCTAAACTTATTTCAGCATCGTGAAAGCTTAAGATTGCTTTGTATTCATTCAAAAAGTCTACTCCCAATATAATTTCCGTCGACAATAATGGAACAATGAGAAAGTTCATAGTGAAGCTGTGGCTTTGACAAAAGAATTCTAAATTGGTTTGTTGGCGTACATCTACACTTTTTCCAAAGATTGCACCTTGTAATTTAATCTTACGTAACGGAAGTGTGGGGCAATCGTTCGATTTGTTGCATTTGCTAAAGGCTGTTTCACTGATTACTGAGATGGGACTGCCAGAGTCAAGTACTGCCGTAAATTTTACGTCATTTACTGTAATGTGAATCACAGGATATGCAACGTTATTATGTTTTACGTCGTGTTCTTGGAGTAAAATGTCCCTAATGTCTTCCATTTTTACGTAATTACTAGCTACGGCAGCTGCGTCGTTAGTTTCATACGTGCGTTTTGTGGCTGCCTGCGGTATGAGTCATTGCCTATTGTCTCTTTGTTGGCGCGCGTCGTTACTGGGATTAGGAGGCCTAACTTCCACAAATTCGCCTCTCCGAGAGGGCCCAGCTCTGTTAGAATCCCGCCAGTTCTGATGAAATTCACGTCTGTCGTTTTGTCGGTAGTTTACATAGTTTCTTTCCTGTCGGTCACATGGTGGAGAATTTCTCCCTGAATCGCAACTGCGCGCTGGTCCGTTGCGTCTAAAGTTATTCTGTCTCCCTTGATAGTATTTATTTTGGTTCCCATATTGTCTGTTTCTCTTATTGTCTCTGTGATAGTCACTACCACGGAGAGGTGATCTTTCCCTGTAGTTATTACTACTCTGCCAACGGTTGTCATACGGGTGGTGTCTGTTTTGGTCACGATTTGTGTTGTGAGAATAGCCTTGTCGTGTAAAGTTATTACTTCTTTCATCGCGGAATTGCGACGGATGTGACCTGTAATTGCTGTGTTCCTGGTTTCGCGTTCCGCGATTGTCAGTGTCAATTTCTAATTCTTGTAAGAGTCCCTGAAATGCTTCAATGTCGTCTTTGCAACGTCCTGCCAAAATAATATGTCGTAAATGTTCAGGCAGTTTGATTAAGCAAATGCGGATGAGTTCTGAGGGGCTGTATGGGTTTGAAAGATACTGATTCTTATGCAACATGTCTTCAAAATATTTCATAAGACTGGAAAATTCAGATTGTTCGAAACGTTTCATCATTATGATGCTATGTTTTACACGGTCTTGTGTGGCTTGAGACCAATATGCTGAGAGGAAGGCATGGTAAAACTCTCCTTCACTGTGGCAATCGTGAATTACCGATCGCATTCTTACAGCTGGTTCATTCTCTAAGTAGCCACACATAAATTCTAATCTGTGTTCCAACGACCAGTTGGGAGGAAAACAATGAGAGAATTGATGGAGCCATGCTTGTGGATGAATGTCGTTGCCAGAATTCTTAAATGTTTTGAATTTACGTGTAGTAATGAACAGCTTATAGTCAAAATCATCATGTCGGCGAGTCGCATATCGGTCATTGTTAGGTCGTGTCGGCCGTTCCCTCTCAAAATTCGGTGCACATTCCCAATTTCTTTCATTACTTCCGAAATGCCCTGTGTTATTTTGTGTCTGTTCCGTATTTGTATGTCCCTCTTCCCGTATTGGGGCGCGAGTGTCCTCTGAAATACGTAATTCTTGTACTACTTGTGCCAACTGATCTTGCACTTCCCGGATTTCTCTTTTGTACTGTGTATTGATTTGATTTTGATTTTGTTTGAATTTTCTAATTTGTTCATACTCTTCTGTGTCAGTGAAGGCTACAGGTGTTGTGTCATTCAGATCATCATCTACCTTTGTAGATAAGTTAGTGAACTGATCTGAAAGTTCGGCTACTTTATCCGATAGTGAAATCATTTCCTCTGTATGTTTTTCTGAACCAAGTTTCAGAGTGTCCATTTGTGTTGCAATCGTGTCTACTGTGTCTTTTAAGTTTTCTTGACTTTTTGCAAGTTGCGTAACCGAATCGGTAGATGCAACTGCGTCAATTTTAGCTTGCAAGGTGTTGTGATTTTCATGAACAATAGTTTGCAGTTCTTTTATGGCTGCTTCGTGATTCTGTAATGCATTTTCATGACGCGAAAAAATAGGTTGGAAATGCTCACAAATTTGTGTTTTTACGTCGTTACAGACTTTTTGACATTTCGATTCAATGTGATGTAACTCAGCAGTTAAATCCTCACGTGTTCGTTCAAGAGTTTGCTCCAATGAGTCTAACTTTTGAAGCTTTTGCTGTGTTTGTCTCTGATTTTGTTCCATTGTGTCTAACTTTTGAAGCTTTTGCTGTGTTTGTCTCTGATTTTGTTCCATTGTGTCTAACTTTTCAAGCTTTTGCTGTGTTTGTCTCTGATTTTGTTCCATTTGTTGCATTAATTGCAATAATAATGTATTAGTGTCTGGAATCTGTTTCTCTACACTTTTCGGCAGTGCATTTGCACCGACAACATTCACATTTTGACAAGCAGAAAATGTGTCTTGACTTATTTGAGAAAACGGTGATGACCCAAAACCTGAATCTACAGTATTTGCGAAATTGTGTCCTGTCATTTCGGATTCCTGAGGCGAGCTGTTGCCGACCGATCGATCGATAATGCTTCCCTCTTCACTAATTGTTTCACTGACCGTGCCATTGTTTGCCGCCCGCTCCATTTCCCTATGCACGATTACCAAATTACTACTTTGAACATCAGTTAATTCATTACTCTGCGGCGCTAACACACTGCCTTCGTCTTCACTGTCATTTCTCAGTTTACTTTGGAGCCTAGTATTACGTTTTTCACACGCCATTATTGTCACAGTATTTCACACGACAACACAGAAAAACACAATTTGAAGAGCAAAATAAAATAACGTAGCAATGGAAATAATGTCTAGTTAATTGCAGCTGCGAAATACTTGGTGCAAATCTACATGCATGCCACAACTGTTTTACTCTACAACAATGAAAACTACAACTACAAAGGAGATTCTCTCTATGATTACGCGCTACCAATAAACAATAGCTACACCAATTACACAAACTACAAGAAAAAATCAGAAGATTCCAGTGAGGTATCCTAGGCTAAGGGTCGACATATGAAACGTCCCCTTTGAACAGTTACAAACGACTGTCCTTAAACTGACACACAATATTTTGTTAGCGCAACGCAATCTGACTTTCAAAATTCCCTACAAAATAATGGCCCTGACTAACATTAAACTATACCTTTCACAAATCACTAAATCACTTACCTCACAATAATCTTCGTTTCTCCCACTACTGCAATACAGCAAGCGCCACTACTGCCAGCTAAATAAAAGATTCAAACTACTGAAGGCACTAACTACTGATAGGGATAGTTAGCAAATGAAAGATATTAATAGAGAACAAACAATGTATTTACCTTGATATCATCATATATAAATATATCAGCTCATGAAACATTACAAAACTCCGCCATCTCTCTCCCCACATCCACCACTGCTGGCGGCTCACCTCCAACTGCGCAACGCTACGCGCTGTTCACAGCCAGCTGCCTAACACTACAATGGCGAGTATTACAACAATGCAAAGCAGACACAGACTGCCCACAGCACAGCCAGTGATTTTCATACAGAGGTGGCGTTACCAATAAAAAACCTAAACAGCCTACTTACATCGTCATTATCAGTGTGCTGCAGACGGTGGCAATAGGTGGACGTGCAAAGCGCTCCCGTAACAGTAAGTGCCTGATTTTCTTTGTTGGGTATCTGTAGACTCCACGCGTGCTTTTACGTAGTATTTATTTACAATATGCTAATACAGTAATTTCTTCTTATTTCAGTACATTTACGATGACTCGTTTCCTGCGTGATGTGGATATTGCACGACTGTTGGAAGAGGCACTGACTCAGAAGCTGAAGAGACAGAACTAAATGACCCAGACAAAGATTTTGACATCAGTGATCATGATTCAATACACAGTGAACACCTTTCTGGTTCAGAGATGGAGCTAAGTGAAGGCTCTTCTTTTAGTGAAGAAGAAGACAAAGAAAGCTCACGGAACAATTTTTACGGTAAGAACAGATTCAAATGGAGTAAATCTGCCCCACATTCATCTCGTGTACGACAGCACAATACTGTACAAGAACCCGCGGGTCTGAAAGGACCTGCTGCTTCTAAACGTGAAATGTCGCCTGTAGAGTGTTGGGAACTATTTTTTACTAATAATGTGATCGAGACTATCGTCCACAGTACCAAAAAAACTTGATGAAAAATATTCACCTCCACTATTGCGGCCGTATTTTGCCGACAACATTGATTGCTGTGAGTTACGAGCTTACCTTGGATTAATTCTGTTTACGCCGATATTCAAGTCAAATCATGAAAATGTTAGATCAGTACGGTACGGTATATTACCGTACTATAAGAGACATATTTCGAGGTGTAATAGGGATAAACAGATTTTTATTCATTTCAATGTAACCTTTGATGACATCATCACACGAGAACACATAATGTGGTGTCATTTTTTTGTCTTGTTAGTTTTTTCTGTTTTATAATTTTCATTTAATTTTATGCTCCACTTCTGTACAAAATCAGAAAAGTTTAGTTAGAAGTTAGTATTTGTTGATTTTGATGTCATTTTAACTGAGCTATACAAACAGAAAACCAAACTGACATGTTTTCGTAAATGGCTTAAAGTTTCTGATAAGACTGATTAATATAAGCACACTAAATGACTGAAATAATAAATACATTGTCTTTTCTTATGTAAATATAAAAATATCCAAGTTATTTGCAGTAATTACTTGTAAGCACACCTAAACACTGTTGGGTACTTCTACACCCCACACGTGACTGTACGTTACCAGAAACAGCTCATGTACTTTAAGGTTAATGTCCCAGTGTGATTGCTGCTTTCATAGAACAATAAATCTCACGCACAAATTTTTTTGCCTGTGCTGTGTATGATGAGCAGAACTTGTTCCCTTGCGGCCACACCAGTTCCCACTAAATTATGAGGAAGAATATGATTCAGCTACGTGCCAAGCATTAATTATTTTTTTTAAATTGTGTACAGAAGTTAAGAATAATTATTAAAAAATGCAGCTGTATTTAAAAGCTGCCTGCTTTCACAGTATTCCAGTTAACATTTATGAGTACTAATGCACATGAAACATGAATCTTTCAATAAATTCAAACCAAACGAATCTCTTAAAGCGAGGATTTGACAGTTACTATAATGCTCCGTCGGTTTGATCACTGATGTTTACAGCAATGGGACAAAGAGCGTATTTGGCACGAAGTGGTTTGAATGGTGGCAGCATTTAACAATCAGCACTTGGTGGGCGTCAACTAATTATCTGTATATTACCGCTCGAGGACAATCGCTTCTGCCAGAAACAAACTTAAAGCTGCAATAGTGACCGATATGGTGGGCGTTTAGAGATAATTTCTATTACGCCTCTAACATTCAGCAACATCTGTACAACTGCAAAATACACGTGTGTAAATGCTGCTGCTCATTCGTTTCCATCCAGTCTCACAAGGAGACCACACGACAATCTCATTTTTTAATTATGGTACATGAAATTCAGAATTTAATCTTAATTTTAAGAAGCGGTTCAGTATAACATGAAAAAATTCTGAACAAAATCGACTTTGAAGCTTTCGGTGTACATTTAATACCACAGGGTAAGCTCTTTTCCGATGGGCAGCGTGGCTCTGTGGTACAGTGCTTGCTGCTACATAGATAGTCCAGGGATGACCAATGAAATATTATGCACTTATGGAAGGGACAATAACCCATTATCTGCAAAAAGAAAGGTGTCCGTCGCACTGAGCTCCGATCGATCACGCTGCTCCGTGCCATTTGAGCTCCGACCGATCATGCTGCTCTGCACCACTTACAAACTGATAGCGAAAAGTCTCTCAAACAATATAAAAATGGCAATGAAGAAAGCAATAAGCTGACAGCAGACATGCGCAGTACCAGACAGAAGCAGTTTCGACGCCACCTGCACATACAGAGCTGCCACAGCACTTGCAGCCACCACCAGAACTGCAGCTGCCATAATATCAATGGATTTCGATAAGGCTTTCGACAGGGTCGCCCACTGTTATTTGACAAAAATGCTCAACAGACCTGGCTTCAGAGAAAAATTGATTGGGATCGTACATGAACTACTGAAGAACGCTTGATCCAAAATAGCAGTGAACAATAGGACCTCGAAACTGGACTGATCACTGGGGCAAGGCTGTCCACTATCGATGGCCCTATTTGCTTTGGCACTTCATATGCTCTTGCAAAGGTTTTCAGGCAGTATCAAAGTACTAGAGACATAACTGTTGCCCATGATCCTTAGAGTGAAACATGGGAATTTTCACTGAAGATGAAGAAGATGTAGATAAAATACAGCCTCTCATGGAAGCTTTTGAAAATAGATCAGGTGCAAAAATAACTGTCCAATAATGAAATTTATACATTAAGGCCAAGTTGTCATCAAAATAAGCAAAAAATAGGAAAAGTTCGTAAAATTTTTTTGAGAATGAAAAGACATACAAAGGATCTGTTTGGGGATTATGACTGACAATACTTTGAAGTTCATTTTAGATTTTCAATACAAAAGAAATGGCACCAGCAATTACGGATTGATGAAGGACACCTGCGTTTGAAGTACGCAGACGTGTGCAGTGTAGCCCCTTAGGATACCATCAGTCAATACTTTATTAAATTTCTGGGAGCTTATACCTAACAACAATGAAATAACCTTAAATTTAACAATAAGGTGCTAACCCGAACTTTTGAGTTCAATTTTCGGGGGTTTGTTTCACTCTTCATGGCTTTACAACTATATGAAATTTGTTAGTATGAACTACTTTTTGTAAGTCCCCAAGAAAAGTATTTACTTTTTGGTAGTTAAAGAAATAGGTTAATACATTGAAACGTTTTTATTTTATGCTGCACACAGTTTTGAAAAATCGTTTCCCAAGAAAAAACATGTTTAAGCTTAAGGAACATTTATATACATTTTTAGGTCAAGTTTGATAAAAACTAAAGGATGATATATTTTTTGATTCGAACACAAATCTGAAGTTGTATTTTCAAAATTCGAAATAGTAAATCAATACAGTGGATCAGAAATTATGTTCTGAGCAATTTTACCAAAAGAAAGTGGTTTCATTACTGATGTTTAGTCTGCAATTCCAGGACCGCGTTCAACTTCTCCCCTCTGAATCTAATGTTCTTGGCGAGAAAAGGCAATCTGATTATGCTGTGTTCGGCAGCCTGGACACGTTGTTTGTCAGCTTTTTCTGCGAATACGTCTGCTTGCAAACTGCAATATGTATCATTTTGTGAATGCGTGTCACAGCACAGAAAGTTTTCTACCTGAGCTGGGGATCTCCAGCTGAGAGCGCCCCATGGTGGCCACGACAATGGGCTGTAGAAACTTTGTAATAACGCAAGGTTTATCAAACCTTTTTGCCCCAACATTCTAGACACATACTTTCCAAAAAATGCAATAAAACTCGTATTTTTCGGCTATTTTGAATGAGAACCTAGTTTTAGAAAAATATCCGTTTTCAAGCTATACAAATTTTGTACAAGCTTATTTCTGTTTTTCAGCTTTCGTTTTCTTATTGTATCAGGAAAGCCACTGAAATCTCACCTGAATTCCATGTTTCACCCTGTTATAAGAGCTGACTACCTCTAAGAGAGACGTTGTTGGCTACCTTACAGACATATTTATGGTTGGTTGGTTGGAGAAGGGACACAGTCATCAGTCCCTCTGACCTTGGATTAAATAAATCTGATAAAATCCCACATTAGAAGAGGGAACTACGATGACCATAAATTATAAAATATTCACAGGGAAGGAAGAAAATGGCGGAAGAAAACATGATGGAAGGAATTCAAAATCTGCCATTGAGCCATTATTAGCCAACACCAGGGGTAGCGAGTCTGGGAAGCTAAAGTCCATTGCAGGGTGGCTAAGTTGGGGCAGTCCAATAAGATGTGAGCCACAGTCAACATCGATCCACAACGACAGAGAGGGGAGTCCTCACAACGCAAGAGATAACCATGAGTCAACCAATTATGGCCGATGCGGAGCCGGCATAGGATGACAGAGGCCTTACGAGAGGCCATTAAGGAGCACCGCCACAGACCTGTAGAATCCTTAATCGCCTCGAGCTTGTTCGGCGAAGAAAGTATGTGCCATTCTGCATACCAAAGGCCCAAAACCTGACGATGTAATGACGAGCGAAAGTCTATTCCCGGAATTCCAATAGCAAGAGATGGCATTCCTAGCAATGAACTTGCTGATCGACTGGCTAAATTAGCTACTATCAGGCCAACATCGTCTGGGGTCCAAATGAAAACTGCCAAGCAGCCATGTTGAGCAAGGAGAGAAAGGGAGTCCTGGATAGTGATGGCTAATGGGTGGCGAGGGAAGCACTGGACGATAGCATGCAAACCGCCCAAGAGTCACTACAGATAGTGAAGGACAGTCCTGAGCAGGAGCGGATATCGTCCAGTGTGAGCAAAATGGCTACCAATTCTGCAGTAAAAACACTACCACCATCTGGCAAGGAACGAAGTTCCGTGCGACGTGCATAGGTGTAAGTGAAACCAGTGCAGCCAGCAACCATGGAGCAATCAGTATAGATCACTTCTGAACCCTGAAAAGAACTGAGGAGACAGAAGTGGTGGCGAAGAGCCATCGGAGGGACAGAATCCTTTGAATCGATTGAGAGATCAAGACAGAGCTGCAACCGAGAGACACCAAGGAGAAGAGAGGCAGTAAAGGAAATTGCTGGAGCTAAGAAAAGAGTGACTGAATGCGGACAGCCATGGTAAGCCCATATTGTGGCCACAGCTGCGGCAGGGTGATCTCCGTGTCTGGATAAAGGAGACCATAATTAGTGTGCTTTGGAGTGCAACGAATGCGGAGCGCCTAAGATATCAGGTGTTGCTGGCGCAAAACTCTCAGCCTTCTCGCAGAGGCAGGGATTCCACCATTAAGTACGGGGCTAGTCTGGAAGGCACCAGTCGCAAGTCGGACCCCACAGTGGTGGATGGGGTCTAGGATCTGCAGTGTCAAAGGCGATGCAGAACCATAGACACGACTTCCATAGTTGAAACGAGACTGGACCAACGCTTGATACAATCGCAGGAGAACAGAGCAGTCTGAACCCCAGGTGGTATTGCACAGACACCTAAGAACACTGAGATGGGACCAGCACGTCCTCTTCAGCTGGCGAAGATGAGGGAACCATGTCAACCGGGCATTGAATACCAGGCCCAAGAAGCAATGGGTGTCCACCACCTCAAGGGACTGGCCATTGAGGAACTGAAAGCTATGGGAGAGAGCCCAAAGTGTGCCTGGCAGGTTGGCCCCTGTAAACAGTGTTCTGCAGTGCCCATTACGAAGGAAGCGAGGTAGATACAAAAATCAACATACAAAGAGGGGGATACTGTTGGCCCAACAGCTGTCACCAGACCATTAATGGCTATGAGAAAGAGAGGGACGCTCAGCACGAAACCCCGTGGAACTCCATTGTCTTGCTCATGGGGGAGTGCTGTAGGAACAGCCAACTTGGACCCGAAAAGGGCGAAAGGAAAGGAAGTGACAGATAAAAATGGGCAGAGCACCACGAAGGCCCTCATTCATGAAGGGTGGTGAGGATGTGGTGGCGCCAAGTGGTGTCATAGGCTTAATGCAGATCAAAGAAGACTGCAAGGAGGTGTTGCTGATGGGCAAAAGCTGATTGGATAGCAAACTCCAGGTGGACCAAGTTATCCACCGTAGAGTGGCCACAGCAAAAACCATTCTGAGTCAATGACGGTGGCTGTATTGGATCCTTGCATTCCACGACCTTTTGACTCACCATCTGTTCAAGGAGCTTGCAGAGGGTGTTAGTAAGGCTAACTGGACGGTAGCTATCCAACTAAAGAGGCAGCTTCCCTGGCTTCAACACAGGAACAACAATGCTTTCCTATGACTACAGGGATGGTAATGCAGCCTGGAAAGGAAGGGACACTGCAATAGCTCGGGGCCCCGTGCGCGCCACACACGTACCCACAAAAAGACTGTGGTCCCCTGGTGGGCAGACGTGTTTGTATCGAGTTAAAAAATTTGTTTTTGTTCGTAACTTGTTGGCAACATTGTTCATTCTTGGCGACCCTGCATACACTAGCGACGAATGTTTCTACATTGGTATTCACATCGTTTGCTATGCTGAACTGACAGCAGTCATTTAACATTGTGTATTCGCATCAAGAGCTACGCTATGACAAACAGAGTTGCCAACTTCTTACTGGGAAAATAAGGGATTGAGAAATAAGCCTACAAAATAAGCATTTCAAGTAAGACTTTTTTTACAAAGAACTGAAGTTGTACACTTGAGCAGTGCATGATGCACAATGTCAACTGCTCCGCAGCTGATATAACTGACATTCATTAAGTGTGTGTGCATTTTATTAAGTTTTTGGAGGTAAAATATTATACTATCTGCAGTAGTTGATTCCACAACGCAATTAGAGACAGATTACAGTCAGTATGGCGTCAGGTAAACATGTCTCCTATGTGGAAGCTTGTGAAATTAGTGTTCAAAAGTGTAACCTTTGCAAACAGTGTTCGAAGTCTGTTAAAAGTGGTACAGTTTGTGTGCAGTGTGATGATAGATTTCATTTTCATTGTGGAAATGTTGACTCTTCTGTGACAAATGACGCGAACTTTGTGATGGCGTGGACATGTGAACGAATTGCAGTGAGTAGCCGTTATGGAACATTCAGTGTGCACATGTGACACAGCAAGAACAATTGAGAGCATCAGAAATGAAAACAAGTCTCTCATAACAGTAACTGAAGCCTTGCAGGAAGAAATAAAAAAGCTGTACGTGAAATACGAAACAAATTCGTATCAGACTGTTAATTGTGTTTCACAAACTTCCCAAGAAAACTTAGTAACTTTCAACAATTCTGAACAATCTACGCAGCAGAATCCACATAAAATAATGTGCACATAGGTTGTAAATAGTGTTTTCTCTTTAGTACCAGCTCGTCAGAACCAATTCGACACCTTACTACAAAACGGTGGTCACAATTACAACCCAGCTCCAACTGAAAATGTGCTGTGTAATAGTCAGAGCAAGGAAGGCAAACAAACCATTCATTTGTCAGTAACAAAGGTAACACGAAAGAAAGTCCTTTAATATTTCTACACGATCGGATGTCACCTCCCCAAGATGCAGTGTCAAGTGGAAAGTTCAAATATTCAGCGACAGCCATGGGAAAGGTGTCTCAAACATTCTACATAAAAGCACGAACTTTTCAAGGTTATTGCCACTGTAAAAGGCGTTGCGAAACTCAAAAATGTTTTTGAAGATTTAGATAAATGTAACAATTAACTCTCTAAAATGATAGTGTTGTTATTATTGCTGGTTCAAATGACATTTACTGCAATGAATCGTGTAACATGCTAACTCAGCTAGGTATAAAACTGCAACAGTTAAGAAACTCCAAATTAATTGTTGCAAACTTCTCAAAAAGGGATGATCTTCCTGACTGGTCATGTGTAAATGTGGAGATCAGGGAAGTTAATTCCAAATTGCTTAGTGTTTGTAAGAAGTACAATAATGTCAGTGTACTAGATATTAGACAGACTTCTTCACAACTCACGGTTTGCATAGGAACAGAATCGGTAAACAGAAATTTACGAATGAGCTTAAAAACTTGCTAAGCTCTAAATCGGAAGCAAACTCTGTAGGCACAACAGCACTCAGCTAGCCAAATAAGGTAAACTTGTAAAGGGCCCATTCAAATTTTACATGGGCATCCACTCAACTTACAAAATGCAGAGCTTGTTCCTTGAGATGTGAAGCAAAATATCCCAAACCTGACCAAGGTAATTGTGAAAGTGAACATCTTGAGCACTTGCTAAATAATCCAGAATCTGATTTAGGTTTACCAGAGATGAATATTGAACACCTTTGTTTCTTTCATATAAATATACATTCAATACAAAACGAATTGCCTGAACTAGAACTAATTTTAGAAGAGTTACATTGTGACATTTCGTGTCTTAACGAACACTGGGCCACAAGGAATAAAAGCCAGTTGTAGGTTCCTGATGGTTACAAAATAGCATCTGTTTATTTTAGATCAATTACGAGGAAAGGAGGTGTAGGTACACTTGTAAGAGATTTTGTAAAACTTAAATTCAGTGTAATAGATATTAAGCATTTAACTCAAGGAGGAGAATTTGAAGCTGCTGCTGTTAAGTTCCCAAACTGCCTAGTTATTGTGATTTCCATATACTGCACTCCCAGTACTGACTCAACATTTACAGTGGATCATATAGAAAAATTGTTATTGTTTCTACTCAGATATAAGACATATAAAATTCTTATCTTTAGAGATATTGATATAGATGTGAATGTGTATAACTCTCAAACTTTCCTCCTGTTAGATACATTGATATCATATAATTTCTTGTCTCAACAGTAAACCCACAAGACAAAATGCATGCCTAGATAATGTTATTTCAAATGTCTCCAGAAATAATGTTGTCTTGAATGTTGTGAAGCTCATGATGTCTGATCATGATGGCATATTTCTAAAACTAACTGGGCTTGGCAAAGGTCAAGAGGAAATAAAAGAACCTAGGGCAGTAAGACAGCTAAATCATACGAACATAATAAATATGACACACAGAATTATGAATGTAGACTGGAATTCCACTGTGATTCAAACTGACTAATTTGATTGCTTCCTACGTACAGATGTAAATATCTTTAACCCTTTAACTGCTCTGGACGTGTTAATGCACGCACCTTTGTACACACAGGGACAGGTACAAAGGTGCATGCGTTAACACGTCCAGAGCAGTTAAAAGGGTTAATGAGTGCTGCCCACTCAAAACAAAATCAAATTGGTTACATACCAAGAAGCAGAACATAAGTTCCAGCAACTGGTGTACACCTTATCATAAATTAAGGATCTTACTAAGAGTATTATGAAAAATCACACACAGACAATTGCTCTGAACACGCTTATGATAAACTAAAAAAAATATACAGGAAGGAGATTGTTGAAGCTAAAAAAATGGCCAATGGTGATTACATTCTTAATCCCAGCAACAAATGCAAAGCAGTGTGGAATGTAATTAAAACAGGAACTAGGACTACCGCAGAAAAATTACCTATTCCCTTAAGTTCACAAGAGCTTAATAATTACTTCATAAAAGTTGGACAATTTTCGATGACAGATTAAGTCAAGGCTAGTAATAACCACAGAAATGCAAACAGACTGCCTGCTTTATGGAAAGCTGGGTCTAATACTAGTTTAGAAACTTTTCAGTGGAAAACTGTTGACCCTAAGGAAATAATAGATGTCTCCAAGATGAGCAGCTCTAGAACAGAGGATGTCTATGGTCTGTCCAATACTATCCTTAAAATAAATTGTAAATACAATCTGTCACCCTACGAGTTGCCTTATAAATGTTATGTTCACAAACGGAGTATTTCCAGACAGCTTGTAGATAACCACCATATTTCCTGTGTATAAAAATGGAGACAGAAACACACCCAAAAGCTATTGGCCTATTGCAGTAGTCCCAATAATATCAAAAATTATTGAAACTCAAAGTAATAACGTTTTAAAGAAGGCACAGTACGGCTTTCAAAATGAGCTGTCTACAATTAAGGCCATTCAAAATGTTGTGTTATCTGCTCTACAGGGCTTTGAAGATACACAACATACCTATGCCACTCTGTTGGATCTTAGCACGGCCTTTGACACTGTTTCACATAATATTTTAATAAACAAAATTGAACATTGTGGAATAAAAGACAATGAACTGGCATTTTTGAGATCATATTTACCTAACAGAAAACAAAGGCTGATCATAAATCCAAATAAAAAATCATATTTTCAGAATGTTACATATGGGATCCCACAAGGTTCTGTGCTGGGACCCTCCCTGTTTGTTATATGTGTAAATGACTTGCCAAGTATTGTGCCATGTACAGTAGTGATGTATGCAGATGACACTACTTTCATCACATCTCATACAGATGAAAAGACTAGCCGCTTCATTAGTTTCACAGCGAGTGGTTCAGGGAGAACAGAGCAAAGCTAAATGATGATAAAACAGAACACATACTTTTCTCCCTCAGGAACCTTGATACTGACCTGTGCAAAGCAAAGAAAACTCAGTGAAATTGTTAGGCACCCATCTTGACAGTAAGTTATGTTGGAATACAGAAAAAGTTTGTAATAAATTATCAATAGTAGTGTACCTGAGACGAAAATAAAAAATGCATAATAGGCCATAAGGAGGTGGTCTTGATTGAGACAGATTTTTTTACACACACACACACACACACACACACACACACACACACACACACACACACACATTTGAACTATGGGATAACACTCTGCTGAGGCTAAGAATGTCTTCCTGTGGCAGAAGAAAGTAGTAAGGTGCATTTTGTGTCTACAAAACAACTTCCTGCAAAGAATACTTCACCAAATACAAAATACTTACTGTTCCCAGCTTGTACATACTGCGAGTTTTTGTCTATGCCAAAGAGAACGCTCTTATGTATGAAACCAGGGTTAATGTCAATACTTATGAAACCAGGAACAGAAAATTCATAAATGTCCCCACGACTAGACTATCCAAAGCCAAAAACAATTTTATACACATTGGCAAGGTGTTTCTGAACAAAATATCACGAAGTACTCAGGAATTGCCACATAATAAAATTAAAATGGTGATGGAATCATGGCTAAAAAGAAAGGATTTCTACAATGTTCAGGAACTTTAATGTAATACTAAAAATATAACTGTAATGTGAACTAAATTATGTATATCATAAACTGGGTAACATAAAAGGGTAAATCGAAATTGATGTAAGTTTAATATGTAACACTGTATTCTGTTATGCACAAAGAAGTAATTTATACTAGTATAAATTAAAATTTATGTAAGTTATATGTAACACTATATTCTGTTGTCCACAAAAAAATAACTTGTACTTGATGATGTTTTATGAAACAGCAATGTTGCCTTCAGACAAATAAATGTGATTGATTGAAGGAACACATTATAATGTGCATGCATGTTTTATTTTACAATATTGCTTGTAGTTATTAAGTCTTTCCTTCTTTTTGCAAAGATTCATTCGATTCTACTTACATAAAATACTATATAAAGTTAAAATTAAAATTCACTGTTACTTGCAGTTCTGCTTTTACAAGCTCTGGAGTATTTGTTGCACAATTCGGTCTATTTATGGTTCATTAGAGCAAAAATTCTTTTTGTGTCAGCATTTGAACTAGAAATAATTCTTAATGCAAACTCAACTATTTTTAGCAAATTTGGAACCTGAATGTTGTTGGCTCTCAAGGTATAGAAAACATTAAGCTACCTTCTGTTTGCATTCCTTTCCACATACAACCCTTGATTCAAAATATCTCCCTCATCACAATATTCATACTGCAAACAATCTTCAACTACATTATTCAACCAAAATGAGTCAATTAGTTCTGAAAATGCTTATATTTTAGCTCGGACCATAGACAAAGAGGCATCCAAGATTGTACTGCCATTAGCAAATGATCTTCAGATTTAAAAATTTTGACTAAGTAAGAAGTCTAATTGAAAACAAAGTCCATAAGATTTTCTTCAAGGCATTTTCTGAAACAGTTAACTTACTAAAAACTTAATTTTCTCCACCACAAAAATATCGTTCTACGCTCAGTTTCATAGCTGATTACAGCGTCTTGGTGCAATTGTTTTAGAATGTTAGTATAATGGAAACTTGTGATGCAGCCAATACAGGAAAAATGTTGAATAAATGTCTGAGGTTAACAGTCTTTCAGTGTCATCAGAATCATTTAAAAATAACTTCAGAGCTTTGGGACAATCATCACATCTTTTAATGGGTTCCCAATTTGTAATGATTCTGACAGCTGCTCGTTTTAAAGGAAGCCTTCTAGTTGGTAAATGTAGGAGAATTTGACTTCATTCTTCATCTACAAAATCAGAAAAGGACTTTAAAGCTTCCCTTCACTTTGCAGAAACGGGTAAGCGAACATACAGTTTCAGGAACGGTTTACTTTTTCACCACATGGGTAGAGACAGTATGGAAAGCCCGGCGTGTCAGGCGAAATAGATTGTTTGAAATACACTCCTGGAAATTGAAATAAGAACACCGTGAATTCATTGTCCCAGGAAGGGGAAACTTTATTGACACATTCCTGGGGTCAGATACATCACATGATCACACTGACAGAACCACAGGCACATAGACACAGGCAACAGAGCATGCACAATGTCGGCACTAGTACAGTGTATATCCACCTTTCGCAGCAATGCAGGCTGCTATCCTCCCATGGAGACGATCGTAGAGATGCTGGATGTAGTCCTGTGGAACGGCTTGCCATGCCATTTCCACCTGGCGCCTCAGTTGGACCAGCGTTCGTGCTGGACGTGCAGACCGCGTGAGACGACGCTTCATCCAGTCCCAAACATGCTCAATGGGGGACAGATCCGGAGATCTTGCTGGCCAGGGTAGTTGACTTACACCTTCTAGAGCACGTTGGGTGGCACGGGATACACGCAGACGTGCATTGTCCTGTTGGAACAGCAAGTTCCCTTGCCGGTCTAGGAATGGTAGAACGATGGGTTCGATGACGGTTTGGATGTACCGTGCACTATTCAGTGTCCCCTCGACGATCACCAGTGGTGTACGGCCAGTGTAGGAGATCGCTCCCCACACCATGATGCCGGGTGTTGGCCCTGTGTGCCTCGGTCGTATGCAGTCCTGATTGTGGCGCTCACCTGCACGGCGCCAAACACGCATACGACCATCATTGGCACCAAGGCAGAAGCGACTCTCATCGCTGAAGACGACACGTCTCCATTCGTCCCTCCATTCACGCCTGTCGCGACACCACTGGAGGCGGGCTGCACGATGTTGGGGCGTGAGCGGAAGACGGCCTAACGGTGTGCGGGACCGTAGCCCAGCTTCATGGAGACGGTTGCGAATGGTCCTCCCCGATACCCCAGGAGCAACAGTGTCCCTAATTTGCTGGGAAGTGGCGGTGCGGTCCCCTACGGCACTGCGTAGGATCCTACGGTCTTGGCGTGCATCCGTGCGTCGCTGCGGTCCGGTCCCAGGTCGACGGGCACGTGCACCTTCCGCCGACCACTGGCGACAACATCGATGTACTGTGGAGACCTCACGCCCCACGTGTTGAGCAATTCGGCGGCACGTCCACCCGGCCACCCGCATGCCCACTATACGCCCTCGCTCAAAGTCCGTCAACTGCACATACGGTTCACGTCCACGCTGTCGCGGCATGCTACCAGTGTTAAAGACTGCGATGGAGCTCCGTATGCCACAGCAAACTGGCTGACACTGACGGCGGCGGTGCACAAGTGCTGCGCAGCTAGCGCCATTCGACGGCCAACACCGCGGTTCCTGGTGTGTCCGCTGTGCCGTGCGTGTGATCATTGCTTGTACAGCCCTCTCGCAGTGTCCGGAGCAAGTATGGTGGGTCTGACACACCGGTGTCAATGTGTTCTTTTTTCCATTTCCAGGAGTGTACCATTGCTAAAGTTAGAGAAATACGGGGTGTATTCGAAATGATACAAGACATGAGGGCTGACCAAAAAAACAGCCAAAATACGGGATTTCTCGGGAAATACGGGATAGTTGACAACCCTAATGACAAATGAAGAGGAAATAATGATGTGTGGTGCTCCGTTAATAATATTCGTCGAAATAAGCAAACGAAGGGAACCAACAGTCATCACTGATAAACAAAATCGAATGAGGTAAGAAAAAGAAGGGAGTTTTCATTATGTAACAAAACTGAAGCCGACGTCTATCTCACACAGCCCAAAACGTCAGGTACACCACAGTGATACTTCCCCATGTGATGTCACTCTGGCGAGCCTGTGCCCAGTTACGATCGTTAGGAGTATGTGTCGACTTTCGTGGTCGTATCCCAAATAGCATCTGGTGCTTTGTGTCGATACATAGTTGTTTGATCAAAATGCTACCTTGTCTCATTTATGGGTGTACTCGTGGACCCAATCGTAATCTATAAAGTTTAATACACGAGTGTACTGCCGGTCTACAGTGTCCAACGGGCAAATACCAATATTTTGCTGGCAGTCATGTTTCTGTTTAATATTTTTACACCTATGACTTCGAAAATTGCAGAAGCACAGTCCTGCTTCAGAGAATGTGTGTAGTTCGTACATTTTGCTTCTAGTTCAATTTATTTCGTAAAGGAACACACGCGAAGACAGTACTCAACATTACGTACAGAGCAAAACCAAACACTAGTGCTGTGTACCGTCATTTAGTGATAGCAGGTCAGAACAACGTTCCTTCGATACCAGCCGACATATACGTGTAACACTGATTTTGTGTTGCAAACATCTGTAGTTCAGTACTAGGCCCAAGTCCGCACTGGCGCGCCGTCGCGAAAGCTTCCGTCGCGGACCGCACAAAGCGCTAGTGTCGCGCAGGTATAAAAGACGCAACTTGCGCTGTGGCTGCCACTCTAGAGCGACCACACTGCCACTCCAGTCCGTCCTTCCCCCTACCGCCCCTGGGATGGCGAATTACCAATCTCATCAACCCAAGGACAAAGGCGACTCCCCAACCACAAACATGGACCCACCAAGCAACTCAACACCAGCAACCCCATCCTACCACACTCCTACCACATCCTCAAAATCCCAAAGGCTATCCCTCACCCTAGATGTTGACCCCGCACTCCAATTTGACTCCACCCAGGAATGCCAACTACCAGAAGAGGAAAGATGGCAAACAGTTCAGTGCAAGAAAAAGTTCTCCAGAAAGCACACCTCACAGGAAGACATATCCCTCACCCCCTCCCCCAACAACGACGACTCCATGCTGGGAGATCCTAGGCTTCGACATAACAGCCTCCCCATTCCCCCCATCCCCTCTGCTATAGCCCTCCGGCCCTACCACCTCCTCAACACATTGCCGACCCACTCAACAAAACCAGTAACCCTCAAAATCCTCTGCTCCCTCCATATATTTCCTCAAGAACCTCCCAGATAATTCCACTAACAAAACCCTATCCCTCACCCTCAGGAAACACCTCCCCTCGTTCTGAAACTTCAATGGCCCCCCAATGTTTTCAGAGATGGCAGGACAGCCAAATTAACCTCCTACAAAGACATGGACCCAAACCAACTACAACAAGAGCTCAGGAAACTCCTCAACTCTAGGGTGACAGCGGAGAAGAAAACCTTTAGGGAAACCGCGGCCCCCATCACCAACCGAAACCCCCCACAGTCAGCGTAGTGATCAAAGATGTCGGCTTCGACATTCTTCCTGAAGATGTCAAAGCCGAACTCCAATCCCAGGGTATCCCTGTCCTAAATGCCTGGATAATTAAATCGAGAAAGGCAGGCAACTTTGGGCCCATGATTCGAGTCATCTCGAACAATCAGAGGGACATTGACTTCATGCTTTAACATGGAGTCCACATCATCTTATCTCAACACAGGGTAGAACCATCCAACCCACCTAGTCCCCTACCAACACAATGCCAAAGATGCCAACAGTTCAATCACAGAACTGAACAATGCTCTTCACCACACAAATGCAGCCACTGTGGCAACAAACTGCAGAATGCAATCACTGAGAGAGAAGTAAAAAAGCCCATCTTCTCAGGCAGGAATTCAGCCCCTGGCGAAAACGGAATACAGCGACTACACCTCCGCAACTGCCCCCTCAACACCATCATCCCCCTCCTCACCCTCCTTTTCAATTTTTGCCTCTCCCACAACACCATCCCCACAGCGTGGAAATCTGCCAAAGTCATCATGATCCCCAAACCAGGTAAACCCAAATCAGATCCCAAATCAGATCCCAAATCCTACCACCCCATATCCCTCCTTGATGTCCTCCGTACGATCTTTGAGAGAATAATTACATACAGACACACACACTTTACTGACAAACTCCAACTCGTCCCTCACCTCCAGTAGGGCTTCCACAAACTCCACTCCACCAACGATCCCCTTCTCCGACTCACTTCCGACGTCACAAGACACCAGAACCTTGGACAGTGCACGCTCGCTGTCTTCCTGGACATCGAGCGGGCATTCGACAAAATCTGGCATGACGGACTTTTATACAAACTGCTAAAGACAAGCTTCCCACCTCAGACAGTACGACTAATCCAAACCCTCTTACACGACAGAAGCTGCCAAATCCACATCAACCAAACCACCTCATCACCTTTCCGCCCTGAAGCAGGAGTAGCGCAGGGCGGGATTATCTCACCTCTGCTCTACTCCCTTTACACCAACAACATCCCCATCCTGACAAGAACAACCGAACAACTCCAACTATACGCAGTCGACACAGCATATTGGAACTCAGGACCCTCGACAAACACCATCAAAAACCAAACTAGAAGACTGGATGCGACAATGGCGCATCAAGACCAACCCCACCAAAAACCAACTCATCCTTTTCAAACACCGCAACATCCATAAAAAGACCAACCAAAACCCCGGCCACATCTCCCTCATGCTGTGGGGCACCCAGCTCCTCCCCTCCTCCAATGGAAAATACCTAGGCGTCCATCTAGACAAATACCTGAACCTGAGCAACCACGTAAAGGAGACCCTGAGCAAAATCCGTCAACGCCAATCACTCGTACGACGTGTCCAAGGCAAATTCATGGGCTGTAACGATAAGACAGCTGTAAATACTTACAAAACGTTCGCCCGCCCACTATTCGAATATGCGGCAGCGCCTCTCGCCTGCATCTCCAGAACCCAAGCAGAAAGAATCTACCGCACTGAGAGACGAATACTACGCAGCATCCTACGACTCCCACCCTCCACCTGCAGACAAGAGGTCTTTGAGGAAGCAAAAGTAACACCCATTCAATCAAGACTAGCCAACCTGAGAGCCCGCTATGGGAAGACCACCCTCACCTCCCGACCTGACCTACACACAATATACACCCACAGAACCAGACACAGAAACAAACCCAAACACAAATACACCTACCCACCCAGAACAATCATAAACAACACCCTCCACACCTTCCCTGACACAATACACCAACATGAGCATGCAAGACTGCTACGCATACAGAACAACGACACCCCCACCCCTCCCCACCTCCAGGTGCTGAACCCCGACCGCCCACCACGATAAACCCGCCCAAGTCGACTGTAACCAAAACAGTAAAACAACTCCGCTACCACTGTCGCCCAAGCAACAACGCAACAAAACCCATTACGCACCATGTACAGTGGCTTGAGCCCAAATAAAAATATAAATAAAGTCATTGTAAAGTCATATCAAAGCAGTCCACACAATCACACAATTGTTAAACCATTCCCATCCCCACTCAGGCCACTGGTACAAAGTAAATCAATAAGATACTATCAAAATTCTAAATTTCCATATTAAGTAAAATGTTACTAATTCATAAGATAGTGTAAAGACAAACAAAAACGAAATTACTTATTAAACACAGTAACTAGTTATTTATTTTTTGAAAAATTGTAATTAGTCTCTAAGTTAAGAAAACAATCATATATTGCTAAATGCTATTAATTTAAGGAAAACTGTAATTAGTATGTAAGTTAGCAATAAGTTCAATATAAATAAAGAAAAGCAAAAGAAATACCTCATCTCTGGCCCCAATAGAGCAATAAGCTCTCCAGTAGCCCATCCGCCTCCCTTTAGGAGCGGAAATGAATAGTAAAAAAGTGGCTGCTGAAGTGTGCGGACGCTCTGTGCTGAAGCTGCCGAGGCTAACCTCTCGCTCGTGATTTTGTAGCGATCGGTTGCGCGGGTTCACGCATTTGGCTACTCGCCTTGCGTGTTCTAGCTAACCAGAGTTTTCTCTCGTTCCTTCAGAGTTGACATCAGCCTGCAAGGGCCTTTAGGGACTCGAGCGGCAAAATCCACGTGGCGTGACCCCACTCTCTGAGAAAGCAAAAACTGTTGTGTCTTTCCTTCTAAAGAGGAAAAGTAGTCGTGTTGGGGGTTACGACATGGAGGAGGAGCCGGAACGAGACGACCGCTCCGGCGAGACGCAGGGTGAGGCAGATGGCGGTCTAAGGGAAGTTTCCCGGACGACGGCAGCGTCTGGCCCCTCATCACCGACGAGGACGACGAGTGAGAGTGTTGCTCGCGGCCGCCGGGCGGACGAGGAAATTTCCGCGAACGGACGGCGCCGCGCCCGCACACTCTCTCTGCCGAGACGACGCATCGAGCCGCCGATTCCCCTGACAAAGGAGGAACTTGCCACCTCCATCGCCGTGCTCACTCCCGATGAGAGTTGCATCTGCATGAAACGTCTGGCCACGGGAACCGATGCGGACAGGGTGGAGGTACTGACGAGACTCCGGTCGCTGGTACCTGTGGATCGCGACAAGCAATTGCCTGTCGCAGTTGCCACGACAGCTGCCGCGCCAGCAGTCGCAGCTGCCGCCACGCCCTCACCGACGTCCAGGCTGGCAACACCTGACGAGCTTGCCGAGGTCAAGAAAACCTCACGGAAGAGCCCAGCCGCGGCCGTAGAGGACACTCCCTCCCCCCCAGGAAAGTTCCGGTCGCGCCAAGCGGAAGAAGAGGAGGGTATGCTGCAGGACGACGACCGCATCTCCGACGAAGCCGGATGAAGAAGGCTTAATCGCGCCCTCCCGGCGCCACACAGCGAGAGCCAGAGCGTTTGGACCGGTGACGCCGGAACAGGTCGAGGCTGCAAACCGGTTTGCAGATCTACCTGAAGTAGCCGAGACCGACGGGGACGGGACAACACCGACTACGGCGACGAAACCGCCCCGCCGCTGATTACCATCCAGTGGAGTGAGGGCTATAGGGAGCTCAGACAGAAGCTCTACTCCATCGCAAAACCGCGGAAAATGATCGCGGGGACCGACACAAGGTCAGAGTTGCACGAGTTTCGCATGGACCTCTATGCACTCTGCTCTGACACCGAGAAGTGGAACTTCTTCCTGCAGAGCACGGAGCAGCTGAAGGTCGTTTTTCGTCACCTGTCGCTGAAGATGGAACCGGCGTTCCTACAGCGGCAGCTGGAGGAACTCTGCTTCCAGACCCGCCGCGTTGGCCTGATGAGATCGACCAGGACCCACAGGGATATCCCCTTGTTCCTTGTGGTTTTAGTTGACAACCGGAAATTTTTCAAGTTGAAAACATTGCCGACTTTGACGTGAAAGTCGAGCCACTCCGAGCGAAAGGCAGACGTGCCCAGTGCTTCAACTGCCAACGCATGGACCACGTGGCAAAGTTTTGCAGGATGCCTGTGCGTTGCTGCAAGTGTGCCGAGGAGCACCCGTCGCGTGACTGCCCGAAGAAGGAGGAGGACCGACCGACGTGCTGCAACTGTAACGGGGACCACGTCGCCCGTTACCGGGGATGCGCCGCATTCAATAGCGGGAAGCGCGCCAGTGGCGTAAACCCGAGCCGCAGCTTCGCGGACGTTGCTAAGGGGAAGCCGGCCGCCCCCTCCGTGAGACCACGGCCGCTCGCAGGGGGAGGCCGCACCGGCACCGCAGCCGTCGCAGCTGCCCTCGCCCGCGGCGCCGCCTGCAGTCGTGAAGGCCGGCTTGCCGGCGCCCGCCGCTGTAGGGAGGGTTACCGCCCGCGCAGGGCGTTCCCAGCACGCCGCTCCGCTGCCGGCTACGGGAAACGTCGCGAAGGAGTCAAACCTTCCCGAAACGGCGAAGGAAGACACCACCGAGCTGGCCGCGCTCCTGCGGTCGCTCAACCAGCTGATGACGCAGCTACCAGTCCTCGTGGGAGCAGTGACGGCGGCCCTCCAGGCCACCGCCGGGAGAAGCCAGCCCTAATATGGATAACGACCATATTTAAGGGTTAACCATATGCACGTTCAACGCTCGGGGTCTCCACCCCCAGCAGGGCGAGTTTCGCCAATTCCTACGGGACGAGGCGGTCGACATCTGCCTTGTGCAGGACGACTTCCCCAAACCCGGGGTCGACGTACGAGCAGCAAATTTTTGCTGCTACCGAGATGACAGAGCCACCCACGGGGGCGGCACTGCCATCTACGTGAGTAAGTTACTGCGCCACCACCGGGTTCAACTGCCGCCACTCAACGCACTGGAGGCCACAGGACTGGCAGTCAACACCCCCGCCGGGAAGATTCTTTTCGTGTCGGTGTACCGGCAGCCTGGCAGACCGCTAGACAAAGCCGACTTCGACGTCCTGCTGTCGCTGGAGGGGCGAGCTTTCATTGCTGGGGATTTCAATGCGAAACACA
The DNA here is from genome assembly GCF_023864345.2 of Schistocerca serialis cubense. Lineage (NCBI taxonomy): Eukaryota > Metazoa > Arthropoda > Insecta > Orthoptera > Acrididae > Schistocerca > Schistocerca serialis. Next base: position 449,549,486 of record NC_064646.1, on the reverse strand, counting down.
CCGAATGGGACTCGCGAACTGTTAGCTGCAGCGGGCGCCGCCTCTCCCGCGTTGTTCACCACAACGGCGCGATCACCGTGGGGCCGTTTGACCCCACGATCTTCCCTGCACGGGGACAGCCCGACGTGCTCGATATTGCCCTTCGGAAGGGCATCGGGCATTTCACGACCGCCGAGACGCGTAACGTCCTCTCCTCCGACCACGTACCGGTCATTTTGGCCTCGGCGTGGTCGGAGCTTCTCTTCCAGACAGCCGTCCGACCTATAGCAGGCTCGACGCCGAACGCTTTCAGACGAAAGCCCTCGTACTGCTCGAGGACGCGCCAAACCCCGCCGTGGTACGGGCAGACGCCGCCCTAGCATTCTTCACCCGAGCAGCGGAGGAAGCCACGCCGAGACGTCGCCAAGGATCACGAGACTTCTCGCGACAGCTACCGCGCCCTATCCTGGACGCGATCACCCAGAAGAACCGACTGTTTCGTGAATGGCAGCTCACTCGCCAACCAGACAGGAAGCGCCGCTTAAACCGCATGAGAGGGGAAATTAAGGCAGCAGTCGAGCAACACCGGGGCCAGGAATGGGAAGACCTTGTGTCTACCCTCAATCCTGAGGATGGCAGTACATGGAGGGTGGTAAAGTCCTTCCTACCGCCTTTACAGGTCGGGAACGACGTCGCCAGTGACACCGACGCGAAAGCCAGCGTCCTGGCTGACGCTTTTGCGGCGAACCTCACACTGGTGGCCGACATCATCGACGACGACCACATACGGCGGGTCCACGAGCAACTACCAACCTTCCGCGCCGCAAGGGAGGAAGGCGACGTTATCGAGCCGATAACGGGGGAGGACGTTGCTGTGCAGCTTCGCTCGCTGAACTCCAAGAAGGCTGTAGGCAACAGTGGCGTCACAAACCTCTTGCTGAAGAACCTTCCGCCGGGCTTACACCGGCAACTTGCCGATGTTTTCAGCGAGATTCTCCGATCAGGTGTCTACCCCTCTGCATGGAAACACGCGGAGGTCGTGGCCATTCTGACATCCGGCAAGGTTGGTTCGTTGTTGTTTTGTTTGTTTGTTTGAGGTTTAAGGGACCAAACAGCAAGGTCATCAGTCCCTTGTTTCAAATAGGGTCCATTCCGCTAATGGGACATCTCAGGAAAGTCGGAACAATAAAAGGGAAGAAGGTAAAAACGTAAAAGGGCAGTCATGTTGTCAATGGTAAACAAAATGAGGGAAGTCCGCAAGAGAACGAACCCAATGCTATGCTGAAGCAGCATAGGCAAGACCACCTGTGACTTAAAACGTGCAACCGCTAGAGTGTAGAAATATGTATGGGAAAAGGAGACTAGCCCATCCTTAAAAAAAAAGGAAAAACAGAGTAAAAGGGGAAGAAAAGAGGATCTCAGTCAGGGAGGTGAATCGGGAATCTCCAAACACGGCTTACAGTGGGAGACACCCAAACACTCACCGCCCTGCCCCAACACCAGAGAGAGATTAAAAACCTTAAAACTGAGAATAAAAACCACATTCCCAGAGGAAACCGAGTACCAAGGAGACCATCTGGGAATCGTCAGCCAACATCAAAGGTAAAGTGTGGGGGAGTCTGTACTTAGCACGCAGAGCCAAAAGAGGGGGGCATTCAACCAAAATGTGGGCTACTGACTGGAACGCTCCACAACCACATAGTGGGGGTGGCTCATCACGCAAAAGAAAACCATGGGTCAGCCGTGTATGGAAAATGCGGAGACGACACAGCGTGGTCGAGTCCTTTCAGGAGAGGCGAAAGGAAAAATGCCACGAGCCTGGTGTCACCTTAATCGCACGAAGTTTATTAGACAGGGGAGTAGCCTCCCCAGAGTTGGCCCCATGATTGTGCGAAGTGGAATTTGATGTGAAGCCGTAAATACGCCGCAGGAGGGGTTACAGAAAACGGGGGGGGGGGGGTAAGTGACTGCTCCCCCAGCCAAAAGATGAGCGAGCTCATTACCCGGGATACCCACATGGCCAGGGACCCAAAGGAAGTCAATGGAACAAGCAGCACGGTGAATATCAGCGAGATGGTCATGGATAGCAGAGACCAAGGGATGGTGCGAAAAACACCGGTCAATAGCAAGAAGGCCACTCATCGAGTCCATACATAACAAAACGCGGGTGTGTTGGGACTGTTTAATAAAGGTAAAGGCCTGGGAAACTGCTATCAATTCTGCAGTAAACACCCCACATGTAGGTGGCAGCAGATGATTTTCCATTCCAACAGAGGACGTGAAGGCATACCCAACATGATCAGCACATTTAGAGCCATCAGTGTAAAAACCAACAGCATCCCCAAACTCCCATAAAATTCGGTGGAAAAAGGAACCGAACACCACCGGGGGGATGGAATCTTTCGGACCTCGGCGGAGATCCATCCGAATTCGAGGCCGAGGAACTAACCAAGGGGGGGTGGAGGGGAGGGAGCGAGGAAGACAGGACAAAGAAGGAAGCTGAAAATCACGGCAAAGAGATGCAAGGTGGAGACCAACCGGTAAACCCGCCCGTGGGCAGGAGTCGGGTGGGCGACGTCCATGGTCTGGGAACAGGATAGAATAGGAAGGATGAGTAGAAGAGGAACGGATAGCGAGTGCATAAGACATCAGAAGCTGGGACCGCCCAACAGAAAAAGGGGGGGGGGATCCCAGCTTCAACCAGGAGCCTATCAACAGGGCTAGTAGGGAAGGCACCGGTGGCCAAACGGATACCACGATGGTGAACTGGACCCAGCACGTGCAGTGTGGAAGGAGCAGCTGAACCACAAACTTGACAACAATAGTCCAAGCGAGACAGAACTAGAGCACGATAAAGACGGAGAAGGAGGGAACGGTCCGCACGCCAAGAGGAGTGGGCAGGGAAGCGAAGGACATTGAGTTTATGGAAACATCCTACCTTCAGGAGTCTGATAAGTGGCAGCCAAGTGAGCTTGTTGTCGAAAAGAAGACCCAGGAAACGAAACTGTGGGACCACAGGCAATCGTTGTGCAGCGAGATAGAGCTCTGGATCAGGGTGGATCGTAGTACGGCGACAGAAGTGGACCACCCGCGATTTTGAAGGAGAGAAATGAAACCCGTGTGAGAGGGTACATGCAGAGGCACGCCGTATAGCTCCCTGGAGCTACCGTTCTGCAGATGCCATCGAGGAGGAACTAACCCAAATGCATAAATCATCCACATACAGGGCAGGGGCGACCAAGGGACCGACAGAGGCCACAAGTCCATCGATAGCAATGAGGAAAAGAAGGACACTCAAGACAGAACCCTGTGGGATGTCTGTCTCCTGGGTCCGTGGAGAACTAAAAACACTACCAACCCCAACTCTGAATGACTGATGGAACACGAACTGGTGGATAAAAATCGGGAGTGGGCCCCGAAGACCCCACTGATGAAGCGTAAGTAAGATGTGATGGCGCCAGGCCGTGTCATAGGCCTTGCGAAGGTCAAAAAACACTGCAACCAAATGGCGGCGCTGGGAAAAAGCCTGCCGAAATGCGGATTCCAAGCGAAGTAAATGATTGATTGGAGACCGTCCTTCTCGAAAGCCACACTGGTAAGGGGACAATAGATCCCGAGATTCGAGGACCCAATTGAGCCGACAGGCTACCATCCGTACAAGTAACTTACAAACAACATTGGTCAAACTAATTGGCCGATAGCTGTCAACAGATAGGGGGTTCTTACCAGGCTTAAGGACAGGAACCACGATGCTATCCCTCCACTGAGAAGGGAAGTCACCCTGGAGCCACATACGGTTAAACACCCGAAGAAGATGTTGCCGTTGTGGAGCACTGAGGTGTTGAAGCAGTTGGTTGTGAATGGAATCTGGGCCAGGAGCCGTATCATGAGAAGAAGATAGAGCAGAAAGAAATTCCCATTCAGTAAAAGGTTCGTTGTAAGATTCTGACTCACAAGGGGTGAAACATAAGGTGGAAGCTTCAGCCTGCAGCTTTTGGTGAAGGAAAGCAGCTGGATAGGAGGCTGATGCTGATGCCACTGCAAAATGGGTCGCAAGATGTTCTGCAAGAACTAATGGGTCCGTACGAAGGCCATCTGGGAGGTGAAGGCCTGGGAGGGTGGACTGCCGATGGTAACCTTGGAGAGAGTGAAGTGTAGCCCATACCCGTGACAGAGGGACACTAGAACTAAGGGAAGAAACGAATCGTTCCCAACATATCCGCTTGCTCTGTTTGATTAAATAACGGGCTTTAGCGGGGAGGCATTTAAAGGTAGTAAGGCTGGCTACGGATGGGGTACCTCTTAAAGTGTTGCAAAGCTCGACGGCGATCACGGATGACAATGGCCGTACTCCACCATGGGACTTGCCGGCGACGAAATGGCGCAGATGAGCGCGGGACAGCAAGGCTAGCAGCACGAAAAATCGCGTCACGTAGGACGTCATCAATACAACTCGACAAAGAGGGAGAAAACACGACCTGTGCTGTGTATAGAGGCCAATCGGCACGTTGGAAAGACCAACGAGGTAACGTGTCCATCGGGGAGTGGGAAGGGAGCGAGATAATCAATGGGAAATGGTCACTATCACAAAGGTCGTCGTGTGGCGACTAGTGTAATGACGGGAGGAGAAAGAAAAAGATCAATGGCAGAAAAGGCACCATGACCGGCACTGAAATGAGTAGGGGAGCCATCATTAAGAAGGCACAGGTTGTGGTCTGCAATAAATTGGTCTATAAGAAGACCTCGTCTAGATGGAAAGGCACTGTCCCACAAGGGATGATGAGCATTAAAATCCCCAAGGAGGAGGAAGGGAGGAGGAAGTTGCTGAAGAAGGGCAATTAAGGCAGCAGGTGTAAGAGTCCTGTCAGGATGGAGATAAATATTGCAAACCGTGACCTCAGAGTCCAGGTGGACCCTAACAGCAACCGCTTCCAATGTAGTTTGTACATTGGTCCGCACAGATGTTGCTAGCACGTGGATTCCTCTTCAAACGCCACCAGAAGCCCGCAGGGGTCCGACCCGATTTCGACAGAAAACACGGAACCCACGGAGGGTCAGTGAGTGAGCATCAGTAGAATGAGATTCCTGGAGAACCACACAAGCTGCAGAGTAGGACGAAAGAAGGGATTTCAATTCCGGAAGGTGACGATAGTATCCATAACAATTCCATTGGAGAACCACAGAACGATGGTTTAAAAGGGGGGCTGAACACGCTAAATCTAGTCATACCGCCGGGTCCCCACCCGTCACCGACAAGGATGGGGCGACATCTACGAACAACAGGTCAGAATCCAGTTGTGAAGTCGGAGAAGGGACCTCCGGTGACACCAGAGGCTCTTTGTCCCGGGACTTATGTTTTTTCTTCTTTTCAGGCTGAGATCGAGGAGGACTGTGTGGCATAAAGGAGCCAGCTGCAGCAAGGTCAGGAACAGAAAGAGACCGGGCGACCTGGGCGCCGACAGACCGCGGCTCTCGCGGTCGTCGCGCGGCAGCAGACCTTTGGCCTGGAAGGTGTCGGGAAGGGGCATCCCGGGAGAGGCGCCCTTGACCGGCAAACGCCGAAGGAGTGGAACACTTCTCCGGCTGGGGAGGGGGGGGGCAGCACCCAGAGGAGAAAGTGTGGGAGCTGCAGGGGAGGGGGGGCAGGAGAGGGGTCCGGGATGGGGGTAAGGAAGGGGGAGGAAGGGGTGAAGATGTAACCAAGGTGTAACTAGATGTCATGGACACAGGGTGAAGTCGTGTATATTTCTTACGGGCCTCTGTGTAGGTTAAACGATCGAGGGACTTATACTCCTGTATCTTCTTTTCCTTCTTATATACTGGGCAATCTGGTGAACGTGGAGAATGACTACCATGACAATTTACACATACAGGAGGGGGAACACAGGGACCCCTCATGGAGTGGACGTCCACAGTCACCACAGAGAGCGGCCTGGGAACAGCGGGAAGACGTGTGGCCAAAACGCAAGCACTTGAAACACCTCATAGGAGGTGGGATGTACGGCTTCACATCACAGCGATAGACCATAATCTTAACTTTCTCAGGGAGGGTATCCCCTTCAAAGGCCAGGATAAAGGCACCAGTATCAATACGATTGTCTTTAGGACCCTTCTGAACACGCCGAACAAAGTGAACACCCCACCGTCCGAGATTGTCCCGAAGTTCCTCATCAGTTTGAAGGATGAGGAACCTGTGAAAAATCACACCTTGTACCATATTTAGAGACTGGTGGGGGGTAATGGACACAGGAATTGTGCCAAGATGGGTACAGGCACGAAGGGCCACAGATTGCGCAGCTGAAGCAGTTTTTATCAACAACGAACCGGACCGCATCTTGCTCAGGGAGTCCACTTCGCCAAACTTGTCTTCAATGTGTTCCACAAAGAATAAAGGTTTGACACTGGTGAAAGTATCTCCATCAGTCCTGGTGCAAACTAGATAACGGGGGAAAGGTTTCGCCCCTAGCCGATGGGCCTGACCGTCTTCCCAGGGGGTAGCTACGGAAGGGAAGGCCGAAGGGGCAAGAGAAGCAGCACTTGAGGAATCAGTTCCACGCAGAGAGACGGCCGCAGAAGAACGGCCAGAGTTCTGGACCCGTATGTGTTTCATTTGCATAGCGTCCGCCCTGATACCACCCACTCCGATCAGGGGCTCTCCTCACGGGCGCCACCCAGCCACAGCAAGGGCTGTCTGGCATGGCGGCCATTGCCGGGAGTTCCGAAGCTCCAGGATGACGAGCAACCACTCCAAGGCATGCATGAGGAGGTCACAGCTCAGGTATCAGAAGTGTGACCCCTGTGTGTTCAGGGGGCTCAACAAAAAGGGTACATAGCGACCTCACCACACGGGCTGGCTACTGTGCTGGCTATGCACCCTAGTATCAGACAACAACGTGAAAGAGAAGGTGGAATGTACTAGGAGAGCGCACATCAGAGACACTAGGTAAGGTGCTCTTCCCCAAATGGCTCACACAACGGAGGAGAAATTTTGTAATGGAGGTCAAACCCCAGAGGGGGACCAAGGAATGCCAAAAGTTGGAGATGATTATGCAACAAAGCCGAATTGTAAAACCAACAGAACCAGGAGGATAGCGGGGGCCAACATAAGCAAGGACACCAAGAGAGGGAGAGGAGAGGGCGAGGGGAAAGGAGCAAGGAGGGGAAAGGAGGGGAAGGGAAAGGAAATGCAGCCCTGGAGAGAAAGAAGGCTGCAATGGCTCGGGGCCCCTTGCTCGCCACGCACGTATCTACAAAAGAGTTGTGGACCCCCTGGGGGGCATCCGGCAAGGACCCACGCCAGGCATCGAGTTACCGACTCATCAGCCTGCTGCCGTCCCTCTCGAAAGTTTTCGAGAGGCTGTGCGCGAGAAGACTGATGCGACGCATCACCCAGGAGGGCATCATCCCAGACGAGCAGTTCGGGTTCCGAGAAGAAAATGCCACTTCCCACCAGCTCTTGTGGGTGGTAGAACCGGCGATGAGGGCACTGGAAACAAGGGAATTCTTTGGCGCAGTGTTCCTCGACGTCTCCCGAGCGTTTGACTCTGTGGGGCACGAAGGTCTCTAGTTCAAACTTTTTGAACAAGGGATACCGACGTCCCACATGACGCTGCTGTTGTCGTACCTGTCTGAACGAACCTTCCACGTGAGGGCTGACCGGTACGTCCACAGACCGGCAGATACGTTCAGGGGTGGGTTCTCAGCCCCTTGCTGTAGTCCCTGTACACTGCCGACGCCCCGAAAGTGGCAGGAGTCGAACTGGCGGTGTACGCCGATGATATAGCCCTGTTCACTCTCAGCATGAACGCCCAAGTGCTTTCTCTCTTTTACAGGAACCGCAGGAATGACAAATTTTGTCTAAACTGCACCAGCAGATCAGGCGGCTACTGCAGGGCCATGACGGCGGAGCTCTGGAAGCGTAGGTCGGACTTTAAGTCCTGGGCGATCTCGTGCACTAGGCGCTGGAATGGCAGCTTGCGGATGAGCAGCTCTGTGCTCTTCTGGTAGCGCCTGATTTCTCGCAGGGCGACGGTGCCCGGCTTGCAGCGGTGGGTCATATAGCATGCATTATTTCTATAGTGACTAAACTAGTGCTGAGAGTAGCGGGAAAAGACGGTAGGTGGCGGGCGCGTTCTTCCTCGCCGCCTTGGTGGCGAGCTGTTTGCGCGGCACCTTTCCGCCGGTGGACTTGCGGGCCGTTTGCTTTGTGCGGGCCATAGCGGTAGCGGAGAGCGGCGTGGAGGTGAGGTGCGGTACGGCGTCCGCTGCTGCCTTGACAACGGGCCCGCGCTTGGTTTTCATTTTTTTTTTTTTTTTTACTATTCATTTCCGCTCCTAAAGGGAGGCGGATGGGCTGCTGGAGAGCTTGTTGCTCTATTGGGGCCAGAGATGAGGGTATTACATTTTTGTTTTCTTTATTTATTTTGTACTTATTGCTAACTTACATACTAATTACAATTTTCTTAAAATAGTGTTTGGCCATATATAATTGTTTTGTTATCTTAAGAACTAATTACAATTTTCCAAGCAATAGAGGTAGAAATAGAATTAGAATTGGAAATAGGGGTGACAGTGCAGGCGGGTTTATGTGCCGTTTTGTTGCACTCGACCGTTTTGTTGCAATCGATTAGGTCGTGTTTATGGTGGCGGGCGGTCGGAGTTCAACGCCTGAAGGTGGGAGGGGGTGGGAGTGTCGTTGTTCTGTATATGTAATTGTCTTGCGTGTTCGTGTTGGTGTATTGTGTCAGGGAAGATGTGGAGGGTGTTGTTTATGATTGTTCTTGGTGGGTAGGTTTATTTGTGTTTGGGTTTGTTTCTGTGTCTGGTTCTGTGGGTGTATATTGTGTGTAGGTCAGGACGGGAGGTGAGGGTGGTTTTCCCATAGTGGGCTCTCAGGATGGCTAGTCTTGTTTGAACAGGGGTGACTTTTGCTTCCTCAAAGACCTCTTGTCTGGGGGTGGAGGGTGGGAGGTGTAGGATGCTGCGTAGTATTCGTCTCTCGGTGCGGAAGATTCTTTCTGCTTGGGTTTTGGAGATGCAGGCGAGAGGCGCTGCCGCGTATTCAAACAGTGGGTGGACGAACGTTTCGTAGGTGTTTACAGCTCTCTTGTTATTGCAGCCTGTAAATTTTCCTTGGACACGTCGTATGAGGTGTTGGCGTTGACGTACTTTGCTCAGGGTCTCCTTAATATGGTTGCTCAGGTTGAGATACTTGTCAAGGTGGACGCCCAGGTATTTTGCATTGGGGGAAGGGAGGAGCTGGGTGCCCCACAGCGTGAGGGAGATGTAGTCGGGATTTTGGTTTGTCTTTTTGTGGATGTTGCGGTGTTTGAATAGGATGAGTTGAGTTTTGGTGGGGTTAGGTTTGATGCGCCATTGTCGCATCCAGTCTTCTAGTTTTGTCAGGTAGGTCGCTGTCTGGTTGTTGATGGTGTTTGTCGAGGGTCCAGAATTCCAATATGCTGTGTCGTCTGTGTATAATTGGAGTTGTTTGTTAGTTCTTGTCACGGTGGGGATGTCAATGGTGTAAAGGGAGTAGAGCAGGAGGGAGATAATCCCGCCCTGCGCTACTCCTGCTTCAGGGCGGAAAGGGGATGAGGTGGTTTGGCTGATGTGGATTTGGCAGCGTCTGTCGTGTAAGAGGGTTTGGATTAGTCTTACTGTCTGCGGTTGGAAGCTTGTCTTAAGCAGCTTGTATAGAAGTCCGTCATGCCAGATTTTGTCGAATGCCCGCTCAGTGTACAGAAAGACAGCGAGCGTGCACTGTCCAAGGTTCTGATGTCTTGTTATGTCTGAAGTGAGTCTGCGAAGGGGATCATTGGTGGAGTGGAGTTTTTCGGAAGCCAGACTGGAGGTGAGGAATGGGTTGGAGTTTGTCAGTAAAGTGCGTGAGTCTGTCTGTAATTATTCTTTCAAAGGTCTTGCAGAGGACGTCAAGGAGGGATATGGAGCGGTAGGATTTAGGATCAGATTTGGGTTTGCCTGGTTTGGGGATCATGATGACTTTGGCGGATTTCCACGCTGTGGGGATGGTGTTGTGGGAGAGGCAGAAGTTGAATAGAAGGGACAGGAGGGGGATGATGGTGTTGAGGGGGCAGTTGCGGAGGTGTAGACACTGTATCCCGTTCTCGCCAGGGGCTGAGTTTCTGCCTGAGAAGATGGCCTTCTTAATTTCACTCTCGGTAATTACATTCTGCAGTTTAATGTCTTCTTCTGTGGGGGCGGTGGGGGAGACGAGTAGAAGGGGGAGTTCTGTGGTGACTGTGTGGTGGAATGGTTCGATAAATAGGGGGTCCTGTGGGAATTTGTGGGTGTCTTCTAGGGCGGTTTTGAAGGCTTCTGCTACTTGGGTGGGGTCAGTGGTGGGGGAGTCTACATTTAGTTTGAATGTCCTGTCAGTGTTTTGTCCCGTGAGTGTCTTGAACTTGTTCCAAAATTTGCGTCCTTGTCTGTAGTCAAGTTTGGAACAGGTTTCGTCCCATTGTTTTTGTCGGTGTTCAGAGGTGAGGCGCTTAATTTCGTTGTTCAGCCTGTTCCAAATTGTTTTAAGGTCGTGGTTTCTGGCTTTGTTGATTTCGTGGTAGAGCTTTCTTTTTTTCTCGGATCAGTCTGAGAATTTCGGGGGGAAGGTGGGATTTGAAGGAGGCGATGGTTTTTGGTGGGGATGGCTGCGTCGATGGCTGTCTTGATGGTGTCTATTATTCTGTCATTGATGTGGTTAAGGTCGTCGGTGTCGGTAATGGTTAGTGGGGCTAGTAGGTTGTTGTTAATGGTCTCTTTGTACTTTGCCCAGTCAGCTTTGCTATAGAGTTTTATCGTTCGGGATGTGGGAGCTGGGGGAGCGGGCTTGATGGCAGTGGTGCTGAAGAGGATGGGTAGGTGGGGGCTGGTAAGGGTGTCACCTATTGAATACTGGGTGATGGTATCAGAGAGGGAGGGGCTGTATAGGATGTGATCGGGGAGGGAGCAGCCGTTGTGTCCTATGAAGGTGAATGTATTGATGGGAAGTCTTGTCGCGTTTTCAGTGGTGAGGAAGTCAAGTAGGTCAGTTCCATTTTGATTGTGTGTGGTGTCTCCTAGTAGTTCATGTCCTGCGTTCAGGTCAGTTAGGAGGAAGTATTCTTTAAAGGTTGTTAGGTAGCGGAGGAAGGATTTTGGAAGTGGAGTGTTTGGTCGGTTGTATAGGCAGGCTTTTTTATAATGAGGCGTCTGCGTCTGGGGCGGGGTATGGATATCGTGACTGCCTCTAGATCTTTATATTGAGGTGGGAGTGGGACCTCTTGGGTGGCCAGGGTTGTCTTGGTGTATATAGCAACGCCGCCTCTGCCGTCAGGTTGGTGTTTGGCGTAGTGGTCGTAGTTGCGGTTGAGTCTCATATTGTCGGTAGGTTTGGTCCAGGTCTCTGCTAGTCCAAGGATGTCTATGTCGTTTCTGCTGAGGCAGTCGTTGCGAAGGGCTTTGCGGCTGTGGATGCCTTCTATGTTGACAAAAAGGAGGTTGGTGGGTTCTCTAATGGGGTGTACTGCCATGAATGGGATTGGGGGGGGGGGGGGATGAGAGTGTTGGCAAGTGTGTTTAACTTCTCAGTGCTTGCGAATATGGTGTTTTGATTATTGTCGTCGTGACGTTATTGCCTTCTTGATTGTATTTTAGGTCCTTGAGGAAGAATTTTTGGGCCACCTGTCGGAGAGTAGATATTATCTCTTGCCACCGGCCTTGGAAGAGGGAATCGAGTGTGAAGGTGATGGATTTAAGGAAGTCCTCGATGAGAAGGTGAGAACCTTGGGTGGCGGGGGTGTCAGCGAGGTGGAAGGGGGCTTGGAGGTGGTCGTTTTCTGCCTGTTGGGGGCAGTATTTGCATCGGAAGGAGCGGGAGGAGTGTGGGCCACCGCAGTTGGCGCAGGTGGGAGTGACAGAAGGGTCTAGTTCACAGGATGAGAGGGGGTGGTCCTTGCCACAGCGGCTACATTTGTGAGGAGAAGAGCATTGTTCAGTTCTGTGCTTAAACTGCTGGCATTTTTGACATTGAATTGGTAGGGGACTGGGTGGGTCGGATGGTTCTACCCTATGGTGAGACAAGTAGATGTGGACTCCATGTTCGAGCATGAAGTCAATGTCCCTCTGATTGAGATGACTCGAATCATGGGCCCAAAGTTGCCTGTCTTTCTCGGTTTAATTCTTCATGCGTTTAGGATTGGGATTCCCTGGCGTTGGAGTTCGGCTTTGACATCTTCAGGAAGAATGTCTAAGCCGACATCCTTGATCACTGCACTGACTGTGGGGTTTTTCGGTTGGTGAGGGGGGGCCGCGGTTTCCCTAACGGATTTTCTCTCCACGGTCACCCTGGAGTTCAGGAGTTTCCTAAGCTCCTGTTGCAGTTGATTTGGGTCCATATCTTTGTAGGATGTTAACTTGGCCATCCTGCCATCTCTAAAAACATTGAGGGAGCCATTGAAATTCCGGAATGAGGGGAGGTGTTCCCTGAGTGTGAGGGACAGGGTTTTGTTGGTGGAATTGTCTGGGAGGTTCTTTAGGAAGTGTATGGAGGGAGCAGAGGGTTTTAAGGGTTCCTGGATTGGGGAGTGGGTGGGGGATGATTTTGTGTTGAGTAGGTGGTAGGGACGGAGGGCTATAGGAGAGGGGGTGGGGGGAATGAAGAGGCTGTTGCGTCGGAGTCTGGGATCTCCCAGCATGGAGTCGTTGATGGGGGGTGGAGGAGGGGGGGGGGGAAGGATATGTCTTCCAGTGAGGTATGCTTTCTGAAGAATTTTTTTCTGCGGTGAACTGGTTGCCAACCTTCCTCTTCTGGTAGTTGGCTTTCCTGGGTGGAGTCAAACTGGAGGTCAAGATGAAGGGTGAGGGATAATCTTTGGGGATTTGAGAATGTGGTAGGAGTGGGGTCGGTTGGGGTTGCTGGTGTTGCGCTGCTTGAAGGATCCATGTTGGTGTCGGGGGGGGGGGGGTTGCCTTTGTCCTTTGGTTGACGAGATTGGTATTTCGCCTTCTCAGGGGTGGGAGGGGGAAGGAAGGACTGGGGGAGTGGTCGCAGTAGAGTGGGTTGGACCTTCTACCGCTTCGTTAGCACCTCCTGTGACCCGTGGGGGATCGAGGATCTCCACGGGAGAGAGGGTCTTCTACACTTGCTCCGCTTGCGCGGGAGACGGGTGCTGGCCGCCTCGGATCTGTTTAGTTCGAGGGGGCATGCCACCGGGCCCTGGCACGGTAAATGCCCTAGTTGTTTTAAGGGGAGGTGCGACACTGTGTTGCGGCTGAGACAGAACTCAGTGATTCGGGTGTCGAGTGAGTGATCACTCGGCAGTGGCGGCTCGTCGTTGAGTTACGACAGAGCGAGTCCAGACGTGAGGCTGCACCCTGGGTGTGAACTCGACATTGCTTTTTTGTGATACGACAATTTTGCTACACCCCGAGTGTCACCGCCGTTTCAGTAGGTTGTGTGAGGTGATAGGTGCCGGTCTGCCACCGTTTGTCGTCGGTGTAGAGACGTGTGTCACTGTAGCCCCGTGACACGGCCGATATGCCGCTACTGCAGGCGCTGCGCCACGTGCGACGCTCGGGGCACACTACGGCTGCTGCCAGCCGACAGAGCGCTGCGCTGTTCAGCGCCGCGTTGCTGGGTGGAGGGGAGAGCGCGCTGGACGAGGTCCGCACGCTACAGCCGCTGCCCGTTGACTGTGGGCGCTGCGCGGTGCTCCGCTGGTCTCGGCGCGGAGTGGTGGGGGTGGCGGAGCAGACTGGCCCGCTTCGGCTGCGCTCTGCTAGTAGGTCTCCTCTCGACGGCGTCCCGACTCGGTGAGATTTTTTTTTTTTCCCCACGTCTCTGGGATGGAGAACGTGTGGCTGCTGTTGCGCGATATAATCCGCTTTTCAGCCGTGGGGGTTGGAATGTAATGCTGTTTTGTCACAGTTTATTTCTTCAAATGGGGATTGTTTTTCCTTTTGTTTGGATGCATTCCGTTTCATCTTGGGAGTATTCTTTCTATTCTGAATATTCAATACATTATTTTATTATCTTTTTTGGTGGGAATACTCGCCCTGGCATTCGCCTTACAGCTTGAGGAAAACCAACAAAACCTCAGCTAGGGCGGAACGAATATTCAGCTATGTGATAAACTATATTCTATTCTTGCAAGTTATGTTCTTGATCTGATTTACTAGCCTAGTTTACTATCGTAATTCTAACTATTTTGAGTTCTTTCTATAGCTTATGGTCCAGTTCTCTTATCCTATCTTAGTTTACTTGTCTTATTCCACGTAATTTTGTCTATTTGGTGCTACTTCTGGATGGTGTAGTTTTGTCCTTTTCTTTTTCGTGTCTGTGATATCTTAGCCTTCTATTTCCTGTATGAGGTGTAGGACTGGTGTGATGTGCTCTGGTATGTTTTCTTGTATACATTTGGCTATTGTCTATGCTGGGAGTGGGTATTGGAAGTGGGGGTACCTAAATTTCCAGTGTTCACTTGTTAGTATGTCCTTTATCGGTCCATCATCTGTTATAAGTCTTTGCGATCCATAATTTGCTATTTGGAAGCGGCATCTTTCTGGGATTGGGATGGTTTTTGTTATGGTGTGAATGTCAGTGGAGGCGGTGTTTGCATTTAGACGTCCGGCAATGCGGAGATTGCGTCTGTCGTGTGCCTGTATCCTGTTGGTTTGCGCTGCTGAGTTCAGCCATGTAATTGCCGCGTACTCGAGTACGGGCCTGACGAAGCAGCTATACGTGTGGACTGAGACCCAGGAGGGGGCCCCGTAGAATTTCCCCTTTTATAAGTTTTATTAAATTCATGCGGGCGCGAGCTTTGTCAATGATGAGGGAGGTGTGAGGTTGCCAACTTAGAGTGTAGTCCAGTGTGATACCTAGATATTGGGCTGTGTTTTTCGGGTAAATTTCTTTGTTCCACAGAGTTACCTTTAGGGAGTCTGGGGTCTGGTTACGTTTTTGGCAGAGGTGCCTGTGACGGAAGAGAATTAGTTGGCTTTTGGCGGGGTTCGGTTTTATTCGCCACTTGCGCATCCATCTTTCGAGTTTGTTGATGTTGGCTTTAGCGAGGGTTTGTACGCTGGCTGTTGAGGTACCGGAGCACCAGTAGGCGGTATCATCGGCGTAAAGGGCGAGGCCTTCGCACCAAGTTTCGGGTTTCGGTATATTGGCGGTGAATAGTTTATATAGGGTAGGGGAAAGTACCGCTCCTTGTGCCACACCGGCCTCGGGGGTAAAGGGGGTAGACAGCTCCTACTATTACCTGCCCCTGCCGGTTGGAGAGGATGTTGCGGATTAATTTGCAGATCAGGGGTGGGAATCCCTGAGTCCAGAGTTTGTATATGAGTCCTCTGTGCCACACCTTGTCAAATGCCCTCTCGATGTCTAGGAACAGTGCCAGAGTGCACTCGCTTCTGTTTAGGGCTTTGGTTATGTGGTCAGTAATTCTGACTATACAGTCGTTTGTGGAGTGATTCCGACGGAAGCCTGCCTGTTCCACGGGTATTACGTTGTGTTTGTCTGTGAATTTTGTTATTCTTGCGTTGATGATGTGTTCAAAGAGCTTGCCTAAAACAGGGAGGACGGAAATTGGCCGGTATGAGTCCGGTCGGTTGAGGGGTTTGCCTGATTTGTGGATCATTGTAATTTTGGCGTGTTTCCATTGTTGTGGCACTGTTCCTAGGGAGAGGGCAGCGTTGAATAGGATGGATAAGGAGGTGAGGAGAGGGAGCACAGGTGCGTTTTTGACTTGCCTCAGCGTGATGCCGTCTAGTCCTGGTGCTCCGTTTTTCCCTATTTTGATGGCTGCCGTTATCTCTGCGTCGCTGATGGGCTGGGTAAGATCGGACTGGTCTTTGGTGGGTGCAATTGGGGATTGGGATAGGTTGTCTGCGAGATTGTTTATGTTTACCGCGTGGTGATAGGGGGGCCCGTGCGGCCCGTGCTGCGCTTATATGCCCTCGGTGCGCGTGGTGGGGGGAGGGCGGGCCAGAGTCTATATAGGGGGGCGGCGCTTCTCGACGTCTCCGAGGCCTTCGACTGCGTGTGGCATGACGGCCTCGTGTACAAACTCTTTGCACACGGGGTACCGACGTCACACGTCCGAGCAGACGGAGACATCTCCACCGATAGGCAGATCCGCCCGGGAGTGCCGCAGGGGTCGGTTCTCGGCCCCCTGGGGTACTCCCTCTACACAGCCGACGATCCGCGGGTGGCACGCGTGGGGTTAGCACTTTGTGCTGACGACACAACGCTATTCACCCGCAGCAAGAACGCGGCCGAGATGCGCCTCCAGCTGGGATGCGACGTCCTGGGTGCCTGGTCTACCAGATGGCGACTAAAATTTAACGCCGCAAAGAGCCAGGCCATTGTCTTTAGCAGGAAAACGCTGCCTCCGAACCTACAGCGAATCACAATCCCATGGTTGCGGACAGGAAAACACCTCGGGGTGACGCTCGATCGGCACCTGACGTGGCTCCCCCACGTCCGTGACGTCAGGGGGGGCGAGCAGTGGGGCGTCTTCGTGCGCTGAACCCACTGCTCAACCCTTCCTCCACACTCCCGCCACGACACGGCCTCACTCTGTATCTGGCCCCGGTACGGCCGATACTGGAGTATGCTGCCGTGGTGTGGGGCAACGCTGCCGCCACGCACATCGCGGTGCTTCAGCGCGTCCAAAACAGGGCGCTGCGCCTTACCCTCCATAAGCCGCCTCGCCACCCAACGAGGCTGCTTCACGAGGAAGCAGGCGTCCCGCTACTGCGGGACCGCTTCCGGCACATCGCCAGAGTGTTCTACAACGCTGCAGAACACTCTGGCAGCCGCCTGATTCGTGGGCTGGGCCGCCAGGTCCACCACAGGCCGACAATACGTTGGCCCGACCTCCTGCGGGAGTAGACGAATTCCTACGGAGTCAATGACGCCACACAGAGCGCCTCCCTAGTCAGAGGCGTTCCCTGAGGACAATTCAAGGAGTTAGGAACCCAAACACAACACAGAGGTCTACGCAGGAACAGCAGCTACGCTGCTTACACTGCTCCCACACCTGGTAGATGATGCCACTGTTCAGCAGCAGCAGCAGCAGCAGCGTGTTCCCCCTCTCACTCCCTCGATGCAGCGGATCTCCAGTGCATCCGCAAGGAAATGAGGGAAGCATGCATGGACACCGAAGGGAGTTACTACGTCCTCGATGACGAGAACGAGGCGTGCAAGCCCGAAACCACAGCCAGCACCGCACCTGCAGCAACAACGCCTGCAAACCAGGACACAGGAGTTGCAGAGGCAGCGCTGAACTCCTTGTTGGACCTCCTGCCGAAGTCCAACACACCATTGGCGGCGCACTCCAACGGCGCCCAAAACAAGGAAACCGCCGTCGATGTTACTGAAATGGAACACCAAGCGACTCAGAACAAGAGAAGGCATTCAGACGGAGACGCTCCCGTGCCAGCTAATGCACGTAAATTTCGGAAGGCAACGGGCCCTCCCACACGGCCCAAGGGGGCAGCCAAAGGTGGCAGCCAAAGGTCGCAGGCGCAGCAATGGAGGTGGAGCACAACAGCAGGCAGATGCAGACGGCTTACAACAAGTGCGGAAACCGGCAAAGCGCGCCAACATCCCATCCTCCACTCCGATAGCGGTGGAAAATCAATATAATGCCCTGAGCGATGACGATGTGCAAATGACGCAACTCGCGGAATGTGCCAGGGTAGTCCAGTACCAGCGGTGGCGGTTTAGAGCGGCGTGGCGGTGTGGGCAACAACTGCTGCAAAAAGTGCTAGGAAAAAACAATTTCGTAATACGTGTGTCCGGCGAGCTCTTCAAGGTCCAGACGAACAGCACCACAGACTATATGACGCTCAATAAGGAAATTACCGACTGGGGCATCAAATTTTACACTTACTCGGCAACGAGGGAGAAACCGCTGCGAGTAGTGTACGGAGGGTTCTCATACAAAACTGAACCAAGTCATATCAAAGAGGAATTGGAGGACATGGGCTACGCTGTGAGCGGTGTGTCTAAAATGAAAAACCCAAGAACGAGAAAAGACTCGCTGCTCTTCTGTGTGTATGCTCCCAACACAGAGCGCAACGGACAGCTGTTCCAGCTCCGATTGATCGCAAACTGCAGTGTAACACCTGAAAACCTGCGCACTAAACAATCTTACGCACAGTGCTTCAGGTGCCAGCAGCTCGGCCACGTCCAAAGACACTGCGGCATGGACGAGAGATGCGTGAGATGCGCAGGTGAACACGCATCTCGTGATTGTCCAATGAAAGGAATATCACACAAGGACTTCACACCGAAGTGCGCCCTGTGCGGTGAAAACCATATGGCCACGTACAGAGGCTGCGAACGGCACATAGCCTTCCTCGAGCGCGCCCTAGGGCAGCAGCAACAGCGCGGAGGGAACACGGCCAGAAACGGGAAAACCGCATTCCGCGACTCGCAGAACTGGCCGGCATCCGGTCAGCCACAAAGACGACGACGCCAGACACGTGGAGGACGACGCGCCGGATACAACCCAGCGCCGCCAGGGGCCAGCACCTTCCGGTCGAGCACGCAGAGGCAGCCGGCAACAGTCGGTAAGGCAGGTCGCGACGCAACCAGCAGTGCAGTCCCAAAACTCGCCGCCAGAGGGCAGCACCTCCCGGCGGACGCAACCGGGAGAGTCAGCCGCCGAGTACAGCTCGTCGCCACCAGAGGGCAGCAACATGCAGACGCAGCAGCCAGCAGCCGGTAAGGCAGCCTCCGCGGCTACCTACAACAAAATTCCGGAGGCCGCTACCACGACGGAGTCCCGCAACTCGCCGCGTGGTGGCAGCACCTCCCGGACACAGCCAGCGGCAAGTGACGCCCAGAGAGGCGCGCCGCTCACAGGTGGCAGCACCGCACGGCCGCAGCCGGCACCCCGTGCTAACGCGTGGGCTCGACAGCGATCAGCAGATCAGACGGCAGCCACTACTGCTACCGGGCGTGCGCAGCGTGCACGCACGAATAACGAAGACGCAGCCTCCGGGCGGCGCCCACCGAGAATAGACAGCCCCGTGGACTTCCCGGAAATGCGCATGCGCGGAAGCCGCTACCAACAGCGGCACATCGACGCGCCCCATCCTCCAAAACAACCACAGTAGGAAGACAAGGCCGCCCAAATGCTGCAGCTGTTGGCAGGCCTCATTGACAGGGTCCTCCAAGTGATCGAGGACCTCCCTAACAGATACGCGGCGTCTGTGGAGAAGATAACTGAGACGATTACCTTGCCCATCTCCACCAGACATCATGAATAGAAACGACCGCGGTACAAAAATCGGCGTCTTCAACGCCAACGGCTTGCGTCGCCAGGACGCTGAATTCAGGAGCTTCATCCGTGACGAGAACCTGGACATCTGCCTCATCGCAGAAACACATCTGAAGCCCGGCTTGAAAGTGGGAGTGGCAAACTACCACTGCTACCGGGACGACCGGCCCACCGCGGGTGGCGGCACGGCGGTCTACGTAAGGACGACGATGCGCCACCACAGAGTTCACCTGCCGCAACTCGCTACAATGGAGGCCACGGGAGTAGCCGTACAAACAGACCAGGGGCAAATAAATTTCGTGGCAATCTACCGACCTCCAAGAGGACTACTGCAGCCAGATGAGTTCGCGGCGCGGCGCTAATTTCCCTCCCTGGAACCACATTCCTCGGAGGCGACGTTAACGCCAAGAACATCATCTGGAACTCGAGGACAACTAACACAAGCGGCCGCCACAACGAGGGCCACGATGGCGTCTGGCCACGCCCCAGTGGTCTTCGAACTGAACGCGGACATCATCCAAACAACCAAACGTGGCTTCGACCTCAGGGGCATCACCTGGGACACGTTCCAAACCGAAATGGCGGCCAAGATCGGAGACGCGCCGAACCCGACGGAACATGGTGCGGAAGCGGCGCTGCGGCACCTCACCCGAGGAGTCGCAGAAGCTGTGGCGGCAGCCACTCCAAACAGAAGAGTAGAAAACGAGAAGCCACGCGCCCAAGAATACCCGCAACACCTCAAAGCTGCCATCACGGAGAAGAATAGACTTCGCCGCGAATGGCAGCTAACACGGAATCCCGCGACGAAGCGGCAACTAAAGAGGATTCAGCGGGAAATTAAAGTGGCCGCCGACGCCCACAGAATAGAAGAATGGGCGCAGAAAGTCGCCTCGCTGAAAACAGAGGACGGAACAGCATGGCACGCGGTGAAAGGACTCATCCGCCGCACCGCCAAATTACCGCCACTGCAAGTCGGAGGCGACTTCGTCAGCGAACCGGACGCAGAGGCCAACGCCCTCGCGGACGCGTTCGCTGCGAACTTCACCCCGGTGGAAGACCCCGTCGACCTGCCACACGTGGCACTGGTGGAGGAGCGTCTGCCGGTCTTCTTGGCGGCCGAGGACAATGACACCGTCATCGAGCCGATAGAAGAAGCGGAAGTCGAGATCCAGCTACGCTATCTCAACGGCAGGAAGGCAGGAGGCCCCGACCTCGTCACAAACCAGCTCCTCAAGCAGCTGCCGCCCATCGCAGTCGGGCACCTCACGGGGATTTTCAACTCCATCATCCGAACTGGCGTATTTCCAGAGTGCTGGAAACACGCCGAGATCGTGGCCCTACCCAAGCCAGGGAAGGATCACAGGCGAGCGAACAACTACCGCCCGATCAGCCTGCTGCCGGCACTCTCGAAAGTCTTCGAGAGGTTATACGTACGACGGCTGGGAAACCACATCGACGAGCAGTTTGGATTCCGGAAGGGACACTCCACCACCCAGCAACTACTGCGGCTGACAGAGGAAGCCTCCTGTGCCCTGGACCGACGCGAATACTTCGGCGCGCTTCTGCTCGACGTGTCTCGTGCATTTGATTCAGTGTGGCACAAAGGTCTCCTTCATAAACTGTTTACATTGGGGATTCCAGGGCCACACGTGAAGCTCCTGCAGAGTTACCGCGCGGGTCGCACGTTTCACGTACGGGCAGACTGTGGAATCTCCACAGAACGCCGAATACTCGCCGGAGCCCCGCAAGGCTCGGTCCTGGGTCCAGTGCTATACTCGCTGTACACTGCCGACCTTCCGCGCACAGATCGGGTGCAACTCGCCCTGTACGCGGACGATACTGCAGTGTACTGCCGCAGCATGCAGCCCCAACTCCTACAAAGGCGACTGCAATCCGCAGCCAACAATCTGGAAGAGTGGGCGGCAAAGTGGCGGCTGGCGTACAACGCAACAAGCAAGCAATCATTGCCCACCGGAACGTGCCGGCTGACCTCCAGGAGATAACACTACGAGGAAGACCAGTCCCCTGGAGCGCAACGGCCAAATATCTAGACAAACAACTAACGTGGCGCCCACATATTGAGGAAGAAGGCAATGGGTCGGATGAATATGCTGTACCCCATACTAAATCCGAGCTCTTCATTACCAGACCACCTAGGGGTGGTCCTCTACAAATCCCTCATACGACCAGTGCTGGAATACGCCGCGGTCGTATGGGGAAACACGGCACCGACCAACATGCAAAGGATCCAGGCAGTGCAGAACAGAGCACTCAAATGGGCACTCCATCTGCCGAAGGACTTCCCAAGTGAAGAACTCCACCAAATAGCAGACGTCCAAAGACTCCGAAGCCGAATCGAACAACAAGAAGAAGTGAAAGTCTACAACGCCACCGAAACTTCGCAGAACGCGAAAATACGAGTACTCTGCAACCGAGAAGAGTGGAGAGCGCACCTGCGCTGGCCACACCATCTTCGTCAGACACACTGACGAAGAAGCAATTAATCTCGTAAACCTAAAGCACCGAAAACATGGACAATCGACAACTAGGCAACTAAAGCGATCGCAAAAAGAAAAAGAAGAAAAATTATGGAAGGAAGAGCATGTTAGGAGCTGAAACTTCGTAAAATCCACAAACCCACAAATGGAGTTTCGACAAGAGGTGCACAGCGCCGGGCGCGTAGTAGCGAAGGTGTGTTAGGGAGAGGACGCAGACTGCGCGCTGCGCCCCGCCGCTGCCGCCGCCACCGCGCTGATAGTTCCAGCCTGGCCGCTAGAGGGTGCGCGCTGCCACTACCGCGCGCGCTGCCGCTGCTGCCTGCCGCTCTCCGCTGCCAGTCGCCGCATGACTGCGGGAGGGTGCACACTGACATGCTGCTGCTGCCGCCCTGGTAGCTCCTGGACCGCCAGACGCAACGCGTCAACTCGAGAAAAGCAAATTGTCCAAGTGTTAGCTCCGGCTACACACTCGGAGAAGCGAAATTGTCGAAGTTAGGACGAACGTAGGATATAGGTGAGACATCTGGACAGCCAGATTTAGGATATGTTAGATAGGGAATCTGGCGAGCCAGGGCCCTGACTGCGGTCAGACGAGCCCGCGTTCGTCGAGGCGAAGGCGCAGAATAGGGTGCAGGCCTATTTCCCCGCGATCAGGTACAGTTAGGTGAGCAATCCCCCCTTCATCCAGCTACATGTCTCTACACTAACGACATGTCTTCCAAAACCAAGAAACCCAAAGCCAAGGGTGCAAAACTTTCGGCGCCAACAACCCAAGCCGAAATCATCGGCGATACCAACGTCCCCCCTAATGGAAGGGACGAAGCCGATGACGATCCAGCCCCACCCATTCTTTCACCCATACCGAGCGTAAGAAGAGCTCTTACGCAGAAGATGCCAGCAGCGATGCATCCCACTGACTGGAAGACATGCCTCCATTGTCTCCCATGAGAAATCCAACCGCACCCCCACAACCAGAGAACTCCAATAACAGCCCACCAACACCACCCAGGTCAAAACCATCCCCAACCGCCAGCAAGGATCCCACTAGCGTAATGCTGTACGATCTCCCAAAAGGCACCTCCAGAAACAAAGTAGCCTCCGAGCTGAAAAAGACGGCTCTGGGTGGTGAAATCACCGACGTCATCATGACGAGAAAAGGCGAGGCAATTATAAAAAGCCCTCGCGCGGACCTAAAGGAATACCTGGAGCAAAGATTCCTGATAAACAGTTTCCCAGGGGCCCACTTAAAACTTCTGCCTCCACGCAGACAGAGCCAACCTAGACCACCCAGGGAACCAAGGTCCCCAATTCTAACTGTTGTCATCAAAAACGTCGAAGACGATGTCTCTGGTCGCCTTGATGACTGAGTAGCCTTGATGTTACAGCTCTTCAGCGATCTCGGCGCCAGAGTCATCGGCCGAAGCGACAACAAACCCACAAGTATGATCCGTGTGTTCACACACGATCAATTCACCCATGATGATCTGCTCCTCCAACACTTCCGCTTCAACTACTACGTATATACGGTTGAACCATCAAGGCCAAGAGCAGCTCAACCGACCCAGTGCACTCGTTATTACGAGTTTGATCACCCCACGGACACCTGCAAGAAACCACCCAAATGCAGCAAATGCGCCGGTCCCCACCTAGCAAAAGATTGCATAGCGGAGGAAACTAAATGTGCCAACTGTGGGGACAATCACCCCTCAGTCTCCCACTCATGCCCCCAACGGCCAAAGCAGCCGCTGTCCCTTGAAACAACTGAGCCGATCAAATGCGTAGATGCCCCCAAAATAGAAGAGCCAGTGACCAACGGCCCATAAACCTCTGGTGGAGAACCAATCCTTGTCGAGGATGTGGTGCGAGCGATAACAACTACTCTCCACAATATCCTCCCAGATAGACGGGAGATCGTAACGAAAGCCATGGCCACAGTCACTGAACAATTCTTTGGCAGAAAAACGGTCGTAAGCGTCACAAACCACAAGTCGCATATACTCTTCACCAAAATCAACCGAAATGTGACGGCCCTAGCCCCCCCCCCCCCCCCCCCCCAGCCTAGGATCGGTTCAACAAGATGGCGACTAGCACAAGATCCGCACCAGCCACTGTGGCTCTCGTGAATGCCTGTGGGTTTAACAGGAAGCAACCCCTTATACAAAGCCTGGTTGACGAACAAAGGGTGGATATATTAGGAATCACAGAGGTCACAGCAGGCCAGCAGATCCAACAGTTAAAGAACATGATCTGCCACAGATCGCAGCAAACCGATCCGAGCATTGGAGGAGCCGCAATCTTTCACCACAAGGACGTCCCAGCAGTGCACCTAGAACTCCCGCAGAAATTTCAGTGCCTGCACGTGGTGGGAATAAAAGTAGACTCTCCAAAAAATGGACACAATAACTGTAGCAACCATATACTGCCCCCCCTCACGATCACCTCCCCGAAGACCTCATAAGACATCTAATATCACGCGGTAATTGCGTCATAATGGGCGACTTCAACGCCAGAAGCCGAGCCTTTGGAGACACACTTACAACAACGAAAGGCAGAGCTCTGGAAGACCTCATAGACGATTCACCCCTAGTCTGGCTACAAAACGACACCCCTACCCTTATTAACCATGTTGGCTCTTCCATTCCGGACCACATCTTCTGCAGTGACACCCTGGCGATAGCCTGCAGAGTTGGCCCAAGCGTAGGGAGTGACCACATCCCCCTTCTCTTCGACACCACGGCTCTTGGCTCCAAAAAATACAGTCCCGGACCCCCAAAGAGCATCAAACTCCATAAGAAAACAAACTGGGAAAAATTCGCCAGCATCCTGCACGAAAAACTCCCAACCGCAAACATCAGCTCAGCGGCGGAATTAGACAACTACAATGAGCAAATAGTCGCAGCATACGAACTGGCCATCGAAGAAGCCGTCCCCACCAGAACAATTCGTAATAGAACGGAGACAATTCCACAAAACATCCTCTGCACAATAAAACTAAGAAGACAATTATTAAGACAATAGAAGTGGTCAGGCGACCCCACCTTAAAAACGGAGTGCAATAGACTGAACACCACAGTCAAAGAGAATCTAAAACGATGGAGGGCGGAATGCTGGCAAAAGGAATGCAACAAGCTCAACCCCAGGGAACCGGCTAAATTCTGGAAGACCTTTAAACAAATAACAGGAGCTCCTGCTAACAACTCTCCCAGTGCTGCTCTCGCCACCACACAAGGCATCACAGCTGACGACCACCAAAAAGCGCGTGTTTAGTGAGGTCCTAAAAGAAATCCAGTCACCCCACTGACCCTCTATTTGACAACACATTCGCAAATGAAATCGAAGGAGGTCTGGAGGACTTACTCAACACCCAGACTGCCCTCACAGAGGAACAGGCAAAACTTCTGGCGCCAATTTCCGAAGACGAAATTGGACTAGCCCTCTTATCTGGCAAACAAAATGCTGCACCTGGCAGGGACAAAATTACCAGAAAAATGCTCTCGGCCACGCCTCACCACATGCTCCTTCCACCTCTAAGCCGCCTTTACAACGCTGCGCTCTGTCTAGGGATAGTGCCAAAACAATGGAAAAACGCAAACATCATGATACACAAGCCTGGAAAGCTGATTAATAAACCTACTTCATATCGCCCAATCTCGCTTCTGCCAGTAATAGGCAAAACATTTGAATCCATTTTAAATAACAAGACGCACAAATTCATAAACAAATTAAAGATCCTCCCTCCAGAACAAGCCGGCTTCAGACAGGACCATTCAACCATGGACCCCGTCATCAGACTAATCAGCACAACATCAGAAGCCCTAAACAGAGGTGACTGCGTTTTGGCACTGTTCCTAGACATCGAGCGAGCTTTCGATGAAGTGTGGCACTGCGGGTTGGCGTATAAAATGGCCAAGCAAAACTTCCCACCTCACTTCGTACGCCTCATTCTCGCCATAATAACCAATAGAACAGCAACAGTATCGTTCGGAAACCAACTCTCCAAAAAATTCTCTCCTGCTGCTGGAGTAGCGCAAGGCGCTGCCCTCTCACCCACGCTCTACAGCTTATGTACCGCCGACATCCCTCGCCCCATCAAGTATAAAGAACACTTCGCCCTCTATGCGGACGACACCGCCTACTGGTGCACGGCGCACTCGGTAGAGGAAGCGAAGAATGTAATAGCATCCTACACACCCCAGCTAGAACAGTGGACGGCCAAATGACGCATTACACCTAATCCAACAAAGAGCCAGCTGCTACTTTTCAGACACCGTAACCTAACGCAAAGTTCCAGACTAAAACAAGACGACCTCCACATAACCCTATGACAAAAGAGAGTCAACCCTATCCAGAGTGCAAAATACCTAGGGATGACTCTAGACTCTAACTTTACAACGTTCATACTTTGCTGATGACGTTTTCAGTGTGGTGCTTCCATGATAAAGTAATCAGCTCAAAATTCGGGGGCGCCAGCCCAGATGCAGTGCTACACACCTACAGAACATTTGTCCGACCTATCCTAGAGTACGGTGCCTGCCTGTGGACGGCCTCCATGGCGCAGTATGAAACAATTTCCGCATTTGACCGCCGCAACTTCAGACTAGCGGGAAAGCTGCACTATACAACCACCAATGACCTAGTCTATGCCGGCACCAACACCCGCCCTATATTAGATAAGATCACTCCTGAGGCAGCCAATTACTGCCGGAACAGAGTGAGAATGGATGGGATAATGAAAGACGTAATATATGATCACCCTATTTAGATACCCTTACCACCCCCCCCCCCTTCGACTTCATTGCCCATGCAATACAACGAACATACCCGAACAACAAGGAACTCATAGAAAAAATTTGAAAAAGAAGAGTGCAGTGAATACAGTGAAGTGAAGTGGCCCATTATCTCCCTCCAACTCTCTCCAACCACCCCAGTGAAGTGAAGTGAAGTGCGACGACCCTCCACAAGCCCTCGAACTCATTAAGTTAGGAACAGAATCTACCAATTAAGCTATTAGTTAGTCACACTCTAAATTAGAGCAGTAAGATAGGCATTATAAATAATTCTAGAACAAAAACTCTAAATAGAGTTGAAGCAATCTACCACTAGAACATTATTTAAGGTAAAAACATAGCGTAACAAACTCTCACAATTCTACAGACGACAATCCAGTGCCATCCCGACTGGGGTTTTGGTTGTTTCCCCCAGTTGTAAGGCGAATGGCGGGATGTGGAATTCCACCACTTAAACATAAGAAAATTTGGCAACAAAATGGCATGAGCCAACACAAACATAATATCCAAGTGGGCAGGTTTCCCCAATGAAACTAATAAACGGTGTCCCAACAGCATCAAACACCCCCAGGCTGAGAAGGACCCGAGTCCTCAGCAGCCGCCACTACCCGAAAGGGTATGGCAATCCCTTAAAAAAAAAAATTATTCCCGCCGCAGCTTCCGAAGCGTGCAGAAGTCGAGAGAGAGCGGCAGCCGCCTGAGAAGAAGACAGAAGACGAAGAAGGAGAAGGAGAAGGAATTGGCGGAGAAGACTGGCCGAACGAAGCGACACCACAACGAGCCGCGACGCCAGAAGCAAGTGAAGCAGAGTTGTCGTGTCACCTCGCTACAATGTAGTGAGAGATCTAGAGGAAGCAGAATTGTCGTGTAGCTCCGCGCACTGCGCGAAGCAACAAAAGCAAAATTGTCGACAAATCAGAGCCACAAGGCAGAGCAGACTGTCCCCACCGAGAGTAGGGATAATTCCGTACCAGGGCCGGTTGCACTGCACCGTAACCCGCGTGCGTGTATATAGGCCGGTTAATTCCGTGGATACATCTGCATACCGTAAGGTTTGCGAATAGAGGTAGCAACGAAGCGGAACACCAGTCACCTCTGTGGCCACACGACACGACACTACGCCCGAACCAAAATGACAGACAGCCAGGAACCAACCCCTGACCCCACCCCACTCAGGACGAAGAAGGGTTTAGGACGATCCCCTGTAAGGGCGCGAGATCACATGGAACGAGAAATAATGCCGACTCCAAAGGATACCGCTAACGGACGTACGTAATTAACAACCTGCCTAAAGATACGACACAGCGAAGCATATCCCTAGCTTTGCTCAAGGTACTGTCAATCAACTTAAACACGCACAAGAAAGTCGCGTATGTCAGGACAACCGAAGAAAACGCCGTGAATCTGATAGGAGACAGGTTAAGCCAAGGCCTACACCGCACAGTACAGGTACAAGAACAGAGGTCGCAAACGAACGCTCGCCCACTGGACAGGCAGCGTCCAAGCTACAGCTGCGTAATTAAAGGTATTGACCACGAAATAAGCGATGAGGAGGTCATAGAAGAACTGAAGGCACAAAATTCCGACATTACAACGGCGCGACGCATCATAGATACGGCCAGAAAAGCGCCCAACATGAAATTCAGGGTAATCCCACACTGCACTGAAACACTAAATAAACTGCTCTCCAAGGGGGCGTACATCTATAACAAGTGGCACCGAACCGAACCATCGAACCCCCCGCGCCCGCAAGCAATACAATGCAGGAAGTGCCTGAAATTTGGGCATACGACCGAGAGCTGCGGGGAGAAAACAGCAAAATGCGGCAAATGCAGTGAAAATCACGACACGAAAAACTGCGAAAGCGACACAACAGCCCCGAAATATGCCAACTGCAATGGCAACCATGTGGCCTTTTCAGCAAAATGCGCAGAAAGACCAAAGGAAGCCAGGCCAGGCGACACGAAAGCATCAGTGAAGTCTCTCGATAGCCCTGCCCAGATTCCACAAAACGAAGCAGAACTGAAACAAAAAGTCACGCTAAAAGAAGACGTCATTAGGTTCACAACAACTGTTCTGTGGAAACTATTCCAGGACAAAAAACAAGAGATAGCACAGACAGTCGGTGAAGTCTCCAGAAAGATCTTCGGGAAAATAGTAAAAATAACACAAGTAGGCAACGGAATATATATCACAATCAGCCCAACAGAAGACGAAAGGAAAAGATAAGAAGACCCTAACCACACCAGCACCTAGGAACAAAACACAGCGAACCCAAGCAAACCGATCATGGCAGAAGCAGACAATAGACCCACAACTAAACTTCCTATACGCAAACGCAAACGGATTAAAAAACAAAAAGACCATAGTCAACTACACACTTCACCAAAACAAAATTCACATAATGGGGGTAGCAGAGACCTGGACAAAGAAAAATGACAAAATAGAATTCCCAGGATATAACTGCCGTATAAAACACAGGGCAGACGATAGCGGCAGAGGTAGAGTGGCCATATACACAGACAAGAAATTACCAGCCACAGAACTAAGCTTGCCACAACAACACCAGGATCTAGAAGTAATAGTAATACAAATACCAATCGGGGGAAGGAAAAACTAACAGTGGTGTGCCTCTACACACCCCCCCAGGCATCCCCTCCCAACAGACTTCTTTCGATACCTACAGACTTTCCGAAAAGTAATCATAATGGCGGACGCCAACGCAAGACACAGAAATTTAGGAGATACCACCGAAAATAACAACGGACAACTCTGATTGGGAGTCTGCTCCACGGTACGGTTGTCCGTAGATCGAATAAATCAGCCGACGTATATAGGATACGCAGGCCACTCCACTCCAGACCACATCACATACAGCCCATGCTTACAAGAAGCCGTAATACACCAGGAAATATGCCCAACAATAACAAGCGACCACCTGCCAATACTGTTCACAACCACCACAGCCCCCCCACCACCTCCAAGACCCGAAACACGAAACACGAACGATCAGAAACTACAGAGCAGCAGACTGGGAGGGGTACGAGCAAAAAATACGGAATGAACTATCCGACCCAATAACGATTACAAACAACCAGAACCTAGAAACGGTCACTAGCAAAATAGAATCGACAATCCAAACCGCAATCGAAGAAAACATCCCCGAAAAAGTAATACAAGATGGAAGCCTACAATCCCACAGACATCACTAGCGCTCATAAGAGAAAAGAAAAGGGTGTACAGGGAAATCCAAAGAACCAATAACCCCACACTGAAACCAATCTGGAACAGACTAAACGCAAGGATAAAGCGAACAATATCCGAATACAGGCAAGAAAAATGGACTGAGACATGCAATGAACTAGACTACAGGGACGGTAGCAATTCTTGGCACAGGTTTAAAACACTCACAGGCCAGAAACAGCCCAACGCACCATGCCCGTTAATCGACAACGAGCCAACCACTGATTCCAGGAAAATAGCGCAGGAGTTCAAAAACAATCTAGAAGTAATACATTCATGTCCACAAGACCCGAGATTCGACGAAAACCACCGAC
Source organism: Schistocerca serialis cubense (assembly GCF_023864345.2). NCBI lineage: Eukaryota > Metazoa > Arthropoda > Insecta > Orthoptera > Acrididae > Schistocerca > Schistocerca serialis. The sequence continues at coordinate 449,519,373 of NC_064646.1, read as the reverse complement.
TAGCGACGGAACAGACCATACACGGAATACTAAACGCACCCACAGTAGACGGGGAAGAAGAGAAGTTCACATCACAAATCACCGAAAACTAAGTAATAGAAGCAATAATGACAGGCAGGCACTCGGCACCGGGAGAAGACGGAATTCGCAGATTACACCTCAGGAAAGCCCCGATAGGGACAGTAGCACCAATACTAACAAAGGTATTTAACTACTGTTTAACCAGAGAAACGACACCAGAGGCATGGAAGAAAGGGAAAATCATCTTGATACCCAAAGCGAACAAGCCAAAAACAAATGCCAACTCATACAGGCCTATCACACTGCTTAACGTAATAGGAAAAACGTATGAAAGAATAATAACGGATCGAATCAGCAAATACGTGGAAAACAAGAACATAATACCCACCATACAAGCGGGATTCCGCAAAAACCACTCCACAAATGATCCGCTCATGAGGCTATCCACCGATGTCACACAGGGGTTTAGCACCAGCCAATGCACCCTGGCCATATTTTTGGACATCGAACGAGCCCAGCGGCCTGCTAATACAGCTAACCGATCTAGGAATCCCCACAAAAATGGTCAGGGTAATAAAGGGACAAATAACCGAAAGGCAATGTCGGGTACATGTAGGAAACGAAACGTCGGACTACTTCACACCACAGGCTGGCGTACCGCAGGGAGCCATCATATACTCAATAGGATAAGGAAAAGGCAGGGACTCATCAGGCAGGTACAAGGACGATTCGACGGTTGTAGCACACACACAGCAATACACACTTATAAAACGTTTATAAGATCACTACTAGAGTAGGGGGCCCCAGCACTAGGAGGAATGACAGCCACAACAGCCAACAATATGTACACGACAGAAAGACGACTCCTACGGAGCTTCCTCAAATTGCAAAACACCACACCGAGCACCGAAGTACACAGAACAGCTAAGATCACGCCGCTGCAAACATGCTTAGCCAAACTAAGAGCGAAATACGGCAAAAAAAAAATACTACAGAACCTTCCCGACTTAGAACACATCATAACCAACAAAACAACAAACCAAAATATAAATACATTCATCCAAGCAAGACAGGGGCACAAAATACTACCAAAACACTCACTGAACTAGCGCCAACAATGGCGCCCCTCATCGAAGGCGAAGAAACACCACCACACCTAGATGAGAGACAAGACCAAGAATAGAACTGCAGACGCAGCCAACAAGATCACAGCAAACAGGAAGAACACGAAATCTCTGCAAACAAAGCAACCATTGTAGTAACCAGTCACTGCACAGAGCAGTGGGATCTGTACTTAAGCATAATAGTAGAATAATTAAATATACATAACAAACTAGTTTTAAGCAACCAACTTAGCATTATATTCAATTAAATAAATAACAACCCCCAAAATTGCAAGAAAATAAAGTCAATAAAATAAATATGTGTAATCTGGATAGAGCAAAAAGAAGCTGTCTAGCAGCCTGCCCTATGCCCCTCAGGGAAGGGAATGAAAAGATTAAAAAATAAATAAAAAAAAAGCACCAGTGCCCATTCCGAGCTGCGATGTCAAGTACGACTGATGCGTGTTTTGGAGCTGAGGGTGTGGCGGATCGCCGCCTGGCGGAGCTAGCTTCGTCAGCGGCCCCATCCGGCCCCCCACCAACGACAACCCGTCCTATTCAACCGGATTCTGAGAAGGCTCGCCCCTTGGACTCTCGACCTTCGCCTGAGTGTGCTGCCTCTTCCGCTGGCGGCTTGCCGCCGTCGACGTCCTCTCCTGCTGACACTTCTGGGGGATGTGGCATCGATTCAGGAATCGATTCCACCGCCCTTAGGCGAGTAGCTAGGGCACATGGCGCGTCAGTGCCCCCTTCACGTGGGACCAGCCCGCGCGCCGAGGCAAAGGCAGGATTCCGCGTCTTTCCCCCGTCCTTCGTCCACCCTAGACATGCCGGACATTTCCGACGCCGTCAATGTCTCCGAACAGTCGGACTGCTACTCCCTTGATGGCTTCATGGACGACAGCGACATCGCGGAGGGCCTGGAGGAACATCTCACCGCCCTCCGTGACGCTGCGGAGGACGGCGAGTACCCGTTTGACCCCACTCTGGGTGCTCGGCGGTTTCTGTACCCGCACGCCGCTGCCGCCGACAAAGCAGACGACACCATGCAGGTCGAGCAGGAGTCCCGCAAGAGGAAGCCTGCTGCGGCCTCTTCAGACTCCGAAGCCTCCCCCACCGCCGCTGCACGGGGCAAGAAGCAGAAGGCAGCATCTGACGCTGAAGGATTCACCGTCCCCCGGAAGACAGCGCCCCGCCACCGCAATACGGCGCCGCCGACCATCCCGGTGCAAAACCAGTTTGCGCCCATTTCCGACGACGCGGCAGACACTCCTCCCCCCCCCCCCCCCTCCCAGCCCAAACCTCCGCCACCCCTCCCATTCTGGTAGAATATTCTGAACCCTACACCATTCTCTGTAACCTCCTCACCCGTATCACTGAATCAGACTTCCGCGTGAATCAGGCTGGCGAGAGGACCTCTACCGCCTTTACCTCCAATCCCCCTCCCAGCTAGCTAAGGTCCTCCATGTCTTTGGTGCCCAGAACATCGGCTGCTCCACCTCCCCACAGAGGTCGAGGCGGCTCCGGATTGTCGTTTGTGGCCTCCCTTTCAAATATGCTGCTGATGACCTCCGGGAGGCGTTGCTTGCCCTCAATATTACCCCTGCCGTCATCTCCCGTGTCGTCTCCCCCCGCACCAAACTCCCCACCCCCCTTTATTTAGTTTCAGCCGACGACACATCGGCAAATAGAGCCCTTCTGTCTCTAACCACCATCGACCATTGTTCGGTCACCATGGAAAAACCCCGTTCCCAGCGCCTCATCCTCATTTGCTTCTGGTGACAGGGCCTGGCACACTATGCGAGTGATTGCACTCGAGTGGTGGGCGGAGTCAAGTGTGCCGGTGGCCATGAATCCACCTCCTGTTCAAAACCTCGCGATGCAGGAAGATCTGCAGCGGATAGGCACTTGCTGCAGGGAGTGGCAACTGACCCTTAACATAGACAAATGTAATGTATTGTGAATACATAGGAAGAAGGATCCTTTATTGTATGATTATACGATAGCAGAACAAACACTGGTAGCAGTTACTTCTGTAAAATATCTGGGAGTATGCGTGCGGGACGATTTGAAGTGGAATGATCATATAAAATTAATTGTTGGTAAGGCGGGTACCAGGTTGAGATTCATTGGGAGAGTCCTTAGAAAATGTTGTCCATCAACAAAGGAGGTGGCTTACAAAACACTCATTCGACCTGTACTTGAGTATTGCTCATCAGTGTGGGATCCGTACCAGATCGGGTTGATGGAGGAGATAGAGAAGATCCAAAGAAGAGCGGCGCGTTTCGTTACAGGGTTATTTGGTAACCGTGATAGCGTTACGGAGATGTTTAACAAACTCAAGTGGCAGACTCTGCAAGAGAGGCGCTCTGCATCGCGGTGTAGCTTGCTCGCCAGGTTTTGGGAGGGTGCGTTTCTGGATGAGGTATCGAATATATTGCTTCCCCCTACTTATACCTCCCGAGGAGATCACGAATGTTAAATCAGAGAGATTAGAGCGCGCACGGAGGCTTTCAGACAGTCATTCTTCCCGCGAACCATACGCGACTGGAACAGGAAAGGGAGGTAATGACAGTGGCACATAAAGTGCCCTCCGCCACACACCGTTGGGTGGCTTGCGGAGTATAAATGTAGATGTAGATGTAGATGTCCCCCCCACCGGTGCTCGCAGTGGTTGCGCCCACTACTACCAGGGCTGTCCCAAAATTAAGGCGTTTCGCGCCGCTCCGCGGCCCCTTCCACTGTGGAGCACCACGGGGTTGGTTCTGGAGGTCCACCTGCATGGTCCAGTCCACCCGGCCAATTTTCCCTCCCGCCCCGCCCCCCCCCCCCACATCTCTTGCAATCTTCCCACCCCTCCCCACCCCCTCTCCTCGCCGCCCCCATTCCCCCTCCTGACCACCTTCACCCCTCCACCTACCCCCAGCAAGCCTCATTCACCCCAGCTCCCCCCAGCCCCCTCCCCCCCTTCCCCATGCCCATCCTGGTCTTTACCCCCACCCTCCCCCCCTCCTCCCCCGTCCCCTCAGTCTTTCGAGACCTATCTCCAGTGTCGTGGATGCTTTGACCTCTGCGATCACTGGGGCCCTTGACGCCCTCCTCCATTCCATTCCCAAACAAATTGTAGCCGCCCTTTCCCGCTCCCTCTCCCCCATCACCGCCACCCTCTCCAATCTCCGTCATGGCTGTTAGACTCCATGGCCTCACCGTCCTCGTCTGGAATCCCAATGGCATCCACCACCAACCAGGGGAATTTCGGCAGTTTCTTCTTGACGAAGGGGTAGGTATCTGCCTCCTTACCGAATCCCATCTGATGCCGGGGGTCAGTGTCCAGGTCTCCAACTTCTGCTGCTACCGGACCAATCGGCCCACCGCATTTGGTGGCACCGCTGTGTATGTACACGCCTCCCTCCGCCAGCACCCCATCACCCTCCCAGCCCTTGCCACCCTTGAGGCCACCGGCGTCGTCGTGCACACTGTGCAAGGCCGTATAACCTTCGTGGCCCTCTACCGTTGGCCCCGCGGCCTACTCCACGCCCCCTGACTTCGCCATGGTCCTGTCTTTAGGCGGCGACCTCTTCATTGGGGGCAACTGCAATGCTAAGCATACTGCCTGGCACAGCCGCCTCACGAACACCCATGGCCGTTGCCTCCTTCGCATAGTCGAAGCGCACGCAGCCCGTGTCGTCAGCCCGTTCGACCCCAGCATCTTCCCCCATCGTGGCCCTCCAGATGTCCTTGACATCGCCCTTGTGAATGGTCTCCCCCTCCCTACCGCCGCCACCATTCGTGCTGCCCTTGCCTCTGATCACGTCCCAGTCATTTACTCCATCGACCTTGTAGCCACCCCGTGCCTCCTTGGACTTAGGAGCATCAACTGGGACTCCTATTGGTGACGCGTCAAGGCGGCTCTGCCCACCATCCCCGACGCCACCAGAGTGGGGGCTGACCTCACCCTCGCCCAATTCACGGATGCCGCCATAGCTGCTGCTGTTGCTGCTGCTGCTGCCACCCCTCCCCATCCCCCTACCCACCATCCCACTTGCACCCTCTACCCCCGGCTATCCGTGCCCCCATCACTGCTAAGAACCGGGCCATCCGTGACTAGCAATGCACACGCGACCCTGCCACCAAGTGCCGCATGCAACGCGAGATACGGGCCGCTATTCAAGCCCATTGCAACGAAGCCTGGGAGACAAAGCTCTCCGCCTTCAACCTCCGCGATGCGTCTGCCTGGCGCCTGGTCTCCCAGTTCCTCCGTAAGCGTCCCTGAATTCCCCCCTCCTGGTCGGTGCCATGGCTGTGTGCGATCCTGACGCTAAGACCAACGCCTTGGCTGATGCTTTTGCGCAAAGCTTTTCGCCAGTCAATGATCCCATTAACCCTGCCCATGTCCGCATGGTCACGACCCGAGCACCAGTTCCTCAGCACTCATGACCCTGAGGACCTCAACACCCCTGTCACGGATGAGGAGGTAGCCTGGGAGTTTCAGTACCTCCATCCTCGGAAAGCTGGCAGCCCCGACACCATGACCAACCAGCTTCTCAAACAGCTTCCCCCTTACCTCTGCTTTCAATTCCATCCTCTCCACCGGGCAATTCCCTTCCACTTGGAAACATGCGGAGGTGGTCGCCATCCTTAAACCTGGGAAAGATCCCTCGCTCCCCTTCCAGTTATCGTCCCATTAGCCTCCTTCCCGCCCCCTCCAAGCTGTTTGAGCGGCTGTATCTAAAGCGAGTCCTTGTCCATTTTGCCCAGGAGCGCATGCTCCCCGACGTTCAATTTGGCTTCTGCCGTGGCCATGCCACCACGCACCAGCTCCTTCGCCTCGTCGAGGAGGCACTGGACGCCATCGAGCGTCGGAGTACTTCGGGGTCATCTTCCTCGACGTCTCCTGGGCCTTCGACTCGGTCTGGCATGAGGGTCTGTTTTATAAGCTCTTTCACCACGGCTTCTCCACATCCCATGTCCGTCTCATCGCCACCTACCTTGAAGGCCGCACTTTCCATGTCCGGATCCCAGGAGGTACCTCCACCAGGAGGTGCATCAGGGCAGGTGTTCCACAGGGGAGTGTGCTCGGCCCTGTCCTCTACAGCCTTTTTACGGCCGACACGCCCACTGTTCTGCGGGTTCATCTCACCCTGTATGCCGATGATACAACAGTCTATGCTCACTCCCGGAGCAAGGCCCTCCCCCGTCTTAAGCTTCAATCTGCCATTGACGCTCTCGTGGAGTATGCCACAAAATAGCGCCTCGTCTTTAACCCTGTCAAATCACAAGCGATCATGTGTCGGCGCTGGTGGCCGATCAATTACCCCCCGTCACTGTCCTCGGTACCCCTTCCCCGTGGGCAGGGACTGCCAAATATCTGGGGGGTCACCCTGGAGAGGGCCATCACCTGGCGTCCCCAAATTGAGGACATACGGCGCAAGGCCTTGGGGCGCCTCTGTCAGCTGTATCCTTTCATCAATCCGACTTCCTCCCTTCCCCAGCATCTTGGTGTCCTCCTCTACACGTCCACGATCCGCCCCATCCTCGAATATGCTTCGGTTGTGGGGGGCAATGCCACCCCTACACATCTCCACCGTCTCCAGACGGTGCAGAACCATGCTCTCCGGCTTGCCCTCCACCTCGCGTACCATTTCCAAACCCGCGAACTTCACTTGCTTGCTGCTATCCCTCTCCTTCACGACCGTGTATGCTCCTCTGCCGTTTCCTTTTACCACCACTCCCGCCAATCTCCCAATCCTCTCATCCTTTCCCTTGGCACCCGCCTCCATCGCCTGGCCACCACCCGATGGCCTGACCTCCTTGCCCACTGATCCCTATTCGCCCCTTCTCCCCTCCCCTCCTCACTCCCCATGTTCCCTTCCTTTCTTTCTCCCCCCTCCCTGCCGGCTGCTCCACGCCTCTTCGACGTTCTCTCGTCCTTCTTTACCTCCTTGTTCTAGTCCTCCACTCCATCCATAGACTCTCCCCCCTAGGACAGCTCCCCTCCCCCTTATTCTGTTCTCCCTGTGGTCTTTGGGTATTAGTAACAAAAAAAAAAAAAATGCATACGCACACCGTCATGCCATTCCATACTGCCACGACTGCACTTGCCATACCACCACGAGGAAGGTGAAGTGCTAGAACTTCCTACTCACGTCGAGGGTTCACCCTCATCTGTGCAGCGTCAGCGCACCAGTGCCCATTCAAGCCGTGGCAGCCTGAGCGAGCAGGTCGTCATAGCAGAGCGCTGAGGGGGTCGCCAGCCACCGTTAGCCCCCACCACTGGACAAAGGGAGCAGCAGCCAGCGGACGAGTCGAAGCGTCCAGCCAAAGGAGATAGGCCGGGAAGCAACAACAGCTGTTGCCGCTAAAACAGTAGCATCCAAAAAAGCATGTGTCGTGGAATTCAAAAAAGGCAGAAGTGTCGAATACTGTTTCGCCATGGCAGCGAAACGAATGTAAGGCCATAAAGCCACAGCTCCATCCACCACATAGTGCCGCACGGTAGAGCAGCTCTGCCCCCCTCTATAGGGACAAATCCGTGCCAGGGCCGGCAGCAGTGCTCCGTAACACACGCACCAGTAGATAGGGCTGATCACTCCCGTGGATACCTTCAGGTGTGAAAGCAAGAGGCCAACTAAGCGGGAACTCAGCGCCCCAAGTGCAGCCACACATGCCTAAATATTTTGATTAACGAGCTGACAACGCGCCAGCGCACCAACAAAACCGATTCCGAGATGACTGGATGACTGACTGGTGACCCCCCCCCCCCCCCAACCCCACTACCATCAGACCAGCATCCCAGATGACATACCATCTGCACAACGCGATCAGAGAAGCCGGACACCATCATCGAGAGGTACCTCTCAGTGCTCCTACTGCAGCACGCCGCCACGAAGACCCAGAGTATCCACCTACGAAATACTCAACTTGCCGCGAGAAACGACACAAAACTCCATTGGAACAACCTTCAAGCATTACGCCAGCTCAAACATGAAGGCGAACATTATAAACATCAATGTCAGGAGAGGCCTCTCAACAATTATAAAATACGCGTCCGAGGGAGCTGCGCCAATCCTGCAGACCTCCTTCCGCAACCACCTCTCCCCAGCAATTAAAGTGCAACTGCTCCCAGCCAGGGAACCACTACAACGCAGACAACTCAAAAAGCCCTCCCTTAGCGCAGTGATCAAGGGTGTAGAGCAAGAGGTGGATGAGGAAGAAGTAAAGCAACAGCTGATCGAGCAGTGATTGAAGGTCCACAAAACCTGGCCACTCACCTCCCGCGGAACTGGCGGGCCAACCATGAAATGCCGCGTACTGACTCACGATCCTGACACCATCGACAGAATGTAGTCGATCTTGACACCATCGTTCAACAAAGTGCGAGCAGTAGAACCATCGAACCTTTTGCCCCCCAGCCGGCGCAATTCGGTCGATGCCTGTCATTCGACCACAAGACGCACGGCTGCATGGCCAAACCAAAATGCCCACAGTGTAGCGGAGAACACAGCCTGTCAAGGTGCAACGCACCCCCACACAACACGAAATGTGCAAACTGCAGAGAAAGCCACTCTGCACTGTCACTAAAATGCCAGAGTCGGCCCAAAGAAGCAGGTAACACCTACGCATAGGCCGTATCAAAACAATTGAACCTGCCCCACGCCCCCAAACAAAAGCAGAACTAAAAGCAGAGGCAGTCATGAAGTAAGACTTCATCCGTACACTTACCACCGTCCTGCTGAACGTCTTCCAGGACAGAAAACATGAAATTAAGACTGTCCTACGCCAAACTGTTAGACAACTACTAAGCAAAGATCTGGAAGTGACACAAGGCAACAACATGGTCCACGTAACAATTACAGACACAACGTAAACAACTATCCTCTCCCTCTCCCCCCCTCCCCCTACAACGGTCAGAATCATGATGGCGGGACGGACAGAGAACGACAGCGCCAACATCATGTTTGTGAATGTCCAAGGGCTGCAAAACAGAAAACACGCACTAATGCACAGCATGCACCAACACAAAGTACACATCCTTAGCGTAGCCGAAACATGGCTACGCCCACAACAATACTGTAAACTAAACAGATACACCTGCCGTTCCAAAAGCAAACCTGATGGCAGGGGGGGGGGGCGTAGCAATATACTCAGTTATCAACATCCCAGTTATAGAGGTGCCCCTCCCGCAACAATTACAGGATACGGAAGCTGTCGTGTTGCAAATTAGGACACAACAAAGATGCAAGCTGACAGTCGCATGTTTGTACAACCCACCCGGACACCCCATTCCACATGACTTCTTGCAGTACATGATGACGACCTACAACAAATTCATCCTGCTGGCAGACCTGAACGCACGCCACACGCAACTAGGTTGCACAGCAACGAACAATGGACGAGCACACTTTGACATACTAACAACCGACCCGATATCCAGACTTGCACTCTACCAACCAACGTTCATCGGACACCGCGGCTCCTCCACCTCAGACCATATCCTCCATAGCCCGATCCTAGCCAATAACCTCTCAAATCCCTTCCTAGGAGACCCCATAACCAGCGACCACCTCCCTATCATATTCACCACAACCGCCATAAACTCACCACCACCTCACCCCACACAACACAACATCCGCCTATACGCAAAAGCCGACTGGAGGAAATTCAAAACCGTCATACAAGACGAACTAGCAATGCCAACTACCCTGACAGACAACGCCGACCTGGAATACCTAAACGAATGACTAGAAACCACCTTCACAACAGCCATAGACGAGGCAATCCCACAAAAGACCATAGAGAACTGGAGGCCCACCATTCCGGCGGAGGCGCTAGCGACCCTAAGGAGAAAAAGGCAACTGCAGCGCGAAATTAGACGTACCAATAACCCAGACTTAAGACGGCAGTGGAACCGACTAAATGCACAAGCGAAACGTATAATTTCCCAGAACAAACAAATAGAGTGGGACGACGCCTGCCGCTAACTCAACTACAAGGAAGGCATAAAATTCTGGAACAAATTCAAGACGGTGACTGGACAAAAGAAACCCCACAACCAGACACTTATAGTAGACAACGAACCAATCACAGACCCTAAAACACAAGCAGACACATTCCAGAACGCCCTCCAAATCATCCACTCCTTCCCAACAGACGCCAAATTCGACAACGACTTCTACAGACACGTAGAGAACCAACTCCCTGACCTACTAACAAGTCCAACAGCAGAAACAGAAGACACCTCCGAACTGGCCAAACCTATAACAGACGCTGAAATCACCAATGCAATATGGACCGGACGAAACTCAGCCTCAATACAAAACAACATCAAACGTATCCACCTGCAGAACGCCCCCCCTCCCTGCCTTAACCGCGATTCTCTCCCTGATGTTCAACTACTGCCTAACAACAGAAACAATCCCGACTGCGTGGAAGACAAGCAAGACCATAATGATCCCCAAACCCGACAAACCACGAACGGACCCCCTCTCCTACCGACCTATCTCACTACTGGACTTATCTCACTACTGGACTTATCTCACTACTGGACTTATGAACGTATACTGACCGACAGACTGCGAAAATATGTGGATAGCAAACAACTACTCCCCCTACTCCAAGCCGGCTTCCGTCCCAACCACTCCACCACAGACCCACTTCTCAAACTGACATGTGACATCACCCAGGGCTGCAACAAATCGCACTGTACACTAGCCATATTCCTGGACATCGAGCGCGCCTTCGACCGTCTATGGCACAATGGGCTCCTGTTCAAATTGCTCAAACTCGGCCTTCCATCGAAATTCGTACGCCTCATAAAAACATAAATCACCGGACGACACAGCAGAGTACATGTGCAAGACGCTACCTCCGAAAGATTCACCCCAGAGGCAGGAGTCCCACAAGTTGCAATATCATCCCCGCTACTATACACACACGACATACCAACCCCAACAGACCAACATGAAAAAATCGCCCTATATGCGGATAACACTGCATATTGGTGCACAGGACTCACAACTGACGTAAGACAAAGAAAAGCTGCAAAATATCTGACCAAAGTAGAGACATGGATGACCAAATGCAGAATGCGACCTAACCCGACCAAAACACAACTAGTCCTATTCCAACACCGCAACCTGGCGATAAAACGACAGCAGAAACAAGAAGACATAACACTCCGACTATGGAACGAGCCCCTACAACTGACTGACAACGCGAGATACCTCGGTGTCTACCTAGACAAGCACCGCAACTACCAAGCCCACCTGCAATACCTGCTCAACAAAACGAGGAAACGACAACAGTTAATCCGACGAGTGCAAGGACGACTGTATGGCTGCTCAACCAGGACAGCCATACACGCATACAAGACATACATACGACCAATATACGAATACGCCGCTGCACCTCTGGGCGCAATACCAAAGACAGTAGCAAACAGACTGTGCTCGACAGAACGCCGACTACTACGCAGCATAGCAAAACTACCATACCGCACTCGTAGCGACGAAGCATACGAGACGACAGAAATAGCTCCACTGCAAACAAGACTGGCAAAACTTAGGGCGAGATACGGCTCACACATCCTACACAAACGACCCGATGTGGAAGACATACTGACGACCAAGCCACGCACAGCAAGACGCCCGAAAAAGAAATACATTTACCAGGCGCGTACAGTAGCACAAAATACATCAACTGAGTTACCCGACTTAGCACCCACAATGACAACTGACAGGAGGAGAAACCACCCCACACCACCTAGACCAAAGACAATAATACAGCAACAAAGGACCTAGTGCACCACGACAGCCCCCCACGACACGCCCCATAACACAAAGCACAATAGCATCAAGGAAATCATAGATAAGAGCTATTGTAAAAACCAGCTCCAAGTACCACCAAAGGGAAAGGAGAATATGTAAAACTAGATATAAGGCAAAAAAAAAAAAAATTGTAGCAACCAGCTCCAAGTACTGCGAAGCAGGAAAGCAGAACTTGTAAACACTAGTATTAAGATTATTCTAAGCTAGAGTATATCAACCACAACAACACTGTCCCACAACTTTTACATTTCGTAGAATTATTACATAGGGAAAAATAAATGTAAACACTATAAGAGTCCCCCATTAGGTTAATGTGTCACTTCCATATATAATGTCATACCACCCCCACATACCTTATAAAGTCAATACACTAATCGCATCCTAGATTCAATTACGTAAACAATTAGTCTCGTTAAGTTAGTTATATTGTTAAATAAGTTAAGTTTTTGCATAATTCTATTCACCGAAAAGTAACGTAAAATTAAGATACCCAACATAAAATAATAGCATGTAATCAAAGTGGCGTCTCAAATTCAATGCTGGAAAGAGCCAGGCGGTGGCTTTCACGAAGCGGAAAGTGCCGCCAAATCTAGAACCACTACACACCGCGGAAGGCACCATCCCGTGGTCGAAAACGGCAACGTATTTCGGCGTGAGATTGGACCAGCGGCTCACCTGGGACTCACACATTCAGTGGATCAGAAATAAGGCGATAGGGCGTCTTCACGCCCTCTATCCCATACTAAACCCGGAGTCGACATTGCCTTCACGCCACGGCATCACACTTTATCTGACACTGGTACGCCCAGCCCAGTGTTAGAGTACGCGGCCGTCGTGTGGGGCAATGCCGCCGGCTCCTCCATACGCTCCCTACAACGTGTACATAACAAGGCGCTCAAGCTTGCGCTGCGCATTCCCCCGTTCTATCCTACCACCTTCCTCCACGAAGACACTGGTCTCCTGACGCTGCGAGACCGATTTCGAGTCTTAGCACGTCAGTTCTATGAAAAAGCGGGTCGATCTCGCAACCGGCTAATACAGGGCTTGGGCCAGCAGCCACACCACCGACCAACTACCCGCTGGCCGGACCTGTTGCGGGAATAACCTATTACCCAGCGGCACCAGGACAAACCCCATATCAATAGCGAGGACCCCACAAACAGATAGGACGTCTTTTTAAACTTTTTTCCAGGTTCTGCAGGCACAGCACTCAAGTGCTTACCCTGCCCTCACACGTGCCTCAGGAAGGCACGACAGTCTCGGAGTCGGAGTCACCAGTGCCAGAAGCCAGCGGGAACCCGCAGCAGCCACTTCAGTGGCTGAAGCCATCTCGCCGCCCTTCTCACCTTTCTCCAGGGGTCGCTCCCCAGAGGATGCTTGCGTCGCGAACAGAGCCAGTCAAGGAGAAAGGTTGAGCTGCACAAGGGAAAGAAGACGCCGAGAAGGAAGAATCTCGCCGTACGAAGACCGAAGAACTTCCTCGTAAACACGAGACTTTCGAGAAATCAAAGCAAAAAGTCGTGAAGAGTCGGAAGACTCATAGTTCCCGCAGCTTGCTGTACGTCCCCAACGAGACTCACTCGTTCTGTGTTAGGGCACGACCAGCACCGTAATGAATTCTACATTGCCATCACAGATGCAGCAGAACAAGTGACCACGCCGAACAGCTCCCGGTTTGAACAGGGGCTGTATTCGAACCTGCACACCACACCCTTCACGGACGATGCAGCAGCAGAAGACCCCACTCCGGTCCTTGCACCGGAGCCCATGGACCAAGAGAGGATGTGCCTTAAGAGGAAAACAGGTGATGGCTCAGACGAAGAGCCTCACGCCGCAGACAAAAAACCCTGCAACGAACAGCCCCCCCCCCCCCCCTGAACAGGGCTTCACTTACCCGAGGAAGACAGCCAGAGCTGCCACCATCACACCAGCGGCTGCCCCAGTAGCCAGAAACAACTCTTTCTCCCTGCGCGCCCCCAAACCCGCGAACGCGGTGGAGGCAGCAACGGAAAGCGTCTGCACCATACAGGGTGCCAGAAAGATAGCACCCATCATAGACACATACGATGGTCCCTATACGGAACTGTATGAAGCTCTGGAAGCCAGTTCGAAGTCCGCACTGCAGCGAACAACACCCTGAAGATTACCACGAGAAACGCGGAGGACTATGTGAAAGTCTTGCGCGAGATAAAGGCTAGGAACCTCCCCTTCCATACACACTCGTCTGGCAACGAGAAACCAATTAGGGTAGTGATTAGAAGACTACCATATCAATACACAACAGGTGAACTCAGAAGAGCCCTGACTAACCTAGGGTTCACACCCCAATCAGTGACAAAAGTGAGGTCACCTAAGACTAGAAGACCCATGCCACTGTTCGAAGTCGTCCTCCCTAACGACGCAAAACACAAAACAATATGGAACGTGAAGCATATCACGGCCATAGAGGTCACCATAGAGGACCCCAAAACACGACGCCCACCAGCCCAGTGCTACCGCTGCCTGCAGCCAGGGCACGTAGCAAGATCCTGCGACAGGCCCGCCAAGTGCGCAGGCGATCCCCCCACCAGTGACTGCGCCAAACCTGGGACAGAGGAAGCCGAGTGCTTCAACTGTGGCGAGAAACACCCGCGGCCAGCTATAGAACTCGAGGAAGCACTAAGCCGCCAACGCACCAACACACAGGCCAGATCGAAAGGGTGCAAAAAAGGGCAGCTCGTTTTGTATTATCACGTAACGGGGGAGAGAGTGGCAGATATGATACGCGAGTTGGGATGGAAGTCATTAAAGCAAAGACGTTTTTCGTCACGGCGAGATCTATTTACGAAATTTCAGTCACCAACTTTCTCTTCCGAATGCGAAAATATTTTGTTGAGCCCAACCTACATAGGTAGGAATGATCAAAATAAAATAAGAGAAATCAGAGCTCGAACAGAAAGGTTTAGGTGTTCGTTTTTAGCGCGCGCTGTTCGGGAGTGGAATGGTAGAGATAGTATGATTGTGGTTCGATGAACCCTCTGCCAAGCACTTAAATGTGAATTGCAGAATAAAGATGTAGATGTAGATCGCACGCCGCAGCAACCGCGAGACCGCGATGACAACCACAAAAACAACAGGGACCATCACTTGCAAGGATCGCAGAGGGGTAACCCACAGCGCCAGAATGAACCAACACACTTGACAAGACAGGCACCCCCTCGACCGGCCCCACGACGCAGAAACTCCACCCAAACCGCAGACACACTGCAGGGGAGAACCGCGCCCACAGGTCAACCGGAAGGAACACAGGCAGGACGAACACAAGTGGAACAACCGACACCCCCCCGCCACCAATCAGGACCAGCCAGCAACCCCACCACAAAGCCAAGTCACCAACGTGCTAGCGGCAATGCGAGACGCAGTTGCCACCCTCAAACAACTAGCACAAGCCCTGCCGCAAGAAATCACAGCGGCTATCCGAGCGGCCGTCAAGGCACCCACCACGCGAACCACAACAGAATAGAATGGCAGTCAGACAACGTGGAATAAGCATATGTGTACGGAACGCAAACGGACTCCGCCTAAAGGCAGGTGGATTTAGAATGTTCCTCAATGAAGAAGGAATAGACGTGTTCTTAGTCTCAGAAACACACTTGAAACCAGGAATCAGAGTTGGTGTCCCAAACTATAACTGCTACAGGGAAGATTGCCCTACAGCTGGCGGTGGCACCGCAGTATATGTGCGACGCTCACTGAAACACCACCCACTACAGCTGCCCACCAGAACAACAAACCTGGAAGCTAATGGTGTCGCCACAGACACATCGCGACGCCGCATTCAATGCATTGCAGCCTAGCACCCCCCTACAGGCAATATAAACACCACGGACATCGACAACATTCTGACCCTTAGAGGT
Source organism: Schistocerca serialis cubense (assembly GCF_023864345.2). Lineage (NCBI taxonomy): Eukaryota > Metazoa > Arthropoda > Insecta > Orthoptera > Acrididae > Schistocerca > Schistocerca serialis. Next base: position 449,503,527 of record NC_064646.1, on the reverse strand, counting down.
AATGTATTCATTGGCGGCGATATGAACGCCAAGCACGTGAACTGGAATTCGCGGGTAACCACCATGAGCTGCTCTGCTCCGCCGAGAAACACGACGCCATAGTTCTAGGCCCCACAAATCCCACAATATACCCACAAAGAGGCCGTCCAGATGTCCTGGACATCGCCATTATCAAAGGTGTCACCCTAACAATAGGCGTAACCACAAGAAACGCACTCGCATCAGACCATATCCCGGTCATACACCACATCGGCCCCCCCACAACCTCGTGGAATCAACATTAGGGGATCAGATGGGAGCAGTATCAGGGACAACTAGAAGCAGACATTGAAAACTCTCCAGACCCCGACACGGTAGCAGCAGACGAGACCCTGCGATACCTTACAGAAAAATCAGTAGACGCTGCAGTTGCAGCCATCCTGGCCAGAAGACAAGCCAACGATACCTCCTATCAGCTTCCTCTCCATATACAAGAGGCAATTACAGAGAAACACAGAGTCCTCAGGGAATGGCAACGAACGGCAAACCCCGCCACCAAACGCCTGCTCAACAGGCTGCAGAGGCAGATTAAACCAGCAGCAGAGGAAAACAGGAATCAGGTTTGGGCTGACAAGATAACCAATATCCGAACAGAAGATGAGTCAGCTTGGAGACTAACCAAAAGGCTCATGGGCAGCTCCCAGAGGATTCCACCACTACAGGTCGGGAATGACATATTGTGCGAACCCGACGCCAAAGCTAACGCCCTAGCAGACATTTTTCAGGCAAACTTCAACCCCATGAATGATCCCAGTGACCCTGCACACATTCGCATGGTAAACACCCACCCCCGCTATTCCTGAACAGACATGACGAAAATGACAGGATAGAAGAGATACCACAGAAGAGGTCGCCTGCCAGATGGCTCAACTGAACCACAAAAAGGCAGGAGGCCCGGACCAACTCACAAACCACATGATCAAAAAGATGCCACCAATAGCTGCCACCCACCCTACCAAAGCCTTCAACAACATACTGCACACTGGGATATACCCACGCACCTGGAAACACGCAACCATCATCCCGATACCAAAGCCAGGGAAGGATGCAAGGCAACCCAACAGCTACAGACCTATAAGCCTCCTCCCAGCGATCTACAAAGTGTTCGAACGTATCTACAGGGCTATTACAAATGATTGAAGCGATTTCATAAATTCACTGTAGCTCCATTCATTAACATATGGTCACGACACACTACAGATACGTAGAAAAACTCATGAAGTTTTGTTCGGCTGAAGCCGCACTTCAGGTTTCTGTTGCCAGAGCGCTCGAGAGTGCAGTGAGACAAAATGGCGACAGGAGCCGAGAAAGCGTATGTCGTGCTTGAAATGCACTCACATCAGTCAGTCATAACAGTGCAACGACACTTCAGGACGAAGTTCAACAAAGATCCACCAACTGCTAACTCCATTCGGCGATGGTATGCGCAGTTTAAAGCTTCTGGATGCCTCTGTAAGGGGAAATCAACGGGTCGGCCTGCAGTGAGCGAAGAAACGGTTGAACGCGTGCGGGCAAGTTTCACGCGTAGCCCGCGGAAGTCGACGAATAAAGCAAGCAGGGAGCTAAACGTACCACAGCCGACGGTTTGGAAAATCTTACGGAAAAGGCTAAAGCAGAAGCCTTACCGTTTACAATTGCTACAAGCCCTGACACCCGATGACAAAGTCAAACGCTTTGAATTTTCGGCGCGGTTGCAACAGCTCATGGAAGAGGATGCGTTCAGTGCGAAACTTGTTTTCAGTGATGAAGCAACATTTTTTCTTAATGGTGAAGTGTTTAAACCTCCTCTACTAAGTAACGTGCCAGAACTACGAGCTCGCATCAACGATGCTTTCGAACTCATTGATGGGAACATGCTGCGCCGAGTGTGGGAAGAACTTGATTGTCGGCTTGATGTCTGCCGAATCACTAAAGGGGCACATCTCGAACTTTTGTGAATGCCTAAAAAAAATTTTTGAATTTTTGTATGTGTGTGCAAAGCATTGTGAAAATATCTCAAATAATAAAGTGACTGAAGCGATTTCACAGCTCTACAATCATTTGTAATAACCCTGTACTTAAAGAAACTATTCCAACACGTCCAGGCCGAACAGTTACTGCCAGACGAACAATTTGGCTTCCGCCAAGAACACTCAACGACCCAACAACTGCTAAGATTAGTAGAAGAGGCACTAGAAGCCACAGAGCGGAGAGAATATCTGGGAGCGGTCTTCTTAGGTGTCTCCCGAGGCTTTGACTGTGTGGCACCAGGGACTCCTGTACAAACTACTGTACAGGGGGGATCCCTGTGTCACACGTGAGCCTAATACAGTCCTACCTGCGAGGACGAACGTTCACGGTAAGAACACAAGACGGCGAATCGACAAGAAGGCCGATACTGGTAGGGGTGTCTCAGGGAAGCATACTGGGCCCCATTCTGTACATACTGTATAGAAGCGACCTCCCCTCGACGCCAAGAGTGAAATCTGCTTTATATGCAGACGACACAGCCCTGTACACAAAAAGCAGGACCCCAGGTACGTCAGACATCGCCTGCAGAACGCCATCAACGACCTAACAGACTGGGGCACAAAGTTGCGTCTGTCGTTCAACAGAGCAAAAACCCAAGTGTTAGTAATCTGCAGAAGGAAATTCCCAGCCGAACTGGAACCTATCAGTCAGAGGAATCCCAGTCCCATGGGGCAGTACTGCAAGATACCTAGGGGTCACCCTGGATAGACGGCCTACCTGGAAGCAACACGTCACGGAACTACACGGGAAGGCAAAGGGACACTCCGCACGTTATACCCCCTCCTGAACCCCAACTCCACTCTCCCCGAAGACCTTGGGATCACCCTATACATAATGCTTGTAAGACCACTGCTCGAATATGCAGCAGTAGTCTGGGGTAACGCTGCCAACCTACACATTGACCGCCTGCAGAGGGTACAGAACTGTGCCCTGAAAAGAACCCTCCACCTCCCCATATGGTTTCCAACAGAGGAAGTCTACCTCCTGGCTGGAGTGCCCAGACTACGGGAAAGGTACCGTCAACTGGCCAACGCCTTCTATGAAAAGGCAGGGCAATCCAACAACAGACTAATCTCAGCCCTGGGACACAGGGAACACCGCTCCCAGCACACGCGCTGGCCGGACTTGCTCCGAACAGAGCAACCGTGAAACCCAAACCCTACTCCTGCGTGAAAGCAAGCACGAATGGACACAAGTACGAATGAATGAACAAAAGAACCCCTGGAGCATGAAAGGACGAGTCAATGTGAGTGTAAAAAAAAAACGCTGCAGCCGAACAGCACCAGAAGAAACACCCAACAAACAAGAAGAAGTAGTACCGCAGGAAAACCAACCTTCCTTCTTAGGAAGAAACAGGCAATTATTCCCTCCTCTACAAACTGCTCCCCAGCAACTCTCAAATCCACAAGTTACTCCCTTCCCGCTAGAAGAAGATCATCCCTCCACGAATTACTCCCCTCCTAACTCCCTAACTCCTGGTGTATGGATGAGTAAATGTGAAAAAAAAAATCCGCTACAAAGAATAGCAGCCAATTTAGAAAAATAAAGGTATCAAAGAGAAGAAACACATAAATAGATGTCAGGATACCGTACTTTTGAGATAAGTCTGCAGGTGAAGCTCCACGAGCTAGTACTGGCACGCCACCAGAGGAAAGAAGCAGCCCTCTGAAGACCAAGATGCCGTGCGCCGCTACATTCGAGGGGTGGACCGGTAGTGAGCAGACCCTACACTGCCGCGCGCTGCTGGGTGGTCCTCTGGGAGGGCTACGCTAGCCGTAGCTTAGCAAAGTTCGTCGTAAACGTTGTGCGTGCACAACGCAGGCAAAATTGTCGTGTGTGGGTGCGCACGCTTCGCGACTGCGCAGCAAATTTGTCGCGGTAGGACTCTCACGTGGTCGCTTAGTCGTGCGGCTGCTGCCGGTCTACTGGCAGCGCGGCTGCGGCGAGGGCCGTGGCTTTCTAGTTCACCGGTCGTCTGATAGCCTCAGACGTGAACCGTCCAGAGACTGCCGCAGGCCATCCTCCCTGCTCCTCCCAGAGTAGGGAAATTCCTACTCCCGTGGTGCTACCCGGTTACCGGCGCGTAGTCAATGGTAGGGCTGGCGCTGTTCGGGGAGACCTAACGGTGCCAACAAACGAATAACCAGTGCCCCTGGGCAGTGCATGTCAGGCTTCAAGTGCCGCTGACACAGACATCTCGGGTAAGCCCAAAGCCTCAGCCCGCTGCGGCACCCAGTCACTGGGTACCCGCGGATAACCAAACTCAGCCATAACAAAAACTAAAACACGAGTTCAAGACGCGGACGTGATGCCAGGGCCTAAGCGTCCGGCCCCAAGCCGGCTCGCTGAGGAAGCAGAACAAACAGCCAGTGATGACGTGGAAGTAGGAGGCGGAAACCGTTGTCGCGAACAACCCGACCTCAAACAGCTTCGCACCGACCGCTACCGGCGGTGCGGCAAAGGGCGAACGAAGCACCGCCCACCCGTCCCTCGACCTCAGGCGCGCAGGCGCAACCGAGGCCGAAACGGGAAAAGGTGCCCCCAATCTTTGCAACGTTTGTCAATGGCACCATGAAAGGCATAAAGGAGGTTGCCCCACACCTAAAAGGAGGACTAAACACCTCATGCAGGGGGTCCTCTGTCAAATTCCAACTATCGACCTTGCCAGATTACAGATCTCTCACAGACTACTTCACCCAGAAAAAGATTCCCTTTCACACATACCCAATCAACGAGAAAAACACATACAAGGCGGTGATCAAAGGTCTCCCCAGAGACACCGATCCCGCAGAAATAAAGGAGCTTCTCATCGAGCGTCACTTCCAGGATTTTGAGGTCAAACAGGAGACCAAGGCATCTGACCCGAGTAACCTGGGAGAAGGACGCAAGAAGAGAGCATCCTTCAAAATCATACTGCACCCAGACGAAAGAAATAGAGAGCTCTTGAAAATAGAGCTCTCCACGAACTGTAAGGTTACGATAGAAAAGTACAGCCAGCCTGAAGGCCCTGTTCAGTGCCAACAGCTGTTTCACTCAGCAGAACAGTGCCATCACCCACCGAAGTGCGTCAAGTGTGCCGGCCCACACTTGACTAACACCTGCAAAAACAGCCGTGCAACCCCGGCAAAACGCGCCCTATGTGGGGGCGATCACCCGGCCAGCTACAGCCGATGCCCCACACGGATACAGCTGATGTCTACCCGCCCCCCTCGGTCGGCAAACGGTGTCGCCCTGTCGCGAGGCGCTTCCGCCTCTACGGCGCCGCAGCCCACACCTGCGGCCTCCGCCAGCAGCCGCAGAGCGACTGCGCCGGGGCGAGAAGCCTTTCCCTCGCTTCCCCCACCACGCGCCCGCCCCCCCCCCCCATCACTAACGTACATGTCGAGAAGTCCCGCCGGAAAGGGCGCAGGGCACAATGCTACTCCTGTCAAGGATTAAACCACGTTGCAAGATACTGTACGATGCCCCCAACGTGTGTGAAATGCGCTGGGGAGCACCAAAGCAGAGACTGCCCCCACACCAAATACGAACACACCCAAGTGCTGCAACTGCGGGCTTGCCCACGTTGCGAGCTATGGGGGTGCGCGGTTTTTAAGAAGGCCGAAGCCAAACAGTTGAAGAATAACATACCGGCTAGGAATAACAACAAACCTGCTAGGAAAGTCGAGACTGGCGTGAGCTACTCTAGCATCACCAATCCGCGAAATGACGCACACTCAACCACAAGAGGCAAGCTCGCTGACGCGGGAAGCGTAAGTGAGCGGGCCACCGCATCAATGAGCGCGGCAAACATGAGCGAGAACGAAACGGTTACAGCCACGGAACACTCACATGCTGCGAACACCACCTCGGTAAACATCGCTGAAGAACTCCGCGAGATGCGCCTCCTGATGACATCACTAGCTGAACTGGTGAAATCACTACCGCAGCTGCTAGTAACTCCACTTACGACGGCTAACAAGGCCCAACAACACCCAGGAACTAATAACAACCAATGAATAGCATCGTCAATGGTTTAACAGTTTGCGCCTGGAACGCAAACGGCATACACACCCAAGTTGGGGAATTCAGGCAGTTTCTTCGAGACAAGGCAATCGATATATGTCTAGCTTCGGAAACAAAACTTAAGCCTAACATATACGTACGCGCGGTAAATTACACATGCCACCGCACAGATAGGCTAATACATGAAGGAGGCACTGCTACAGGGTGTTTCAAAAATGACCGGTATATTTGAAACGGCAATAAAAACTAAACGAGCAGCGATAGAAATACAGCGTTTGTTGCAATATGCTTGGGACAACAGTACATTTTCAGGCGGACAAACTTTCGAAATTACAGTAGTTACAATTTTCAACAACAAATGGCGCTGCAAGTGATTTGAAAGATATAGAAGACAACGCAGTCTGTGGGTGCGCCATTCTGTACGTCGTCTTTCTGCTGTAAGCGTGTGCTGTTCACAACGTGCAAGTGTGCTGTAGAAAACATGGTTTATTCCTTAGAACAGAGGATTTTTCTGGCGTTGGAATTCCACCGCCTAGAACACAGTGTTGTTGCAATAAGACGAAGTTTTCAACGGAGGTTTAATGTAACCAAAGGACCGAAAAGCGATACAATAAAGGATCTGTTTGAAAAATTTCAACGGACTGGGAACGTGACGGATGAACGTGCTGGAAAGGTAGGGCGACCGCGTACGGCAACCACAGAGGGCAACGCACAGCTAGTGCAGCAGGTGATCCAACAGCGGCCTCGGGTTTCCGTTCGCCGTGTTGCAGCTACGGTCCAAATGACGCCAACGTCCACGTATCGTCTCATGCGCCAGAGTTTACACCTCTATCCATACAAAATTCCAACGCGGCAACCCCTCAGCGCCGCTACCATTGCTGCACGAGACACATTCGCTAACAATATAGTGCACAGGATTGATGACTGAGATATGCATGTGGGCACCATTTGGTTTACTGACGAAGCTTATTTTTACCTGGACGGCTTCGTCAATAAACAGAACTGGCGCATATGGGGAACCGAAAAGCCCCATGTTGCAGTCCCATCGTCCCTGCATCCTCAAAAAGTACTGATCTGGGCCGCCATTTCTTCCAAAGGAATCATTGGCCCATTTTTCAGATCCGAAACGATAACTGCATCACGCTATCTGGACATTCTTCGTGAATTTGTGACGGTACAAACTGCCTTAGACGACACTGCGAACACCTCGTGGTTTATGCAAGATGGTGCCCGGCCACATCGCACGGCCGACGTCTTTAATTTCCTGAATGAATATTTCGATGATCGTGTGATTGCTTTGGGCTATCCGAAACATACAGGAGGCGGCGTGGATTGGCCTCCCTATTCGCCAGACATGAACCCCTGTGACTTCTTTCTGTGGGGACACTTGAAAGACCAGGTGTACCGCCAGAATCCTGAAACAATTGAACAGCTGAAGCAGTACATCTCATCTGCATGTGAAGCCATTCCGCCAGACACGTTGTCAAAGGTTTCGGGTAATTTCATTCAGAGACTACGCCATATTATTGCTACGCATGGTGGATATGTGGAAAATATCGTACTATAGAGTTTCCCAGACCGCAGCGCCATCTGTTGTTGAAAATTGTAACTACTGTAATTTCGAAAGTTTGTCTGCCTGAAAATGTACTGTTGTCCCAAGCATATTGCAACAAACGCTGTATTTCTATCGCTGCTCGTGTAGTTTTTATTGCCGTTTCAAATATACCGGTCATTTTTGAAACACCCTGTATATACATTAAAAACTGCATTAAGCACCATGTCGCGTAGTCGAAGCCACAGCAGTCTTAGCAAAAACATCGTCAGGCGAAACCACATTCGTAGCGGCCTACCGACCACCAGGTAAACTTCTGGACCCAGCGGACCTTGCGGCATTGTTGTCCATCCGCGGTAAAATCTTTATTGTGGGTGACATGAATGCCAAGCATCCCGAGTGGAAATCCAGAGTTACCAACGCAACTGGGCGTCACCTGCTAACGGTAGGCCGTCGACACAACGCGGTCGCCCTGGGGCCGTATGTCCCCACCTCCTATCCTGCGAAAGGCGGCCGTCCCGACGTGCTTGACATCGCCCTGCTGAAGGGTGTGGGCAACCGCACAACGGCGACGAAATGCGCTCTCGCCGGATCACCTCCCGGCGATTTCCGACACCGTAGGCCACTAGGGAAAGCCAACTGGGAGCAGTTCAGAGAGAGCCTGCAAGGCACACTCGATGACATCCCAGACCCCACAGACATAGGTACTGATGAGGCCATCAGAAGATTTAATGTACCAACTATACAGGCCGTAGAAAATGCATCTCCCAGAGGCCGACAAAGAATAAAAAAGGCGCGCTCGAGGACCAAGACATCAAAAGACTTCGCCAACGTTCGGCGGTAGCTCCGAGGATATATGGTCTCCCAAAAACGCATAAAGAAGGGATGCGATCCTTAGTCAGCAACATAGCATGCCCGCCAAGTGCTGCCCCAAAAGATACGTCGGTGCCCCTAAGACCTTATGTGGGGAAATGTGCGCACCATATCCGGAACTCGACGGACTTCATTGGTCGCATGAAGAATCCGACATCATGTTCAGCTTCGATGTCGCCTCGTTATTCACACGTGTCCCGCTGGAAGATTCTCTCCACTTAATCGGTGAGAAATTCGGGCCTGAACTGACAACTGTTCAGGCACATGTTATTTACATACTTTGTCTTCAATGGTCAGTACTACGAGCAGACCGACGTAGTAGCCATGGGGAGCCCGCTCTCTCCACTGGTGGCCAGCCTGTTCATGAAGAGGAAGCACTGGAAGCCGCCGAACTGAAACCTGTATGCTTCTTTCGCTACGTGGACGACACGTTCGTCATCTAGCCACATAGACAGGAACAGCTATAGATACAGATTTTTCTACAACATCTAAATTCGGTCCACAGTAACATTCTGTTCACCATGGAGGCTGACAAAGATGGAAAACTACCCTTTCTTGATGTCCTAGTGGAACGTAGGTCTCATGGCTCACTGGATCACAGTGTGTACCGCAAGCCTACACATACTGATCTGTATCTACATGCCTCCAGCTGCCACCATCCGGCGCAGCTTAATGGAATGCTCAACACCTTGGTACATAGAGCACACTCAATCTCTGATGAACAGAACTTGCCAACGGAACTCAAACACCTGGACACCGTGTTCCGCAAGAATGGGTATGGCAACCGCCAAATCCGAAGGGCCTTCCGACAACAGAAGTGCAGCAAGAACCGAGATGAAGAACAACCCGAAGAAGAGAAGCAAGCTCTGGCCCTTCTGCCGTTTGCTGGCAACGTGTCGTCAAAAACAGGGAGAGATTGCCAATCTTGTGTCGCCTTAATCTTCCGACCACCTAGGAACGGCCTTAAGAAAGCGGGCGTATACAAAATCCCGTGGGGCTGTGCCAAATCCTACATCGGCCGAACAGTTCGCACGGTCGAGGACCGATACAAGGAAGACGAACGTCACACCCGCTTACGCCAACCCAGACATTCGGCCCTAGCAGAACACTGCATTGAAACCGGACACACAGCGAAATTCGGAGAGACAAAAATCCTGACGGCCACATGTGCCTACTGGGACAGTATCTACAAGGAGGCCATAGAAATTCGCGTAACAAATAACCTCATCAACAGGGACACCGGGTTTCAACTTAGCAAGGCCTGGAAACCATTATTAAACACCATCAAAGAGCAACGGCGCGAAGGGACGTGAGATCCTTCCGCCACGGCGGACGGAGATGAACTGCGCCTACCACCGGGCGTGGCTGCAGCTACCCCCACCCCTCCCATCACACGGCGCTCCGCCGGCCGTCCGCGCCGGGGTACGACTGGGGCCCTCGCGGACATAAATACCACGGACACAGCTCAGACAGATCATTGCATCAGCACCACCTGATGATGGCGGAACGGTTATTCGCCGAAATATCGTGGAACTTCGACGATCGGATCCGGCTGGACACCTGAGAACCTTGGATACAGCATATTCGCCGGGAAAGCTTCAGATCACATATAAGAATGAAAGAATTCTCACACCAGCTCTCCCCAGAACCATTAGACGCCATAGATAGAGTATTCCGTGAATGGCAGGTGAGTAGAAGTCCAGCCACCAAGCGCCTCCTCAACAGGCTCAGGAAAGAGCTGAAAGTGGCGGTGGAGGGACACCGAAATAGGGAATGGGAAAGGAAAATAGCTAGCCTGCAAATAAACGACGGGTCAGCATGGCAAATGACGAAGTACTTCTTAAGGAAAGGTCAAAGCATCCCTCCCCTACAATTCGGTGGTGAAGTGATCTGCGAGCCTGACGCCAAGGCCAGTGCCCTGGCTGATGTCTTTGCGGAAAGCTTCACACCTGTAGAGGACCCTATTGACGAGGAGCACATACGTTTAGTGCAGCAACGCCTCCCAGTCTTTTTCGAGGGGGAAGCAGTAGCAGACATCGAAGAATTCACAGACGAGGCACAACTGAAGCAGCTAAACCCGAGGAAAGTCGGTGGGTGCGACCAGCTGGAAAACGCTATACTACTTCAGCTTCTTCAAACAGCTATTCGCCCCATCACAGCGATCTTCAATCAAATTATTCAGACCGGCAACTTCCCCTCTGCATGGAAACATGGCCCCCACAGAATTACAGGCCGATCAGCCTTTTACCGGCAATCTCTAAGATATTTGAGCGCTTGTACTCTAAAGGGTTAATGCTGCATGTAAACGCGGAGTAGCTGATCCCGCCGGAACAATTCGGCTTCCGACGCGGACACAACACCGAGCAACAGCTGCTACGTCTGGCAGAGGACGCGATGAGTGCCCTGGAGAATCGGCAGAACGGAGGGGCCGTGCTGCTTAATGTCTCTAGGGCTTTCGACTGTGTTTGGCATAAGGACCTCTTATACAAATTGTTCACACTGGGGGTACCGACTCCACACGTCCGTCTTATCGTGTTCTATCTTAGTGGACGAACGTTCAATGTCCGTGTGAGAGCGCACATATCCACAACTAGGCCCATACAGGCGAGAGTACCGCAGGGTTCTGTTCTCGGACCCCTGCTGTATTCCCTGTATACCTCGGACACTCCAAAGGTCAACAGAGTCTCGCTCGCATGATACGCGGACGACACCGCGTTGTACGCCATAAGCGCGAATGCGAACGTCATGCGCCGCCGCCTGCAGGCGGCATGTGACGCTCTAGGCACATGGGCCACAAAGTGGTGCCTTAAATACAGTGCCGGCAAAATTCGGGCAAACATATTCACGAGGAAAAATATCCTCATCGACCTATAGCAGGTGCGGATCATGGGAGGCCCCAACCCATGGTCCCGCACTGCAAAGTACCTCGGGGTGACACTCGACACACGCCTCACGTGGGGGCCACACGTAAGGGATATTAGAAGTGAAGCCTATGGAAGATTGAGAACACTTTACCCGATCTTGAACCCTAAGACAACCCCACCCACACGCTGCGGTATTACGCTGTTTCTCGCCCTTATAAAGCAAGTAATGGAGTATGCGGCAGTCGTGTGGGGTAATGTAGCAGACTGCCACATTCGAAGATTGCAGGGCCTCCAGGGTAGAATCCTTAGGATTATCATGAAACTCCCGCGTGACTTCCCAACTAGGGAGCTACATAAATATGACAGGAGTACAGGCAATTAAAGATAGGATTAGACAAACGGCACCACTTTTCTACGAAAAGTCACAGCAGTCCGAAAATAGGCTTGTCTCGAATCTGGGGAACAAACCACACAGAAGGGGTGAGAGGTGGCATGAGCCCCCTCTCATATTTCCATCTTACTCTGAGTAATTCGACTTTCCTCTCTAATTGCATGCGCCTAGAACCGCACGGCCACACCGGCCGGCCCAGGAACACACTAAACATACAAACCAACCTTCAGCGTGGTAATACAATACGTCGACTACGACATAAAGCCGGCAAAGATAACAAGAGAGCTCGAAAAGCAAAACTTTGACGTAAAATACGTATGTCGTGTAAGAAGCCGAGACACAAACAAGGAACTAAAAAATATGCTAGTAATATCGCACGACCAGGCCACAATAGACCGCCGCCTAAGCGAAAACATCCGCATGTTCCATCGGACGTACCCAGGAGAACCATCTAGGCTACCAGCTCCACAACCTGCCGTCTGTGGAAAATGCTCCAATTACTCCCATACAACAGCACACTGCGATGCAAAAACTCCAGTCTGCAGCAAATGCAGTGAACCACACTTCTCCAGCAGATGCACCTCGCAGAACACGCCGCGATGCGCCAACTGTGGCGAACAGCAAGCAGCATACGATCCGCGAGGACACAACAGTCATAGTCAAATGCGTTGATGAGCCAGCTAAACTGACCTAGGTGTCTTCTGGTTTCTCAGTCTAGTTGACGATCTCCTAAGAGCCATCACTGTAGCACCAATTGCAGAAGGTATCAAAACAATACTTCAACAGGCAACTTGAGGAATCTACCTACTCTTTCTAATAAGAACAGAATCACATGAAACAAACAAACAAGGCGCCAACAGCGCATGGGGCCCACCACAAGAGCAGTCACCTTCGCCAGTATAAACATGAAAAGACAGCTCAAAATAGGGTTCGTCAATGCGAATGGATTTCGAGGATATCAGCAGCTTGAAAACACCGCCACCCGGCTGGAAGCCCGAGGACTCTTCGCCACCTTCAATGATGTCCAAACAATAATAATCAGACCTCAAACGAAACTGTTTAACACCATCAACATAGTCACACTCTACGTTCCGCCATAAAAGAAAATACCACTGGATTTCGTTGAATACATAAAAAGTCTCGGACCCTTTATCATTATAGGAGACCTAAACACTAGATTACCACATTCGGGACCATGCCATAAATATAACCTCGAAGGCCTACTCGACGACCCAGGGATAATACGATTCGAGAACAAACAGCCAACATTCATCAACCACCCAGGAAGCGCCATACTATGCAGCGCCAACCTACGCACACACTGCAGCGAAATGTGGATCGGTGACAGTAGCGGCAGTGACCACCTTCCGTTCATCTTCAGCCTGGACCTGATTAAAACCGCTCCGAAACGAAAAGAAATCAAGATAGTACACGACCTAAGCAGGATAAACGAACAGAAATATAGAGGAATCCTCATCAACAATCTCCCAGCTCCCATCAACATCAGTACAGTAGATGAAGAATACAACGAAAAGCTCACCTCCGCAATAACACAAGCAACAACAGAATCAGAACCTGAAAAAACAATACGCCCAGGTTATCAACAAATCCCTTCCCATAGCCTTCAAACGTAAGACTAAAGAGAAAAGTTTACAAACTCTTTAAAAAAACCAATATGACCACCATAAAAAGGAATGGAACAGACTCAACACTCTTGTCAGACAACAACTTGATGAATATAGAAACCAAAGATGGACGCAAACCTGTAGAAAACTAGACCACAGGCAGGCGAGACTATTTTGGAAAACATTCGAACAAATTTGTGGCATCACACACACACATCCGAACCACCTATCATACACAACGGCACCATCGTAACACAAGAAGAAGCCAAAGCAGAGGTTTTCAAAAAGGTGGTGGAGAACATCCACATACTCTCTGAAGACGAAAGATTCCACCTCGAACACCAAAAAATGGTGGATAAAGAGCTACCAATCCAGATGTCCTGCCCCACAGTATACAATGAAGAAGCACCTAGCCTCATGGAGGATATCAGCAGCAAAAAAATTACAGAAGCAATCAGCAACGGCAAAAACAACGCACCAGGACACGACGGAATCACAAGAGGACAACTTCGACTGGCCCCACAAGATAAATTAACATTAACACTAAAAAGCCTATTCAACGAAGCAATCAAACAACAAACCATTGCAAAGAAGTGGAAAACAGCGAAAGTAAAAATCCTACCGAAACCCGGAAAACCACGTAACAACCCACTATCGTACAGTCCAATGACATTACTGCCAGTCATAGGAAAAAGCTTTGAGACAATAATCCAAAACCGAATCTAGAATAATGGAGAAAAAAACTGATCACAAAAATCCAAGCAGGCTTCCGGAAAGAGCACACAACCATCGATCCCATTCTACGCCTATGCAGTGTACAGGAGTTAACCTATGCGACATCGCGTCGACACTGATGCTAGACATAGAAAGGGCCTTTGATAAGGTGTGGCACGCTGGCCTACACTACAAGCTGCTGAAAACGGGACTCCCTCAAAATCTGATCACCCTACTGAGAAACATACCTGACGAAAGGTCGACTAAAGTGTACGTAAACGGCAAACGGCAGGGGTACCTCAAAGGGCCATACTTTCACTATACACATACGACATCCCACAGCCCACCAGATGGAACTTTTCGAAGAGTCCTGCCGCTGTCGTAGAGTGGCACCAGTATGCCGTCTGATCGGCGTAATGACCACGTAGTACGTTCAAAAACTAGAGCCATGGCTAGCATAGTGGAAAATACGACCGAACGCCTTCAAGAGCCAGCTTGTAGTATTCCAGCACAGAAATAGGACAACGGACGCAAGCCAAAACCGTAAGGATGTCACAGTACAACTATGGGGCCAAAGCATCACACCAAAAGAGACAGGGAAATATCTAGGCATCACACTACACTGGACTATCTTGGAACCAACACATCGCAGAAATTCTATCAAAAGCGCGGCGCAGAATGAGATTAATAAAGATGATCAGGGGCAGGGGACATGGAGCTAGCACAGAGACAACGCTGCACACATACAAGCCCTTCATCAGGCCAGTCCTAGAGTATGCAGCCCCAGTCTGGATGGCACACAACTCACAAACCCAGAGAGTGTGTGCAACTGAAAGACGAATCCTTCGAAAAGCGCTGAATGTATCATGCAGCACAGGAGAAACAATAGTGTACAACCAAGCTAGAATAGAGCCAATACCGTAGAGATTAATGAAACTAAGCTCCAGAATAGGATTAAACAGACTCAAAAGCAACACCCTAACAACAGAAGAACTGAAAAAAAGAATACCACACAGCAAATTTTCCAACATACGGAAACCCACTACCAACACGGATCATAATAGCAGCAACAGACATAGAAGAACCACAAAACGAAGACATAGCGAACCTACACAAAGACCAACAAATACTCCAACACCTACCCCCAACAGAAGAGAACGAATGAAATCAAACTGACAAAGACAATAAAAATAACAGAAGCCAAACACAAGGAAAACACCCCAAGCAGTAAGGCAAATGCCAGGGTTTGTGAATACTCCTCCGAACAAGATAAGATGAACCGAGTCATATATATAATTACCAGCCCACAGATGCCAATAGAAAAGAATTTCAAATCAATAGAATACAATAGAAAATAACATTAGTATGTAAGAATAGTATATAAGAAATCCACCCCACGTTTAAATAAAGAGAGTCCAAACAGACTCAAACAAGATAAGCTAAGGCGTCAAAATGGCATTAGGCCATCAGTGAGGCCGCCACTCCCCATAAGGGGTTGGAATGAAATATGAAAACAAAAAAGCACGTTGCGGAGAGTACACCGCGATACGAAAGTGCTATGGCGGGCGAGCAGCGGCGTGCGGGCGCGGCGGAAGCCGGAGCGAGTACACAGGTTCACACCAACACACACCAGGATACAAAAAAAAAAAAAAAAAAAAAAAAATGGTTCAAATAGCTCTGAGCACTATGGGACTTAACATCTATGGTCATCAGTCCCCTTGAACTTAGAACTACTTAAACCTAACTAACCTAAGGACAGCACACAACACCCAGCCATCACGAGACAGAGAAAACACCAGGATACAGACGAGGACGTCCTCCAGCGGCAAAAAGAACTGCTGGCCGCTTCCCGTGCTGAATGCTACTGCTCCTGTAGCAACGAGCAACAGGTTCGCTCCAATAGGAGATTCCCCACACACACTGTCGGCAGTGGCTGGCTGTGTCAGACACAGAAGGGAGACGATACCGGAACCCTCCTCTTGTCATTAAATATAAAATTACCACGTAAGAACTGAAAAAACGATCGGGACCAAGGCTTTTTCGAACCTCTTCATATTTCCTGCGATTGCGTTGAGTAGCAGCAATCTGATATCGCTCTGCCAGTCCGTTTGGTCCGTCCTGTTGACCTCGTAGCGGCCAAGAGCGTTTTCTTTGTGAGTGGGTCCGGACAGGGATCACTCACTGGTCACTCTCACGGTCAGAGAGGTTGGTTGCCGAAGGACGTCGGTCGCTGCTTTCTGTTGGCACCTTAGGTATGCAGCTGGCAGGTCTGACCCTACCAGATCTGACACGAACGGGTATGTGGCCAGTGGCCAGGCCCTGGCGTGCAGTTGCCCTACGCGTGGGAGGGGCGGAGCTCGTCTGTGTGGCAGCAGGAATACCCGTCGCAGCTGTAGCGCTCGAACCGCCCGAAAAAGCGGCCCGCGGCAGCGAGAAGGCGCGCACCAAGCTGCACCGACCCACAGCTTGCAATCGACAGCGACAAATCGCTCAACGGCTGTAGTGAATACAGCCCCTGGTGTCTCAATCTTCTCGCAACTTCACTCCCGATTTTAAAAAAGCCTTGGCCCTCGGAACACACGGCTCTAAACCACCTTTATGTCCGAAACGACTAATTCCGGAAGCGGATTCCTACGGCTGAGTAACCGTGCGATGGAGTGAGCTAGCGCAGTCCCGCACACGCGTCCACTCACTCCGACAGCTACTCAGCGAATGCTGGCGCAGCTCTCTCCACTTTCTGATTTCTTCCTTTTCTGTCAGAAGGT